>NC_092797.1:44804133-45108330 GCF_918797505.1 Bemisia tabaci | reverse complement strand
CCCGAACTGGATGATGTGCTTCACACAAAGGCGACGATGAACGGCGTGACGACACAGGGTGAGAACATCGCGGACAACGGGGGCCTCAGGCAAGCCTTCCTCGCGTACAAAGCCTACGTCAGCATCCACGGGCAGGAACCCCGGCTGCCCGGACTCGAGCAATATTCACCCGAGCAGCTCTTTTTCATCGCTTTCGCTACCGTGAGTTCATTAATTAATTTCCATCGACTTGGAAGCATGTGTGGATAGTGACCCACATAGAGACCCTGAGGATGATACACAAAATGGAGATGAATCAGGGTAGGAGGAGGTTTTTTATACAGTACAATCTCTCTGTAGCGGCCATCTTTTTTCTCTGAAATTTCTCTGTAGCAGCGAAATCGGCCGGTCCTTTGAACTTCAAATGTTAAATACCCGTACCCGTACTTTCCGTTCTGTATAGCGGCAGCGGCCTTCTCTATAGCGGCGGTCTGGCCAGACTTTTCTTTGGTTCAGCCAAAAAATAGCCCAGACTTTCCCCATTAACGGCGTCATACTTAAAGCAAAAGTCAAGAGCTTTGCCGAAAAACTTAATTTGACCCGATTCAATGCCTCGGACGGTTGGCTAGACCGAAGAGAGGGTTCCCAAGCGAAGGTCATATTCAATGCTGATGAATTTGGCCTTTTTTCAAAGCTTTGCCTGATAAAACCCTCAGGTTCATACCTCAGGATTTTCCGCTTCTTTTCTGTCTGCTCGGGTCATATTTTAACTATAGCGGACCTCTTCCTGTAGCGGCAAAGGTGGTCGGTTCCTGGAGAATCCGCTATAAAGAGATTGTACTGTATAACATTATCACCTGCTATACTTTACTGAGAAAACAAACCCCGGCTCCAAGAGCCGTAATTACGGGCTATGTAGCGCTACCGTGTGTTGCGGGTGAGAAAACCGTAAGTCCCACATCCACGAACCGGAGCATCGGCGTATGAGCCGGGAGCTCTTATTGCTCCCGGTTTAGAGGCCGTTTCTCCGACTCTTGAAAGCGGTATACTTACGGTTTTCTCACCCTTAAAGCACGGTAGTGCTATAAAGCCCGTATTTACAGCTCTCGGACTCAGAGCTTTTTTCTCAAGGTTGATATCAAGGTCCAGTCCGAGGTCTGTTTTAAATAATTAGTTTTAAAACATGGTTGAATACGCTTACAACTGATACAGAGAAGAGCCTTAACAAATTTCTTGGCCTTGAACCCACTTTCTCATCACTAAAAATCACCCGGAGAAGAGAATCTTGGCTATACGAACAGAATATTCCAGTGGGCGATTTCCGGCTTACAGGAGTGATTCTTCAATTGAGAGAACCGATCGTTTCAGTTGATAAAAGTGGACGTCAGTTTGGTGAACCTAAGACCGTTCAACGAACTGAATGTCGATCTAATATAAACACAACGCGCCTTGATGACGGCGCAGAAATACAATTATTTGTACTTCATGGATGTCCGTGTTGCATCTGGAAAATTGAAGGCGCGACGGCAATTTTCTCGCAAATGTGTCAATATGCAACATGTTGCATGTGAATCAAAACTTTTGGTAACCAAAGACTGAATCTTTGGTTCACCTAACTGAAGCTCAACTCTGTCAACCAAAGTAATCAGTTCACACAACAGAGAGCTTAATCCTCTGAACCTAAAAGTACCTACTTAACGATTTGTTTCGTAAAACCGAAGTGTTTTTGCTCCATGACAACTATTAAAGTATTTTTACTGATCTGCGATTTTTTTTGCAGACGTGGTGTGAGAGCAACACGAAAGAATCCTTGCTTCAAGAAATCCTGAGTGATCCTCACAGTCCGCACAGGTTGCGGGTGATCGGAACTCTGTCAAATTCTGAGGAGTTTGCCAAAGTCTTTAGTTGCCCTGCGAATTCACCAATGAACCCGACTAAGAAGTGCTCAATAATGTGAAGTACCTTCGTTTACTGTGATACACAGTGTGTAAATAGTTTTACTAGTAGTGCACATTAGTGTGCCTACGAATTTAGACTGCAAAAACATTGAAGGTTCGATACGGTTGTACGAATATAATTATTGGCGTGAAGATGAGAGACAAAATTAAATTTTGAGAGCGAGTCTCTGCTGGACAATATATCATGAAAATTAGCCAGCATTTATTACCGTTTGATTAAAATACGTTCTCAATCTCTAAAACTCATCCGATGCGATCAATTTTTATAAAATACCGGCCAAATTTTATTTTATTTTAATAATG
Source organism: Bemisia tabaci (assembly GCF_918797505.1). NCBI lineage: Eukaryota > Metazoa > Arthropoda > Insecta > Hemiptera > Aleyrodidae > Bemisia > Bemisia tabaci. The sequence continues at coordinate 45,106,090 of NC_092797.1, read as the reverse complement.
TGTGATAGTTTTAGAATTGTTTGACCAAAATGTAACTAGATTTTGTTCAATTTTATCAGAGTTCAATGAAAATTAAACATAAATGACCAGAGTTAGACGAACATGAAATCAAATTTTAGAATAGGCACATCTGAAAAAGTGATAAAAAGGTATAATGAGCCAGAGTCGAATGGTTGATCATATTCCGAATGTCATTCTGCCAAATTATGTATAGTTTTAAAAATGTTACAAATAAGGATATCCGTTCAAAACTGAAGTTTTTGAAATGGTAATATATAGCCGATTCCTTCTTTGCAATGACAAAGTATTGCTTAAAAATCCATAAGACGAGGTGTCCTTTCATGTAGTGTTTTCAGCTCAGGAACACCCAATTACTAAAATTAGCAAGTCATTCATTCCGATTGCAGTTCAAAATTTCCGATATGATCATGCCAAAAAATACCGTATTCGTCGCTGCTGCATAAAAAACTGATACAGTTCAGGGTCTCAAGGTAAAAATACTCTTTTATGTCAGCAGCACAATTTGTCCTCCATTTTAATGTACGTAAAAAATCGACTCTAAGTTTGGCAGACCGCCTCGCCGAATCGACCGAATTGATATTCATAAAAAATTTAAAATGAAGAGGACGTGGTGTTATACGCTTGCAAATATTGCCACTGAGCCGCTAATACCATGAGTTACGCCTCTTTTCCACTAATTTGAGCGCATTCTACTCATCCTGTCTTAGTGACAGTTTAAGGGCCGTTGAAGTATTACGTAATACTCTTTTTCAGATTTGTATCCCCTTCTTCTTTGTAACGCACCCGTGACGCAGCCGTACACTCCTTCCTTTTGAAATACGTGACGCTGGCCCGAACCCCCCCCCCCCCCCGATTTTTCGAAAAGATTCATTCAGGAAGTGCGAGATGTTCAATTTTCCGCACTTTTTTTCAACCCCCCTCCCCCCCTCGGCCCGGATTTGTTACGTAACGCGGGGCTTGACCCCCTTCCCCTTATAACGCACCCATGACGTAGCCCTTCAATCTCCCTTATGAAATACGTGACGCTGGCCTGAACCCCCCCCCCCCCCCGATTTTTCGAAAAGATTCATTCAGGAAGTACGAGATGTTCAATTTTTCGCACTTTTTTTCAACCCTCCTCCCCCCCTCTGCTCGGATTTGTTACGTTACGCGGAGCTTGACCCCCCCCCCCTTATAACGCACCGTAACGCTGGCTCAACCCCCTTCCCCTCTAAGTGCGTAACGATTAATACCTGAACAGCCCCTTAAACTAATACAAATAGGGAGCGCGCTCCCATCAAGACCTTGATAACCACCATTACATTAAATTGGGGAGTTAGGACACCTTTAGATGGTCACCGATCTCAATTGGCGGGGGCAAGTGCGAATTATTTTGTTGAGTTAGCAAAGAGGAAGGAATTGTGTATTAGCTGAGCGAACCGTGAGTTGAGAAAATTCGAGTCACATCGCGAAGAGATTACTGTGAACTCGCCGCTTTTGGCAATTTCGCAAACTTTCGTGAGACTCAAGTGAATAGAATTGTGATGTTCCCATGAACTTTGAGGTAATCGATTTATTTTCCTTTTCTCTGCCTCAAGACTTCGTCTCAGAGTACTCATATATGTGCCTACAACTGTAATGTAGATGAAACTGATAAGCGATCAAATAAATGTTTATGTCGGTTGAATTAGGCACTACTCGTTTCAAAACGGAAGAAACCGTGTTTGATTTTGATCTAACGTATAAGGCCATTAGAATTTTTACAATGGATGCGAAAGACAATGACGATTCTAAATTATGAGTCACGGTGCGGATTTTATCGCTTCATTCACCTGCAGAACCAGTATTGACGTTATTTGTAAATATTTTCAAAATTGTTTAGCTTTTTTAACCTGCTGTGATATAAAGTTAAGGACACTCAGAGCAGTGATAATTTATAATCTTAAGATATTGGACGGTGAAAGAATGCAATTTTTAATTCCTGATTCTTGCAAGAATCTGGAAACTTTTGAGTCAACGTATATTGAGCACCCAAAAAATTAGGCTGGATGCATTGATATTTTTTTCTTCATTTGTAAATACGGATTTTTTACATTATTTTTGTAAAATATTGATAAAATGTACATATTTAACTTTAAGCTAGCGCTACGAATAAATTGTATACTAATACAGCACATTTTTTATTATAAAAAATATTCCTTCATTCATTTAAAATTTTTCGCTTCAGACTTAGTGTTGGTGTCTGTCACTGAGAACCACTGTAAGATAGCTCAACACTGAAAAAAAAAGGAGCTTGGCTCAAGCATGAAGCTTCTTGAATTTGCCGCCAAGAATTGTATTCATCTTGATTTAAGCTGAATTTTTCTTGATGCAAAGAAAATAAGGCTTCGTTTAACCAAAAAAGTAGTTTATATTAAGCAGAAAAATTCTTGATTTAAGAAAAAATACTTCTTGGCGGCAAATTTAAGATTCTTTTTTTTTCAGTAAATTACGAGGATCATAAAGAGAAACCCGAAGCAAGAACAACAAGCAGCTGCAAAATATGCGTTTGCGTTACATTAAAAAATCATTGACAAGTTCAAAAGTTATCGGGTGCCCCACCCTTAGCAGGGTACTTTAAAGAGTTTGAACGAATGTTACTTTTTTATGAATAATGAATGGGAATAGAAAAACGCTGGTTCTTAGTTTGGGTTCCAAGTTATCGTTGAGACTCCATATTGGTCTATTTGCTCCACGCAAAATGGAAGCAACACAACTAGGCGCGGCGTTGATCTGATCGTAGCGCCTTGATACAATGATACAACTATTCGTACTCCATGGATGTCCATGTTGCATACTCAAAAGTTGAAGGCGCTTTAATTTTTCTCGCCCACTCCTGTACCACGCTGCTGCTTTACGCTCTGAGGAAAGTAGAAGCGTCTTGTTCTTAATGATTTGAGAATTTCTGTCAATACTCTGCCAAACTTTGATTATTAGAGAAAACTGTAACATGGTGATCCATACAGATTCAAGGGAGAAAACAGTATGCACTTACTGCACTTTTCCGTAAGACGGCTGAATGCAAATGGACTTAATTCGTTCGAATTGGTCATATTCTGCCGTGCCAAGGAAAAACGCCTTATGAACATTCGAGAGTTGCCACATTTTCTTTGAAAAAATGTTTATTTTTGAGGAAAGTTTTGAATATTTTTCTTTGAAATTTTCAGAAACTTCAGATCAAAATACAAACAAAATTCTTTCAAAAATTGGAATAAAAACGTCAAAAGTTTACCAGGGAATCCGTTTTTATCGAAAAAAATTTGGCAACGTCTGGAGGCTCATAAGTTCTTCCTTAGCATGGCAGAACTGTAATTATCTCCAGGATAATTCCTGCTTTACAACGAGAAACCATTGCAGTTCGTGCCGAATAAGACGCTTAATGAGGCGTACCCGGGCACTTAAACCTCAGCAATCGGACCCGCCGGGTCGTTCTGGGAAGGGTTGACCCTCGCGACCCGAGAATCATTTTTCCGGGGGGGAGGGGGTGGAGGGGGGAAGCGCCGCGGAAGCTCGGATCCGCGGGAAAAGCGCCACCGAACCTCAGTACGATCCGCGACGTTTTCCGGGCAGGTTCCGTGCTGAGCGCGTGGCATCCTGTGAGTCCGACTCGTACGCGAAGTATCCGACCCGACCCGGTTCGAATCCCGGTTTTTTCGTCGAGATTTAGCCGTGAAACCCTCGTCGGTGTGTCCTTTCCGGTTGTGGATTGTTACATTTCCGCGTTTGGATTGGTGCATTTCCGGTTTTGAATTGATATTTCCGGGTGTGCATTGTTGGTTCACGGGGTGTGGGATATACAGCGTTTCCGGTTCCGGTGTGTGCGCGAGAACCGGTTCCGGTTGTGGTCTGTTGTTTTATTTTATGGTTTTTTAAATCGAAGTTTGTGGTCGTGTTGCTGGGCGGCGTTGAGGACATTCGGATGTTGATGGTGAGTTTTTTGTGACTTGCATGCGGGGCGGAATTCTGTGCCACTTGTTGCGCGTGAGGGCTGGGGTACCTTTGTGAAGGCTCACTTCACCATGATTAGCCTTTATGCATTTTGCGTTGCCCTGTTTCTTCCTGTGTTATTTGTTTTGACGGTAACGCTACACAAAATAACGCCTTAAACTTCTCCGTGGGATGCCTTAGTAAAGAAAATATTTCCAAAAATTTCAAGGTAGAATGATTACGCGGCTTTGTGGGGAAAAAAATAAAAATATGAGGGGGAATTAGAAAACTTCTAATAAAGTCAGACTGATTCATAGATATAGTTATTGCCGTGCATTTTACAGTTAGGAACCACTGATTAATGCTGGCTCATTCATGGAACTACTGTCTGTACTGAGAAGGAAATGCTTGATGTTAAAAGCTTCTAAATTAAGCCAGAAATAATGATTCTATTTTGTGAAGTGCAGTTCATTTGAGCTGAATTTTGCACACGTGAAGTATTTTCAATGTTGCGTGGACTATAACACCTATTCGCCCTGCAATAAATTAACTTTGGGTATATCAAATGTACAGGATAATTTCCTCATTAAATTAAACAATTTGTTTGCTAAGAATGTGAAACAATAATTCTTTCGTTTTTGAGCATAATAAAATAAGTTGCATCACTTAAGCGAGATTTTTGCAAAATGTAATTCATTTGCGGTTTACCAGCTGGCAATGACAACCTCTATGGTATATCCTTCGGTTCAGGCGGAAAACTTCTAAGAAACTTTAAAGCTGTAGCAGCCATGGCGGAATCTGGAATTTTGAAGCTTATTTTCTCGTTGTTCACGGAAAAAACGATTTTATATTTTAAAATCGAGGAAAAATCAATATTCCTAGAACATTCACATTTTTTAAACAAGGACACCATATCCTGCAATCGTAACTGTCAAGCAACACAATATTGTTAAGACTGGATACGACACACGTAAAAACAACCACGCTCACAGTTTCAATATCATTGTAACTGATATTAACTATTGCAAACCATAAGTTGTCACGGAATATGAATCGTGGAAGGTAAAACGATTGCAGCGAGTTCTTATTCTTTTCTTAGTATGTATACCCTAACTCGCTTTGAGAGGAGTTCAGAAGTCTTGAAGTTTGGAAAACAAACTCCTGACCTGAGCATACAATCCCATCAATTTGTCGCTGTCAATGATGGTTTCCATCTGAATCAATTGACGAGTCTGAATTGAACTGTTTCTCCTCTTGGTCTAAGGTTTTTTCTCGCTCTCGGATAAAGACTTGAGCTTCGATGAAAAAATGAAAGAGAAAACTTAGATTGTTCCATACTTTCATTCTTCTTTTGAACAGTATTCCACGGAACGGGAACGATAATGAACTTTGATTCTAAACTGCAGAGTTTATTTAGAAAGCGGCCAAAAGACAAGAAAATAATAAGATGAACACATTTTGCGCTTAAAAATATGTTTCGCATCTCACGCTCTCCTCAAGTATTTAAACGGTTTCTCAATTTTATGACTTCACTATACATCAATATCATAGTATTTTATAGTTAAAAGAGCGCCGTATTATGAATCTCTGGACGCCTCGTCCCAACCGATGAAGTTTTGATCACACATCAAGTAATGTAAATACGTCATTAATATTTGCATTCACTGCAGAAAAAACTATGATCTAAAAATATCTCGTAGCGCATCAAAACAACATCATTCCACAAAAATGTTTATGATCGCGTCGAAAGAGACGGATGTGAGTGAATTGAAGGTGGGTTTTGTTGATTGAACCATATTAACACAGAGTTCGATCACCTGACATACTCAGAAAAACAGTTAATAATAATAAAACACTAGCTGCTTCAGCTCGCTACGCTCGCTTGCGCCGCTAGCCGGGGCAAGCCCCCTGGACCCCCATTTACTCGCTCTGCGAGTAACTGTTGGCTCGCTTCGCGAGCCAAATTTTGCTACTACCAGTGCTTAGAGGACTTCTTGGAGGCAAAATGATAAATTCAAAAACAAAGAATAGGAAACTAAAAATTACCTACTTTTAGAAAAAAGAAACAACCTTGAAAAATAAATAACACTCCTGGAAAAGAAAATCAGAACACTTTTTGAAAATGTAACGGTGCGAAAGGGTGAAGATAAATCACCAATTCTCTTGAAGAAGACATGAACCGACCCCCCGACATGAGTGAAACTGCCGTAGGACCCATGCTAGGGTAAGCAGGTGACACGTGTTGTAAGCAGGTAGGGATGGATTTACGTGGAGAGGGAAACGGAAAATCAGAGGGTGGAGGTCCCCCAACCATATGACTCGTCCAGCGTCAAAAACGCAAATATGTTTATCAAATCGAGGTAAATTTTGCAACTTCGGTCGCGCAAATCGAAAAACGAAGGGGTCTTGGCACATCTAGACCCTATGAGCTTTCATTTAAAACAAATCCGAGGAAAATCGGTCCAGTAGTTTCCGAGATCGAATTAGCACAAACTGTCCAGCGTCAAAAATGCAAATATGTCGTTTATCAAATCAAGGTACATTTTGCAACGTCGGTCGCGGAAATCGAAAAACCAAAGGATGTTGGCACGTCTACAGCGTAAGAGCTTTCATTTAAAACAAATCCGAGGAAAATCGGTCCAGTAGTTTCCGAGATCGAATTAGCACAAACTGTCCAGCGTCAAAAATGCAAATATGTCGTTATCAAATCGAGGTAAATTTTGCAACGTCGGTCGCGCAAATCGAAAAACCAAGGGATGTTGGCACGTCTACGCGTAAGAGCTTTCATTTAAAACAAATCGGAGGAAAATCGGTCCAGTAGTTTCTGAGATCGAATTAGCACAAACTGTTGGAGGCCAAAAAAGGCCTTAGGATATTAAATATATAGATTAATAAAACGCTAGAATACTAATGTCCATATGGTTTTGTATGATCTACTGACCTCAAGTCAATACAGTCTCCATTACACCCCCCTCCCATCAAATTCTACGTATATCAACGTTGAAAACATGAAAAAAAAAAACATGTATTTACACACGGATCATGAAGTTTCAAAATGACAACTTATCACACAGCAAAAAAACTCCGGCTTATGAATCATAAGTTCATCAGGAAATTTTCGGTTCACAGACTGAGCTGAGGGGTCGATCTCTTCATTCACATACCGAACTTCGGTGTGGTGAACCAAAAGGCTTGGTTTTACAAAACGAAAGCCTTTGGTTTTCATAAAACTTAATACCTTTTGACCTAAGTTCAGCGAATCAATACTTTTTGGTTCGTTCTCCTCAGCCTTCGGTTCACCAAACCAAACTACGGTCTCTGAATGTACGGGTCGGCTCACGCGAGAGTCCGAAGGCTCACAATAAGTTAAACAAACCTATGTCGAGATGGGGAAAAGGCCAATTCGGTCAACTGAGCCATCAGTCTTCTAAATCGAGAAGTTCCAACTGAATTTATCGGTTTGTATAACTGAGACCTATTTCTTCCGTAAGATATTTCAGGATAAATTCTTCGGATTCGTCGGATTTATGACAAATTTATGACGAATGTATGTCGAATTTACATGACATTATTAGGCATTAAATCATACTCAATGTTCTGCAAAAAGAACGATTGGTCCATTTTTCAAAACGTAAAATATGAAGGAATTCGCAACGACTCAAAGGAAGAATCAAGTTTTCCTGGTTCTTACACGGAGAAAAGAATATCAATTATGCAAACTGAATAGATCATCGAATCCAGCAAGTTGTCAACGTTACTTTCCCTCCATTTGATCTATGTTAAATAATCAATCTTGTCGAAGCACCTGGCCCCTTCGAGAATCGATACATTTCTATAGGTTTAAATGGAGAGAAACCAATTTTGCCAACTTGTTGGATCCGCCAATGGATAGCAGTGGCGTGGCGTGCTTTGCGATATATCGAATGATCTGCCATTTAAACCTATGGAAAAAGATCGATAAATAGGGTGTTCGCAGCGAACACCTTAATAATCGATTCTTTACCATAGGTTTAAATGGCATAACAATCGATATATCGCAAAGCACGCCACGCCACTGATGGATAGATTGGCGGGCGGTTGTTGTAGTATAAAAAAACTGTGTCCTCAGTTAAACGAACCGATCATTTCAACATACAGAGCTGAACTCCGGCTCGATAAACCGAAGGCTCAATTCAAATAACCGAAGTCTAAGGTCATCGAACCGAAAAAATTAGGTCAATATGGATCAATTTGCATGTTAGACAAAGTTTTTCGGTTCGTATAACTGAAAAAAAGAAGGTTTTCAGAACTGATAAAATTCTGTACTTAAGTGTAGCTCAGGGACGTGAATCGTGCATTTTTGTGATCACGAGATGCAAGTCGTATGCAACCAGGCATTCACTCGACTGAAACCTCATTCTTGGAACCAAAAAAGGTCCCCCAAATCATTCGGTTCGTATGAATAATTGTGAGATATTTTTCACGAGCAAAAATTTAAAAATAACAGGAACTTTGAAACTACTCAAACCAGGCCTCAAATTTTTCCGTCTTCACGTCGATATATTCTCTTCGCGTTCATAACGAATAAAAAATAATAACTGCATACTATTTCCGAAGCAGTAGTGCTAAATTCAGCAATGAGCCATCAAATTTCGCTTCGGAAAGGCGTAAGAAGGATACGCACCGAAGGGAGGAAAAGCACCGTAATATTCGGCCCTTAAAACTGATATTCTCGCCCATTTTATGGCGAGATAACAGAAGGGAACGCCAGTGACGAGGCCTGAATGATCGACCATCGATATTTCCCCATTTGAAACAACGATAAAGAATCGATTATCAAGGTGGTCGTTGCGAACACCCTCTTTATCGATACTTTTCCACAGGTTTAAACGACAGATTAATCGATGTATCGCAAAGCTCGCTGGTGCGATCTCTGGCGCGTTTCAAGTGTGCTATCGCCCATATTATTTTAATGCCTATCAAAATCAACGGAGCGCGCGCGGATACAGCGCCGCGAAAATAATCGAGAGACAGGTCATGCACTTCCAATCTGGGTCGATTTAGCGCGCGAAAAGATTGATAATTATTCTCTTAGAGGCGAGCGATAATTCCATCGACGCGGATTCATTCATCCGAGAACCGCCGTGTGATTTCGTATAAATATTGTTTATGTTTTGCCGCACTGGCATACTGAGGAAGAACGTCGTATGAGCATCCTGCTGCTGCCAAATTTCCCCCGACAAAATATTCTTTTATAAAAAGTTATGCGCATTTTATCTTGAAATTTTTGAATGTTGTAGATTGAATTGCGAATAAAATTGTTGGAAAAAGTGGAGCACTGGAAAAAAAAAACAAAAAAAAAAAAAACATTGGATCTAGAGTCCAGACTCTTGAAAACATTGACAAGAAACAATACTATTGATTCAGTCGGATTTTTGCTTGAATCAAAACGAAATCCGCTTAAATTGAGAGGCTTGGTTCTTGATTTGAGCTAGATTCTGATTGAATCAAGAGTACTTTTTCTTGTCGATGTTTTAAGAGTTTAGACTCTAGATCCAATGTGTTTTTATTGCCAGTGAGGAGAAGCATTTACAATTTTCCTTGTAAACTCGGTTTTATATTGATGGAAATTTGGCAACGTCTAAAGGCTCACATGACGTTGTTTCTCCGCACGGATGCGTACTAGAATAAAGCTACTTTTCGAATGGGATTTTGGTCGAATATACGCTCTATTGTTCGAAGATACGTTGTTTTCGCTTGGCGTGAACGCGAAGTAATTAGGTAATTCGTTTCAATTGTTGCGCTGAGTCTTTGAAAAGCAATCCGATATTTAGAAAGGACGGATGTTCGAAGTGCGTGAGCCCTCATGTCCATTATTTGGGATTAATGTTGGGGCTCATGGGTTTTGGATTTCAACTGTTTTCAAAAATTTGGATTCACACTGCGCTTTCGTTTGATCAGTAGCTCGAACTGGGTGAAATTTTAGGCGCAGGTATTTATTTGAACGCATGTATTTGAAAAGGAACTATTTAAAAATTAATTTTATCAGAGAGAACTATTACGCATGTGAGTCATGCCCACATAGTGTATTTTAATTTAACTCGTTCGTATATGGTTCCTTTTACAATAAGAATGCCCATTTTGATTATGCATTTTATTATTGCTACATATGAAGTAGCGTTGCATGCATCATTTAACTCAGACATGTTCTAATTAAATTCAACCCGCAGGTATCTGGTTTTGAGGAAGGCCAGTTTTCGGTTTAATTATTTTTTAAACCTTATACACCAAAATTTGCACGAATACTTCTCCCATGAGCTTTTAAATCTTGAATTTTTCTCTCTAATAATTGCATTATGATAGCAGAAGTCGAAAAATTAGTATTCTTATAGATTTGATTGAATATCATTGATTATATACTTACTTGTCTCGGAAAAAACAATTAGAATATATTCTTCAACTTTTTGATGAATATTTTCGGATGAAGGAGACTCATTGACAGAAAATCTCAAGGAGCGCTGTCGGTTGGTTGCCATGGATTATAAAAGATAAATTAAATGTGCAACCTAGAAATGTTAGAGGTGCCTATGCATTTTTAGATTCTAGACACAGGTATGTTAAAATCTAACGGCTAGTTAGATTTTCTGCTATTAATCTGTTGAAAAAAATCATAAACTTGAGGGGTATTATTTTTGTTGTATAAGAGATATATAATAGTTAAAATGACTGCAACTTTCAAACATCATTTAAACGACGTAGGCTTGGCGTTGAATAATTTAGAAGCTGTAGATTTATTTAATTTTATTCGTGCATTTAAAATACATGATCATAAATATGGACCTTCGCCCAGGTAACTTCATTCGGATTTTTTTAAAAAATTAAAAAACAGCTGGCATTTTGAAATGTCACCATGAAAACACGTGCCTCTTAATTCTCGGTGCTGACTAGCTATTATTTAACCATACTAGGAAGCTGCGCACCCTGACCATTTTTGCAGTCTAACCCTTAGAAGCACCTCGCGGCTTAGGCGTTATGCGTTATGCGTTACTCTCATGATTTTAAACCATAGAGTAAGACTAGGGGGCTACGCCCCCTGGCCGCTACGCGGCCCAACCCCCTGAAGGCGCTCCGCGCCATCGATGGGCCGCTTCGCGGCCCTATTTTTACCCTCCTATCGGTGTTAGTTTTATTTTCCCCCTAAAAAATTACGATATGAGGTATACTTTACTTTTAGAATAAAATATTTTTTGGTTTTGATGAATAAAGAAACAAACATTTTTTTTTTTTTTGAAGTCTAAAGGACGCGTTTTGGAAAGACTGCTTGATTAAATATTGCAGTGAAACTACGGACATTGATAATCAGGTAATAATTAAATTTGTCGGGAGACGGGAATCGAACCCACATTATGATCTAGGTGGACTTTGCCGAAGTCTTTGACGACTCGGCCACCGCTCGTCTTGAGGAGAACGGAACGAATCTTGTGTAGATAAGTGTAGAGCTGATGCGCAGGCTACACAGCTACTGCGCAACCTCCTCGACCACTGCGCATCCTCCCGCGCATAGCGGTAGCAGTCTCGGAGCATTCTGAAAATTCACTCACTTTTATAACGTGATTGTAAAAAAACCTGGGTCCTATTTCCAAAATCTGAATAGAGCGGGCTCATCTAGGGCCAATTACCCGTCGATTACCGCAAATAACTTGGAAATCGGCCCGGTAGAACGCTCAAACGAACTATGACAAAAAGTATAAATTTACTTTGTTTAAATGGGAGAATTCGCAACTTCACCACATAATATAAAAAAACCTGGGCCATATTTTGAAAATCTGAAAAGAGTTGGCTAATCTAGAGACAATTGCCCGTCGATAGCCGCAAAAATCATGAAAATCGGCCCGGTAGAAGGCTGGAACTAAGCGTTACCAGTTACGCAAAATTAGGAGGTCTCGGAGCTTATAGTATAGATACTCTCCCGATCACACCCCTTGGAATTCCACTGGTGTGATTTAAAATCATCAGAGAATCAGTAAACTGGAGAAACATGGGTTTCAAATGAAGCTGCAAATGTGAGTTAAGTGGCCGCAGGAGGTACAGCGCCAAAAAGGCTGGTGCGATAATTTTTGATTGACCGCTGTTGATACCTCTGTCCCTCGTTCACTTAATTTTAAGAAACAAAGCATCGAGTCCCTGTCTCAAGTTCACGATAATGATTATGAATTATTTGGGTCAAAGTGAAAGCCATGCTGACACTTTTAAGGTCACCCTGCAGCGATGACAGGGAAAGATAGATGAGCTTTTTATACTCATAGACGGAGGTTTCCCGGCGAGCAATAGCTCCAGGGGTGTCGAGTTGACCCTAGATATAACGAGAAAAGTGTATGAAGAGGTACTGCGTTTGAAAGTTTAAGATAAGCAAGGTATCCTTAGAATCCATGATCTCCAATTTAGATTGATCTCTCTGGTTCACTTCACCGGACATCTGTTAAATTTTATTCGAGCTGTAAGATTTTGTAGTTTCAATGTGTCCCAAGAAAATTGAGAATATCATCAAGATCATAAAAAATCGGGTACTCATTAGTGCCTTTTATGACCCAAAATTTAAAGCACTTAAAATAATCTACGTCGTAAATCATACCTTTTAATGTTGTAAGACTTTGGGCCCTCTTCTGAAGTTTATAGTATGATAAGGGTAGTATTCGGTATCCAAATTGAAAGAAGTTATTTAGTAGTTTTGAGAGTGGTATTTCCTTTTATATCAAGCTTTTTCCAGAAATGCCTAAAATTAGCTGATCTTTCGACGCATTTAATAAAAATTATGACTATATAAGCGAAAAGTTGGCAGTAGTTTACGTTTGTATATGTTATTCCTCAAGTATTCGGTAAAATTTTTAAATACAGAAAAACAGTAACTTTAAGGGAACAGTGAAATGACAGCAAAAGCACAAAAAGTAAGCACTTTTTAGCTACATTCATAGAAAGTACAAGAAGACCCCCTACTTTTGATATCATATATCATATATTTTATTAAACTTCTCATGCAATGTATGGTGCAAAAACTGAGGTAGAGTCTTATAGGGATCATTTTAAAAATTAAAATTTACCGCGTCGAAACTGTATTCGCACGTGTTTACAAATTTTAACAGATTTTAGGACGAAGAAAAAAATCTCATGGGCTCCTGTGCTTTACTGCATTACTCCTACAATTGAGGACTTAATTCATGGAAAAAACGGTGTAAGAGACATTCGATGCAGCTGAAATTCTGCACTCTGGCTCTTTAGAATATCAAATAACCTATCCGCAAACTCTGCCATGCATTTTTCCCGAAATCTTCTCCAAATTTTTATTCACAATTGTTTGGAAGAAAGTTGACTGTGAATGAATTTAATTTGTTGCACAAACTATGAAAAATTGCACAATCTTAGGTGCATTGCGATCCTCATTTGCCCAGTGGCAAGGCAATGATGATCTATCATCGATATTTCCCCATTTGAAGCTGTAGTAAAGGATCGATCATTAAAGTGTCCGTTGCGAACACCCTCTGTATCGATCCTTTTCCACAGGTTTAAATGGCAGATCAATCGATCCAGAAGGATGCCACGCCACTGCATCTACCCCTTTTACCGGAGAAGAACTCCATTGTCAAGCACGGCACTTCAGGTTGCGCTTTGTAAGGGGATACATCTGACAAGAAGTGATAGGATCTTTGGTTTTTCTATGGAGTGGACAGGGGGAATTTTCCCAGAGATGTGGCAACGGTGTCCGATAAAAATACTCGAAGACCATGCATTCTATCACTCTCACTGATCCGATAGTTGCATTGTTATCCTCGATGGAGTGCATGTTTGCTGCACCTCCCACATCCAAGCGAAACTTTCCTCGGTCCTCCATAACCCACTTTCAGGCTCACGGTCAAGTATGTACGCCAAATGAATGAAAATGTGTTGGAAATATTTCGTTCGATCGAATAGATGATAGACAGTGGCGTGGCGTGAATGATCGATTATCGATACTTCCCTATTTGAATCCATGGTATAGAATCGATTATGAAGGTGTTCGTTGGGAACACCCTGTTAATCGATCATTTTCCATAGGTTTAATTCACAGATCAATCGATATATCGCAAAGCACGCTGAGCCACTTATGATAGAAAGAACCGAAGAAAAATGCAGATTCCCTTGACCGGCATTTCCACGCGGAAAGAACTATCAGATGCCCCCCTCGGAAAAAAGAAAAGGAAAAGTTTATTTTTGTTCTTTTGTTTACGATAAAAAATGGCGATAGTCAAGGTGGTTATGAGGATAAGAATACGTGAAATATGATGCAGTATAATTTATTGTTAAGCTCCTCCTCTTCGATTCGATATCTTAAATAATTGGACAATTATAACAGCGTTGGCTTGATTATATCAATAAACGTTGCCTTATTTACTCTCTGGTTAAATTTTTATAAGACAAATAAGGTACATTTTAATATGAAATTCTGTTTAAATTTAATCATGATCTGGTTGCAAGTCTCAAAAATTTCAAGGCATAACGTTAGCTAGTTCGTTTCTTCGTTCTTGTTTGTATGTTTTAGGGAGGACGTGGGTTAAAAATGTAAGAACAATATTTAAAACCATACGTAATCGTGGGTGTTTTAATCACAGAGTAATGGCGCATTTAATTTGCTTCGAACAACTTCTGTATTGATTTGCAGGAGAGCGTCGTTTTAAGATGTAAAAATGGTGCTGTTGCGCGCTGCCATGCTAAAAATGAGCGCAGTGAAAACATTTCAATGTTACAAAATTCTGCTGGATAAAGTACTTCCTTTGAAAAAAATCATGAATCTTTTCCCTTGATATCTTCAGGTACTTTAGACTGAAATGCGAATAAAATTCTATAAGATATTGGGGGAAAATACAGACAGGTTTTTATAAAAATATTCATTTTATGAAAGCAAATTTAACAACATCTGCGAGCTCAAACGGCCTTCTTCCTTAATACGTCAGTGTGGATCAGCACTCCAGTCGTGTTACGGGAGAATTCCGTAAGTGCACTTCTGCATGATGCGGCAATTATGCGAGATGGCAACATTGCTTTTCCTTCATTAGAATCCATTAAAAATATCGATCTTAGGTGAGACTAGTTGCCTCACCAAGAATCGATTGTTTTACATACATTTAAACGGAGAAAAAACAGTGTCGCCTACTTTCTGTAACCGTCATTACTCTAACAGATCTCGAGGCTGCACTTATGACTCTTTTCTACAACACGGCAGACTCCGTGGGGCAATCAACGCAGCCATGGGGGAACAGTCTATTTCAATATTTACGCTCTCCAAGACAAACCGTGGCCAAGATGTATCGAATTGCAGGGAGTGAAACAAACCTAATTAGACTATACATGCCACATATGCACACTTGTCGCACTGAGCGTGAATTCCAGTAATTTTTAACCAAAACCATTAGGTAAGCTAGAAACCTACGTTGAAATTATACCGTGACGTCGGGCATGGTTCGGGTATGTGTGGCATACATGATGTTGAGTAATCGCTCACTTTTTGAAGTGCAATGGCAGTCCTGGGTCCTTACGTTCGTCGCGTGTTTTCAACAAATTATCATAGTTTGTCCACACTCGCTGTTTGGTCGCAAAGAAAGTTCCAATCCTCTTGGGCCTTGCACTGAAAAAAATTCTCGGCGTTTTTACCACGGTCCGT
The DNA here is from genome assembly GCF_918797505.1 of Bemisia tabaci. Taxonomy (NCBI): domain Eukaryota; kingdom Metazoa; phylum Arthropoda; class Insecta; order Hemiptera; family Aleyrodidae; genus Bemisia; species Bemisia tabaci. Next base: position 45,090,453 of record NC_092797.1, on the reverse strand, counting down.
TCGTACCTTTACCATCTCACTTTTTTTACCAATTATTGGTGATTTTACCAAGATAGACTGGTAAGCTTACCTAAAAATCGGTATTTTTACCGTTTTTTTTTTCAGGTAAGAATACCACTTTTATTGGCAATCAATTCCCGGTAACTTTGCCATTTTATCTCGGTAATTCTACCACAGTCGATAAAAAATATTGGCGTTTTTACCAAGGTTCAGTAAAATTACAGAGAGTGTTCAATAATTTTACCGAGATTTCTCGGTAAAATTACCAATTCCATAAATGATAATTTTACCAAGAAAAAGCTGGGATCCAATAGGACCCTGAATTCTTGGTAATTTTACCCTTTTCTTAGTAAATACACAAAGATTTTTTTTTTTCAGTGTAGGGCCTTGTGTCCCGACAAATGTACATGGGCTTGTCCACTCCGTTACCGAAGAGAACAGCGATGCCCAAATTTTCAAAATCGAGTTTCCTTCAAATCTGGACTCATTTCACTTAAATAAAACCCATGCCACAATTTTACATACAGCTAAATCTGTCTCATGTGTTAAAAAAAAAAAAACTTAAAGTATTAAAGAGCGCGGTGAATTTATAACAATTGATGTCATGATGATAAAAACAGCGCTAAAGCAACATTTACCCCCGAAACAGCTGCATTCACTTACATATGAATGAAAAAGTATCAATGAAAAAAATAATTCTTAAATTTGCCGCCAATACATATTTTTTTTTAATCAAAAAGATACTGTTAAACTACTTTTTTTGCTTAATCCAAGCATGTTTGCTTATTCCTGTAGGTACTCAACTTGAATAAGAATTTATGGAGAAAAAGTGGTGGTGAATTTAAGAACCATCATGGTTAAGCAATGGTGATTCAAGCATGGAAACTATACAGAAAATTCAGTGCAATTTTCAGTTAGAAATGCTTAGTAATTTCCTAGTAAAGATACAATTTGCGAGTTGAAATTTGGCGTTGTTAAAATATAGGTAAGTTGTTTCGTCTGTGAAACGACGGGTGATCTTAAACGCTGAGAGGGATGATTAAATCCTTTTCTTTAAATAAAAAGAAAATTGATATTCAATTAAGGAACAAGTACAAACTTTGATTAGGTTCTTTTTTTAAATCGAAATAAGTTTCTCTTAAATTTAAAGAGCTATAACTTTGTCATCAATGCCAAATAATTTCTCTGGTAAAAATTGGCAGTAGAATCTGTGTTCCAAAATACCATAGACCTAAAGCCGGCTGTAAGATTTCCAATAGCTTCTGTAGCTGGCTGTACAATTTCTTATAGCCTTTTATAGCCGATGGCGATTAAGCAACAGCCAGACGATAAAAATTATGTCAAACGTTACTAAATACGGATACCAGGACTTAGTTAGTTTTTGGACTATCGCTCTCTTTTTGTGCCGTAGTATCTTGATTTATTTTGCGAGGAAAGCTCCGTACTTTTGAAGGATGTCTGTCATTCTTAATATGTTGGAGCGCCTTCAATGTCTTAGGATACTGTGCAATACATCTGGTGTGAAATAGTTGTTTCAGACGCCGTGGCACGCTGCGGCGCGGCGGGCGGGCAGTGAGTGCGAAACGCGCATTGGCGCCTACAAACCTAACAAGGATACTTCACGCATTGCGCAATGCGTGAAGTATCCCTGTTAGGTTTGTAGACGCCAAAGCGTCGCCGCTCCGCTTTGTGTTAGGCTCTAATATTTAATCCCGCGGAGTCAGCGTTTTTCAACTCATGATTTTGAAATGTTTGCACACTCTGTATGGACTATTCTCATTTTAATTGATGAAAAAAATATGTTTTAAAGGAAAATATAATGTGTGTTTTGTAAATATTAAGGTAGTTCCGTATCAAACTTAATGATTTCCAAAGCACACGAATTTCTACACAATTTCTTATAGCCTTTTATAGCTAATGGCGATAAAGTGTAAAGCCCGGCGATAGGAACTATAGCCCGACTGTATACTTTTTTATAGCTTCGTATGGCCCGGCTATATGAATTGCTCCACTTTCTACAGCCAGCTATATGATTTTCAATAGCCTTCTTTAGTCAGCTATAAGAACTCCTATGGTATTTTTGAAACGCAGCTCCCATCGCCAATTTTTACCAGGGTTTTACTTTAAAATAATAAAAAAACCTCAATTGGAAAAAATTACAAAACGCTTCTTTAAATCAACTCAATTCATTAGAGAAAAGCCATTTACACCTCTTTAGTACAATGACCTACGTAACAAGTTCGTTTATCTATTTACCATGCGCCAAAAAATTTTGCACAGTATTTTTATTTTTTTCGCGATTTTTCCAGTTGACCGATCTTTATCACACTGACCCTTCCCTACCAAGCTAGGGGACCGCTCTGTGCCGCAGTGGGTAACAAACGGTTTAATGTTGGGTTCAAGTTCCCTATTTTTGCGGTTTTCCCTCCTGAAAGTAAGAGAGGGCGTTTCGCGAGCGGGTTAATGTGTCCCAAGAGTGGCGTGCCCGTTGGGCTGCCTAGCCGTCAGGCGCAAAGGATGATGCTGGGAAACACCGCGCGCGTATGGATGGTTGGAGGGAATACTCACTGGACGGTGTCAACCAAGATGGCTCTGCGCATGGACATGACAATGCTCGGAGCTCGAAGAGGCCCCTTAAAAATCCTGAGTATCCACTTCACTTTGACATTTTGCTAACTCTTTTTGCACCTGCTTACGACAACGTTTATTTTGTGTGAGGGGCCGGCCCTAAATTAAGTATCGTACATTCCCGGAATTTTCGATCTCCCACCCCTTGCAACGCTTTGGTGACGTAGGTTCCTATCCTTTAACACGTTAAAATTAAACCGCGTAACGCTCTCCTCAACACCACCCCCCCCCCCCCCTCTAGAATGTTACGTGATTTAGGGACGACTCCTAAGTCGTGGTGATATTTACATAGTCCAATGTTTATATCAACGATGTAAGGGGGCAATCACATGACTCGGTTTGCGACGTCGCAAACTTTCCTGTCATACTGTATTTTTTGAACGGAAAACTACTCAAAGGCAATACTTTAAAATTTCCTGAATTTTTCTTCTCTGTGCGAAAAGAATTCTGCAAAAACTTCAAGGAATGATATCGATTTGCTCTCTTTTAAAAAAATAACATAGAGGCGGAGATTTTCAGACACCGCAAACGAGACATGTGATTGCGGACTTACGCCGTCGATATTCCTGTTGTTTGCTTGGTCACAAATGGACTACATTTTGAAATTTGGAACTATAAATTCTAGGCCGGTTTAAAAACAACATATGTGCCATTAGTTTCCCTATGCACATAAGTGTTTTTCCAGAAGAGCCAAAATTTACAGTTCCAAATTGCAAAATGCAGTCCAACTGAGACCCGGTTACCTTAATATCATTGGCAAAAAGAGCGTTCATTCATGACGTTAGGAATTTTCTGAAAATTTCGTTACCTTATTTTTCCTGCCATGAAACGTCCCCGCTGCCTTTGGAGCAGATCCGGGAAAAATTCATAGCAGAACCGTCGGATAAGTCATTTACAACTAGAGAACTACGTTGCACAATCTTAGCAGTATTCGATGTCTCATACGCTTTTTTACCAAAAAACGCCTTAAATTTGTCTACATATCTTTTATAGGTATCTGGTCGAGAAGGCACGGAAAATAAACGACTACGCTGCCGTGCTAAGGAAAAACGCCGTGTGAACATTCGAGAGTTGCCAAATTTCCTCGAATAAAATATAAATTTTCTAGGAGAGTTATGCGTATTTGCTCTTGAAATTTTCAGATAATGTAGATCTGATTGCGAATAAAATATTCTGAAAAATTCAAAGAAAAATAGTAACGAATTTCCCTAAAAATTCAGATTTTATCGGAGGAAATTTGGCAACTTCCGAAAGCTCATACGGCATTTTTCCTTAGTACGGCAGTATGGCAAATGCAGATACCGGGGCGGGGTAGAGTCCCTTTATACTGAGAATCAAGACAACACCCCTTCATGAAGTCACAAACGGGGATAAAGATTACACAAATTGAACGTTTTTCGTAATCTTTGATCGACCCATTCTCAAATTCCTTTCTCCGTTCCTCCTCTCATTCCGTTTGTTCCTTATCGAATCCGTAATTCCTCCGTCCAACCCAGATTATAATCTTTGCAATCGGTAAAAATGTAATCTTTATTCCCGTTTGTGACACCGTGCATGGAGGCCTGAAATACGGGAACCAATCAGAAATGGATTCACACTGTCTTGACTCTCAGTATAAAGGGACTCTACGTACCCCGAGGTAACGGGAAATGAGGGAATAATGCCGAAACCTGCCGACAGAGGGCGGAGGTGTAGATGAGCGCTAACTTTTAACGGCATCAGCTTGCCGGTCCTAATAAGTTGAGCGCTCAATTTGCCGAATCATTTAACTTTCCCGCGGTTGGCCCCTGTCCCTGGCGTCGGGCGACCCTGTTCCGGGCCCGGTTGTGGCGAGCGATCGTCCCTTTTTATGAGTCTCCATGGCCGCAGTCGTTAGCGTCGAGGTGGCTTCACGCATGAAAATATGCCCGCAACAAACTTCTTCAAACCCAGGATGAATGAACTTGCGGGCACAGGCAACAGGCAGAAATTCACGCTTTGTTTATCGCCGGTGCGGGTTTCGTTGAATTTTTATCCTATAAAAATACAAACTGGCTACAATATCTGGCTCAGTTTAGAAACAGCGTATGTGCTATTCATTTCCCTAAGCACATTAGTGATTTAATGGATGAGTCAGAAATTATAATTTCCTATTGAAAAATGTCATCCTGCTTTGATGATACATAATATGAAATGATACTTTGGACTACGAAAAAACAAACATTATAATCGTAACAAATACCTGGGACATTTTGAGGTGGTCTCAACCCCCACTCTCAAACATCCCAGGCATTCAGTGTGTTAATTAGCCTTGTTTGCCAGCTGTATTTGTTTTTCATTAAATTTTTGGGATATTTTTGTGTATTGCTCTTAACTCTAAACTATATATTTATTTTCTTATTTTTTCATTTTCTCTTTTTTATTTATATTTTTTTTTACCATGGACTAAGTTTTGCGTCCATCGGCTTTAATTTGACGGCATTAATTTTTTTTTAAACAAAACCTTCAGTAAGTCTTAAAAAAAAAAACATACTATCAAGAATTAAAGAGCATAGAGAATTGACAGATATTCAATACGTCGAAATTTCAGCAAACCCGGCGCTTGGAAATTTTCTCGTTTTTATTCTATACGTTAAAAGTTGCATTACAGATCGTTCAAATTGCGACCGGGAAGAAAATGTGTAAACGCAAGCAAAATATTTGACAGCGGTGAATTTTTCGTAGGAAGATGAGAACGTGGGGGTTTAAAAGGTGTTCTTCCAGGTTATATTAGATTAAACGGGGGGAAAAAAAAAAAAAAAAAAAAAAAAAGGTATTCCAGCTCTCTCATCTTTGACGTAATTTTCAAAAATGAATTTTAAAAAATAAAGATGGAAAATTTACCGTATCGTCCCTTTTGCAAAGTCACAGTCTAAGCTGAGTATACACTCAAGCTTTTGAAGGAGACGTGCAAGCTCTCGAAGAATCGATAAGTGCATAAACCACTCGTTTGATGAAGGGTTCCGACGGTGGCTCCGCGATTAAAAACATACCCAACGAATATAGATTATCGCGTATTTGCTTCTGCGTTATTTTCCGCTCACTAATCACCCCGCTCCCGCCGAGTTATGAATAAGAGCGCGGTCCTTCGGTTAATATTGATGCATGAAAATTCTGATCGATTGAAAAAGCGTAGGAGCGGAATTGACTGACGCGTCATCTGCAATCCCCGAGGAGTTAACGTCGAGCCGGGTAGAAACCTCGTATCTCCAGGGGGTTACGTTCGGGGTTAGCGCGGTTTCGGTCGAGGTGGGTGGATGAGCGTGGGATTGAATTGCACCCTTCTCCTCGTGTGCATTGCGGGAATACATATATCCGGCTCCGCATTTACATGTGGAAAAAAACGCATCAATTTTGTTCGTTTAGCCATGGGTAACCGCGAGTTTTACGAGACCTGCCGTTCAAGAAGTTCGGAGAGATCGTATTTTTTTTTCAGTTGGAAAATGATGTTTTGACGCGGTATGGAGAGTCAGGGGATGTCACGTGTGACAGATTCGCGTAGACGTTCTCGCATAGAAATTTATTAGATCGGAAAAGCACACCATTTCTTTCCTCGAGTATTATCTAATAATCAATCCTCACTCAATGAAAAGTCTACAAATTTCTCAACGTAGTGTACGAAACTAGGATATCTTGAAACTATTTAGTCTCGGTTTTTGGGATTTTTACATTTCACGGCTCTAAAAATTCATATATAATGACTATCACCCTTATTTTGATGATTGGAAGGGAGTAACTTCAAGAAGGTAATAAAACTATAAATTTCTCAAGAATGATACACCTTTGAAACATCTGCGGGTATATTTTTATTTTTCACTACATTTCATAGCTTTTCTGACAAAAGGGCGTATCTCTATTTCCACATGAGCCCTGGAAAGAATGGAGTTGTACGGAGAACTAAGGCTCACGTGGAGATTAGCGTTTACGTCAGAGGTGCGACGCTTTGTAAGGTTGCCAACCTCATGATAATGTTACATTTCAAGGCGAATTTTAAAAACCTCTGAAATATTCTTCTCGGAGTCCGAGTGGTATAACCGCGGTGGCTGATGTCATATGCCGTGGGTTTTGATTGGAGATATTTCTATTGATACTAAAAGTAGAAATTTATGGTTTCAACAGATTTAATTGATTTTTACTAATTTATAATAGAGTCTCTTTATGCAGAGTTGTGACATCTCACTTTTGATTGGGCTGAAAGTGGCCTAAAAAAAACCAATTCTGATTGGTTCTCGCTCATGGAGTCACAAATGAGTGCACAAAGATGGCGGTACCTCGAATGTGAACAAAAGTAATGAAAACATAACTAAATTGTGGTTTATCAAGAGTGAATTATTGTTATTTTCATCGCACCAAAATGAAAATAGATTATGAAATTATCCACTAATCAATCTAATTTTATTTTATTGCGATTTCTTTGATTAGGTTTTGATCAGTTTTGTTGATGATTTTTTTTTGGATGAGACATCGCAGGATTCCTTATCCTTATCCCTCAATATTGTTCGTCTGGGTGCACACTTTTGTGACACGATGGCCAGCTCAGGCCAGCTGATAATCGAGATGGCTTAACTCTGGATATAAAGAGACTCCAATTTAGAACAAACTACTCGAACACGATTCTGTGATCAGCGCAACTAACTCATTGCAATCTATGCCGAGCACTTCATTCGGGCAAATTCTCTTTTCATTGTATTTTCAATCACAAAACACCCTCATAAAAAAGCTTTCCTTCACTTCAACCGTCTCTCGATAAAACTATACATTCCTCTTTTCCGTGCCGTCGAGACCAGGCGCAACCGTAATTCTTCTCAGCTCGGAAAAATTCAAACAATAGTCAAGGAATATCGGCCGACACCGTTGAGTGCCCTCGCGGGGGATGAACCGAGACGCGGCGAACCTTCTTCTTCTTTTTTAATTCTCTCCCTTTTTTTACAGCTCACTTTATAGGCGGTGATTTATCAACCAATTTTGACGGGGGCTCCCGAAACGCGCAGACCGGAGAAAAATTGTAACAATTTCAGACTCCGTTTGGCAGGCCGAGCGAACGCGCCTAGTTGGACGTATTCAAATCAAAAGGAAATATATCCGTTATGACATGAACCCCGCGACCCATAAGAGTACATGCAAAACAGGGTCCATGTCACGATGGGGATGGGTCCTTTTGACGTGAATACGTCTAGTTAAGGATGAATAAATTACGAAGCCGGGTCGTTCGGGGTTGCGCCCAGAATTTTTGCGCGGGGGATGAAGGCTCTCGCCCTGTGGAAACCGCACAAAAATAATCAAAATTAATTGTAGATACGTTGTTTTTACTTGGAGCATGGGAATAGGCATGGGGCTTTATCAGTGACGAAACGGAAAGAGAATTATTTCGAGGTTACAAAGATGTGGTCTTAAACGGACGCAATCAAGCCTCTGCAATTTTCTTTTTGTTCCATCATTGGTGTTATCTTGTTTTTTGATGTTTTTATTTCTGTTCTTGGTTATGTTCATGTTACTGTCGCATTGCTGTTGCTTTTGTTGTTTTTTTTCTACCCTTGCTCGTTCTTCGATACGAAACTGCGAAACATCATAACTAAGTTTGTGACATTTTTACACATGGAAACTTTTACAAAATCTATAGGTGTACAATCCAAATTTTTGACAAATATTTAAAAACTAAACGTCAGGAAAACCTTTTTAGAGATATTTTAAAGAAAAGTTACAAAGGTAAAATTGAAAAGAAACAATTTTTGGAGACTCTTAAAAAAGTTACTGTAGTTCTTTAAAAGTTGAAAAGTTAACGATGTTAGAAAAACGAAGTTAACGAGGTAACGATGTTAAAAACGCTCGAATAAGGGGCTTTTTCAGAGTTCCAACGTAAATTTTACGATTTTTTTTTTCAGACAGAATTGCTTATTCAAGAGTTTTTTCCAACGAATTTTGAAAAGTGCTCTCTAACAATCATTGCTACCGGGGTAGCTCGAACTATCCCCCGTCAACGAGTGGAGACATTGTTCGTATCCAATTCGATGCTTTCAAACCCTGTTTCAATGGAAAATCCCTACAGTGACGTCATCGTTAGAACAATCGACACGGCTGTGAGTATTTTCTCCATCCGAGTCGCACCAAACATTGCATGCGTGTCGGAGGTTGACAAAAACAACTGATATTTTGAATAAGACCCAGTTTCGACCAGGGCAAATCCGTCGCGTCATGAAAGAAACACCTAACTTAATTTCAACTTGAGCTACACTTGGCGCATATTCGTGCGGAGTTCAAGGCTCAAGTCAAATCGCACTTACTGCCCTTTTGCGTCGCAACACGACGAATCGGGCTCCGAACCAGGAACCACACAGACTATTATGCAAGGGTTTCCAGCGTATTTTGTTCCGTTCCGACACAGTAAGACAGCAGTAAGTGTGTTTCGGGTTGAGCCCCGAGACGCGTAAGGTTACGTGCCCATGACGATTCGCGTCGAGATGGAGTTACTGTTGTCTTGCGGAGGGACCGAGCTGCGACTAATGAGATCCTGGCCTAAACGCGCGGGTATCGCACGTAGTGCATGTGTCGCCCTATTGTTCTCGTAATTGGAAAGGCGAGCAGTGTTCGTAATTGCCAGGTGTAACAACCGAAAGCAAACCGTTAACTAAGTTATTGTGAGGCGGAATTAGTGCGAACTTATCGGAGTGAAATTAAACATGGGGACGTACTATGGGGCTTTTTACGCATCCTCGGGAGGATGAGATTCGACGCCTAAAAGGTTCCATAATTGAGGCGCTGGGTGAAGAAGGGGCATCTCCTAGTTGCGATGCATGTCGGAGGGTCTCCGCTAACGTTTCATCCATTATTAAGAAACAATTTCATGGAATTTGTTGAAATTTTTACTGAATTTTCTGTATGATTTTACAATGCTGAAAATGAATTTTTGTTTAGTAAAGTCACTCAATAGTCTCCTCGCTGTGATATAGAATAGCAGTGGAGATTCAAACACCTTTCTGCATCCAACGCCTCAACTTTATCTATTCCTGTTCCGCGGTTCGTACCTACTTGGATAATAGAATAATATTTGAGCAAAATTATACGCAACACACACAATACGATTCACTAGAAAAATAAGTTTGGTTACGGGCACTGATCTTCGAATCATGTTCAACATGGAACTTTCTGGGTATGGAAGCCAAATTTTGGTTAGCTGAACAAAACTCTTGTAAAATAAATTGTCTTCCACGGGCAAAAATTAGAAGGGTGATTTCATTCACGGCGAACGATATTTGTCCTTGAAGGATAATATTTTAATTGGAGGACGATTTACTTTTACCACGGAAGTTTAATTAATATGACCAAAAACTGCGGTTACTTGAAGCGGAAAACCTCGGTATCTGAATTTCTACACGTGAGATCGCTCACAAAATATGTATTCGGATTATTTGGCCCTCCTTCCCTATACCTTTGGCTATTTTATGCAAGTCTCTTTCCTTTGACATGAAAAAAACAACAGTGTAACGCTTTCCTCACCCCCCCCCCTCCCCCTCTCTCGAGCGTTATATTTGCAAACGGGCGGCCCTTGCACAGTATCACATCTAACTGACTCATCATCTAAATTTTTATTGTAAGCAGTAGACGATTCCATTACATAAATTCAGGTCATTTTGTTTCTGGGTGGTTTTTTTTCTCGCCCTCTCAGAACGAAGGGGCGGGTCGGGAAGATAAAAGGGCGCTCCAAGATACTCCATATTTCCCCGATAGCGACGTAATAATAAGTGAAACAGCGTGCTAATTCGTGTCAAGGAGGGCTCGGGAACAATGCAGTGCTTGGCAAAGCGGGAGAGAGGGAGCGGCGGAAGTTTAAAATTCACCGCACCCCAATCTTTGGCCTAACCGCCGAATCATTGTTCCCACCCGGTGTTGCAATTACACCCCCCATCAGCCCCATTTCTTTCCCGATTTATTTCCAGTTGCGCCTCGTTCCGACCAGTAAATTTCGTGCATGTTGTTAGTATTGACCATATTTTGTGGAAGAATTGCTCTTGGCGTTATGATTTTTTGCTCTGTTGATTTTATTAAAATTGTATGAAAAACTAGGGGGTATGCCCCATGACCGCTCCGCGGACGAACCCCCCGAGGCAGGGTGGCATGAAACGTGAGAAAGAAATGAAAGATTGCGGACATTTTAGTGAAATATTTCATGAAATTTCAGGAGGCTGAGAAAAATTTTATATTTTTTGGAAGCTGGAGTATGCAACTTGCACTCAACGGAAGAAAGTCACATGTAGTTTTCAATATCTTTCACCTATTTCTGAAATTTCATGAAATATTTCACGTGAAATTACAAGATTTTATTTTTCATGAAATTTTGCATTCTTGGACATTTAAAGTTTCCTTAAATACGTGCTTTTAGGCACCAACAATATTTTTCTTAGACTAACTTCTTCGCCTAATGTGCAGTTTTGTGTGTGTCATGATTATTTTCATTTTCTCGAATTAGTGTGTTTTCGTTCTCACTGATTCAATTAGGAACCACTACTTCTAGTTCATTTTAGAAACAACATATGTGCCATTAGTTCTCCTACACAGATAGGTGTTTTGATCTACGAGCAAGAAATCGTATTTCCTCATTACAAAATTCAGTCCGAATAAAATTCGAAAAAATAAGTTTATTAAACGATTTGAGGAATTGAAGTGAAATGAAATGACGGCACATCGCGTGCGTTTAAGTGAGAAAGGGAGAGATAGGTTAGGTTATTATTTCTGTTTTGAGCCAAGGGTGTTTTAGTCGATGCTGCCATGACACACCACAAGAAAAGTCAATTGCGTTTCACTTCCAAGGACTTGACCTTGCTCGAGCGATGTCTTTTGCGTTGCTCCAACCGGCAACCTCACCTTTTGGGCTACGCATGTTTATGGAATAAACTGTCACGCTCTCAGGCACTTTGGTGATTAATTGATGACAATGACTGGAATGGGATCGACGTCAAATTCTACAAGTGATTTAAAAAGTTGCGACTCCCTAATTCAATCCCACCTCTCACCCCTGTGAACTTTATTGTCGCGCGGGGAGAAAAGTTTCCATCATTAACAGCGTTGTCTGCTCGTTGGTGATTTTCATCGCTCCGAAAAACACGCCTCCTTCAGTTTTCTTACCGCTTAGGGTGCTTTCTCTATCAGCGTCTTCAACCTCATGGACTATATTTTGCAATAAGAAGGTGCTATCTCTAATTAATCCATAAAATCACTTATCTGTACAAAGGAATCAATGTCTTATACTTACTAAAAAAAATGAGTTCTAAAATGAACAAAAAAAGTAGGACCGAATAGCAAAATATAGTGCAAATATCGTTTCACTTGGCACATTTTCCGATGAGAGCATATTAACGGTGAAACTGCAAAAAATGCGTACCTCGGTTGCAGTGTTTCAAAATCTTGTCTACTATTTTATTTTTTTAGAAGACGACCGAACCATTATCATGGCTTAAAGTTCTTACAGAGTATTCTTCATGAAAATAACAAAAATCACTGAATTTTTCACCAAAAAATGACGTCCAGTAGTATTCTATGTAGAAATTGAGGTATGCCAGGAAGTCTGCATCGCCACAAAGCAAGATACGCATTTCTTTTACTTCACCATCGACATAAACCGGACTACATTTTTCAGCGCGAAATAATTTTTCTGACTCATTTTAGAAACTATGTGTGCCGTTAGTAGAATAATGAAAACTTTTAAAACAGCAAAAAAAAAGGTATATTTTCAAGGAAGCAGGTTTTTTCCTAAGAGGGAGAATTTACCTCTTTTTCTTCTATTTCAACAGCTCTTCCTCCCTCCTTCTCTTAAATCCCATCTGTTTCCTCCGATCCTTTTTTGTCTTCACCATTCTTCTTCCTTACTTTCGTTCACTAGAAAAAAAAACACATTGGATCTAGAGTCCAGACTCTTGAAAACATTGACAAGAAAAAATACTCTTGATTCAATCAGATTTTTGCTTGAATCAAAACGAAATCCGCTTAAATTAAGAGGCTTGGTTCTTGATTTAAGCTAGATTCTGATTGAATCAAGAGTACTTTTTCTCGTCGATGTTTTTAAGAGTCTGGACTCGAGATCCAATGTGTTTTTTTTCCAGTGTATTCTTCCTTTTCTACTCCAATTGATTTGTAATTCGCCCACACATGTGTGACATGTGTTAAAATTCTGAAGTTAAGTATTAAGTATCAACGGTGAAATATCCAAACGACGGTATCTCGCTTCGCCACATCGCAGACTCCCCGTCGCACTATATTTCTCAATTGGAAAACTGCTCAACAGCAATTTTTAGAAACTTCCGTGGTGTTTCTTCTCTGGGCTAGGGAAATTCTGTGAAAACTTTAAAGAGTTATGTCGATCTCTTCTCCTTTAAAAAAATAAAATAGGAGCGGAGATTTTAAAACATCGCAAACGAGATACGTGGTTTGGGAGTTTTACCACCGATATGCCAGTGGTGACGTAAACTATACGGTAAGCAGTTCTGCCGTGCTAGGGAGGAACGCCGTATGAGCCTTCAGACGTTGCCAAATTTCCTCCGATAAAAAACCGAATTTACCGGGAAAATTTGAATATAATTTTTCAAAATTTCCAGAAATTTTTTTACACAATTCAATCTAAAATATCTGAAAATTTCAAGGAAACATATGCACGAATGTTGTCGAAAACACATGTTGTATCAAGGAAAGTTTGGCAACTCTCGAATGTTCATACGGCGTTCTTCCTTAGCACGGCAGATTTCGTGAGAGGAAAGATGATACCTGTGCTCTCGTTCAGCCTAGAGTCCCTTTATACTGAGAGTCAAGACAATTTGAATCCATTTCTGATTGGTTCCCGTATTTTAGGCCTCCACAGTGTCACAAACGGGAATAAAGATTACATTTTCACCAATTGCAAAGATTATAATCTGAAATGGACCAGGGAATTACGGGTTCGGCAAGGAACAAACGGAAAGAGAGGAGGAACGGAGAAAGGCATTTGAGAATGGGCCGATCAAAGATTACGAAAAACGTTCAATTTCTGTAATCTTTATTCCCGTTTGTGACATCCATGAGCCGAATTGTCTTGACTCTCAGTATAAAGGGACTCTAGTTCAGCCCTGAGTGAAGATTCTCGACGTTATTCGTACATGTCTTGATGTATAAATGTTGCAACAATTTTCTTGGATGCTTCGATTTACATACGCCCGAAAATAAATATGAATCACAGGTACGCACGCGGAATCCAGAGAATTTCAACGATATGCACCAGTTTTCCCAGATAAAAATGTGCATTTGACACTCTAAAAATTATGAGGAGTCTAGTTTGCGCGTAGCGCTATCTCGAGACAGCAGCATGATTCAGGACGGTACTCATCTATCAACCTAAGTAAGTTAGCAAGAAAACACACATATAACAGTGTTTGTCCCTTCCAGCGGCTCCCAGATGTGACATCATTTCAAGCCCTTCCATGCAAGTTGCAAAGAAATCCCTTTAAATGTTAATCTCCCCGTCTAGTGTCCGTAAGTTGAATAAATTGTAAGTAATGGCCTTCAAATGAAGTGCACAAGTTTATATTGCAGTTTATGCCTTCATCACGTTTTATGATCTCTTTTATTCTCTCCGCCGAGTATACAAGCGCAATATATTCTAATAATATTCAGAATCGTAATTGAGTGGAAAATGTTACCTCTTTGACGAGTCGTTATCTGTGCATGAGTAAGCCTGACCTTCGTTGAGTTCACAATGATAAAATTAGTATCCATCCTATCCATGCTCTTCTTAACAAAAAACGAGCGTAACACGCATGAATTAGAGACGGATATGACGTTGCAAATTTAACAGGGCAAACAAATTTTTTTCGGGTGAAAAATATAGAATCATTTTATGAATCCACAATTATTCACACTTTTAACTTCCAAAATTAATTGAAACAAATACAAAGGAAGAACAATTTCTATCTGGACGGAAGTTCGTTATAGTTTAAAACGAGGAAACTTTGAAAGTTCTGCATCAAAACTACGAAAAACCACGTTACTCTTCAAATTTAGACCGACTGCCAGTTCGTGCGACAAAATATCTGATTTTAATTTTTTAAACTGCGACATATGCCGTGGTAAATCTCGGAAGTTGGCACCGCTGCGCTTGGTTTCGTTAGTTTAAAAGCATGGAAAATAATCAATTCCATCGATATTCCAATGGAATGTATGAAACAAAAATTCAGCGGGCAAAAAAACAATACGTTGCCAGTATGAAAGCATTGCCATTGGACACACGCGTGCAACCTGGACACTTGCAATTAGTGTTTGAATTAACACATAAAATGAGAAAATATTCAGCATGTATCAACATTTTTTGGCTAGTGAAGTCTGCACGAAAACACAACCTTTGATCAGAATTACGCCATAAATGGCCCAGCACAGATCCAAAGCACACACGAAAACAAAGAGATTATCCGTATGTAATTCATTACACCTTTAATTCCAGAGCATCAATTTTTCATCAGCCCACTTTGACCCAATTTTGGACGCTGTTATTGATGCGACGCACAGGCATCAACCGTTCAATTACTCGCCCTGGGGCGGAGTTGCCACTGACTCCGCAATTTTACCAATTTATCGACCGAAGAACATATTCAGGAAGCATCACAAGAGTCGTCTTGGCAATAAAAATAAGAGATTTATTTCTAGAGACTGGTCAATGAAGTTAAATAAATTAACATTAAATCAATCGGTCATTAAACCTTAGAATGTTTTTTTAATTGATAACAAAACTCACCCTGTTGCTAAATGATGACCGATGAGTTTTGAAGGTAAATAATTACGTAGCGCGTACATGGAGCATACGAAACTTGAAGTCCTACAAAAGTGGAGTGGTGATCAAAACTAGAACAAAATCAAACGCAAAAAAATAAAAATATTAAAGAATGCATTATTATAAAAAAGGGGAGAACAATTTTTTTAAAAAACATTTCAAAAGAAAGCGGAGGAGAAATGAAGGGTGAAAAGGAAGAAATAAATTTACGAGATTCAAATTATGAGGACGAGAATAAGGATTACGATACAATTCTTAAATTTTTATTAAGACATTAAAAATGATCAGAAAAGGTTGACGGCGAGGCGTTTCAGTTTGATCAAGCTATCGATCAAACAGTTGGTCAATAAAGCGGAACTACGATTCGAAAAATCAAACGTCCGTTTCGCAGAGCAAACTTCATATTTGACACCGGTTTAATTGAAGAGTTCGATCTTGAAGAGTATGTTTGATTTGACGGATCAAAGAATCTGTTTGACACACCGAATAATTTATATCAATATTGGACGTCAAATGAACCGCGTTGGGCAGAAAGGAACCAAACCGCATCAGCTTATGTCAAATAATTGGGATATTTAATTTTTTACATGAAAACGGTTGTGCGGATTTTTGTACAAATTTCGGTGAATTTACTGTATAGAGTGAATCAAATTCCTCAACATTTTCAAAGGAATCCGCATAAATGTTCTCTTGAAAAAAGTGAAAAAGTCCAATTAAATTTGGCAATAGCCAATTTGACTTGGTTCCATTCTGCTAAACGCGGTGCAAATTTTCGGCTCATACAATCGAACTTTCGTTTGGACCGCGTTTAGTAGGAAAGAACCAAGCCAAATCAGCTACTGCAAAATTTGACTGGGCAATTTAATTTGTTTACAAGAGGACCTATGAGCGGTTTCCTTTGAAAATGTTTAGGAATTTGCTTCGTACTAGGCAGAAAATTTACTGAAATTTGCTCGAAAATCCGCACGATCGCTTTTATCTAAAAACTAAATTGTTCGATTAAATTTGGCAAAAGCTGATGTGGCTTGGTTCCTTTCTGTTTAACGCGGTCCATTCAGCTGCAATGGAAGTAAGTCTGAATAAACTTGAATCCACAGAAACATCGGCAGCAATGCCCGGAATACCCAGCCCTTGTCAAGACATCAAAATTCATCGTGGGTCAGCTCAGCTTTGGAATTCCGTGCATTTTCATTAGAGCCGTTTTGACGGTTGCATGAGGGTGTTTTGAGAACGTTAACAATTCACCCGTTCATTCGTGTCCGGGTTCGGCCACCCTGATTTTCCCGCTCTCTGCGCAGGAATCCACCTGACCGACTACGATTAAAACGGTCCACGTGCCCGGAGACTCAGAGTCAGAGAGTGAGTAATTAAGGATCAACGCTCAATCGTGGTTTACGATCGTCGTCTCGTGAGTTATGGCCGTCCTGAATCCGAAATTCACAGAAATGTCTCTTGTCTAACTAGATGGGGTCCACTGCCGTGCTGAGGGAAAAAGTCGTATGTGCATTTGAGAGTTGCCAAATTTCTGCAAATAAAACATGCACTGAAAAAAAAGAGGAACATCCTGGATGTTAAAAAAATGTACGACAGCTCTTGGATGTTGTCATTACCACTCTGGCTGTTAAAGTAACATCCAAAAGGTGTCGCAAATTTCTTTTAACAACCGTAACATCCGGATGTTACTACATGCATCTTTTTTTCCGGTGTGTATTTTTGAGGAGATATCTTCTCCTGAAATTTTCGGATAATTTAGATCTAATTACAAAGAAAATTCTCTGAAAAATTGATTGGAAAATGTTCACGAGTTTTCCTGAAATTTTGTATTTAATCAAAGTAAATTTGGCAACTGACGAAGGTTCATACAGCGTTTTTCCTTAGCACGGCAGTTCAGGCCATACGGGTTTCTGGGAGAAAATTGTATTGATTGATTCCTAAGAGGACCGCGTTTAGTAGAAAGGAACCAAGCCACATCAGCTATTGCCAAATTGCCTCATCCCTTTTTCTGCATTTAGAGCTTCATTCAAACGTAAGTTAAATACGCCAGACATATATTTGTAGTTGATCCAACTGAATTCTTTTTTTCTTTTTTTTCTGCTGGTTTAATGGCTTCGTGTCTAGCACCGTCAGCCAACTTTAGACAATAGGTAGTGTCCGTAGACATCGTGGGATCTCCATGCTCCAGGCTTTTCCAGTTTTCAGGGATTAGGAACGAGGAGAATCTGTTTCAGCAGATCTACTCGTCAATTTCTGTGCAAATTAGACGTCATCACCAGGATTCGAACCCGGGACCTATTGACCTAGAGTCAGGGCCAGCAACTGAATTCTTCGGTTGGCGCAAAGATTGGCTGTGAGTTTATTTAGATCCATCATACCTTGTTCCGTAAAATATGTGAGCACTTTATCAGTTTGAAAATTGGAAAACTGGAATCAATGATGTTTCGCTTTATAGCGTCATTGTTTTCCATCTTTATGGGGCTTTCCTTTAAAAAATGACGTTAGTGCTGTCAGACTTGTAAACCGCACGATAAAACCCAACGATATAAAAAAATCAATAATACATTAGACACTGTCAACTTCAGGTCTTAAAGTTTTAATGTTGCATTCAAAACGCTTACGCTGCATAACAATGAACTGTTCAATTGAATGGAAAATGTGATTGCAAGGTAACTTTAAGAGAAATAAACCTGCATCTGTTTATTTATTTACTTATATATTTATATATTTTCGATGGTTTACGACCAGCCAAGATAGATCTCCGGATAGATGAGTTCATTCCAACATTTCAACTTACATTCCATTCATCCATTTATTTCTTCGTTGTAATCGTCAGAAAGTTGATTGCGCGAGAAAGGCACAAATATTGCGCAAATAGAAACCTTAACATCTGCTATAGAAATGAGCGAATTTGAAATGAAGTTAAGTTTAGGTAAAAGTTTGGCAATACAGGAAATAGTTGGAAAGTGAACGCATTTTTATGTTAACGCTAGTTTAGGTTAGTTTGTTGACAAGTCATCGATGTCTTACCTTCTGATGATAAATGAGGTGAAAAGATTGAGAGAATTTTCCTAAATTTTCGGGGAAGAAATATTTAATCGGGAAAAACGAGACAACGTTGGAATGCTCATACAGCGTCGAGACACAACATGGACCTTTAAAGCTCTATTATTCGATGCCGCGAGTTCGAATGATCGCGGCAAACACAGTGCGGCCGGAGCTGAGCGTATATTAGTGCCTGCAAGACTATAAGAATACGTCACGCATGGCGCCAAACGGTGCGGTCGACGCCGAGCCCATATCAGCGCCTACAAGACTGCGTGAATACTTCTCGCGTTGCGCCAAACGCAGTGCAGTCGGTCAGTCGGCGAGAAACGCATATTAGCGTCTACAAGATTGTAGGAATGCTGTAGGACTGCATGTCATCGTTCTTGACTTTCTGCTCTAATTTTGAACATGATTAAAGGGAAAATATGTATCCTCATGTAGCAATTCAGAAACTTTGATGATATTTGGTTTTTTTTTTTTTTTTTTTTTTTTTTTTTTTTTTTACATTAAAAGAGAATAGAACGAACGAAAGCATCGCGTCAAAATTTTCAAAACTTTTATTTCAGATCATTTAGATGAATTGGCGGAAACTTTTCTGAAAAGCTCTATTGAGCTTTTTAAAAACATTTATTAAAAATAAAAACATATAAGTGGTGCATATAACTTTGCAATCAGAGATGAATATGCATATGCCGGCTGCGGGCTCCTACTTCACTTTTTGAAGGTCTATAAAAGCTCTCTAGGCCATTCGTGCTGCGAGGGCTGTCCATTGAGGAGAGACATGCCCGTAAGTGAGAATGGAATGAACAGTCTTCCACGATGTAGTTATTTACCACAAACTAACAAGGTTGCCAGATTAACGTTTCCTCGTTGAATATTGAATATTCGCGCAAACGTGTGAGTTTTCAGTACCAGTTAAATTCGCTCAATGCTTTGCATCTCCAAAAAGGTAAAAAAGAGAGCATTCACGCAATCCTATCGCAGCCCTACGGTCCAAAAGGGCTGTAGAATGAAATATTGGTTACGCGTAACCGACTGAGAAAGAAATGTCTTGTTGGTTACGTAATTGACAGAACATTTTACGGTCTAACAGTCTTAGTAACGATAATTTTTTTGCATAAGTGAATCTATACACGGTCACAATTATAAAATGTTTTCAACAACAGTTGTCGTCTTCCTCAACTAAATCGGTATGTATATTTGAAAAATCTAAAAACTAAACTGGCAATACTACTATTCACGTCATCGTGAAATCACCCACATACGAAACGGCTTGGTTATTCCAGAACCAACACCAAGACATCCGTGGGGATACGTCAGGCCGATTATTGAAATTTACAGACGAAGAAATAGACAAAAGAAGACGAAAGGGAAACGGAGGGATCCTATTGGTGGAAGAAGGTGGTTGCCATGGACAAAGAAGGCCGATAATAGACTAACTAACGGCAACCCACGAGAGTCCCTGCAATTGGACCGCGTTAAACAGAAAGGAACCAAGCCACATCTGCTATTGCCAAATTTAATATGACAATTTAATTTTTTACATGAAAACGGTTGTGTAGATTTTTGTGCAAATTTCAGTAAATTTTCCCCTTAATACAAAGCATATTCCTAAAAATTTTCAAAGGAATCCGCACAAACGTTGTCTCGTAAAAAAGCAAATGTCCCTATTCAATTTGACAATATCTGATGTGGCTTGGTTCCTTTCTGTTTAACGCGGTCCAATTAGTCCCACTCATTTCAACCGATAGGAACGCTCCATACTCCCAATGTCTTCTTTATCTATATCTTTGTCTATCAATTTCAATAATCAGCCCACAGGTCCCACCAAATTGGATTGCATTTTGCAAAAAGGAACCACTAGCATTGCAATGTTGCTAAGATTGTGCAACTTCTTTCGTCTTGGAGGAAAACCCTGATTATCCATTAATAGTTTCTATTTTACTCGCTAAAAACTGTAAATTTAAGACAAAAATTATCATCTAAATTTCATAGTTTTTCACGATTTCCGCAATTTTATTGCAAAAGATGAAGTTGCACAATCTTAGCATCATTGCAATGCTAGTGGTTCCTTTTTGCAAAATGCAATCCAATTGTATTCTTATTGCTCATTCAGACCATGCCAACTCCAAGTATCTCTCTCTAAAGTTACTCTAGGCCTAGAGCCACTGTCAATCGATAGGGTCACCAATATCCTAGACGTCCTTTTGACGCGCGTTTTAAACTTGGGGACCTCCTCGGCCCCAAACTCGGAGCCAAAGCAATCGGACTCCGGGATCAATTATTCAGGGCGCAAAGTCCGGGAAGAAACTTAATTTAAACACGCGATCGGGACCGGCAGCAGATTCGCAGTAACCGAATCGCGTCTGCTAAACGCGTCCTTACGTCCCGTTTCACTACAAACAATCACTGTCTCCGGTCCCATTCGAAATTTATAGCCTTAGTTTGGGACAGCGTAATTGGTCGGCGCCCACGCTTCAGACTTTCTTCGGTGGCTCGATTATCGGGTCTATGTCGATACAACTAGACGAAGTTCTATCTTAAGCATTCAATACATCGCATTTCGATTTTTTTTTTCGTATCGACATAGATTCAATAATTTGGTCTAAGCGTCTGATACAAGTGGTTCCCCCTCTGTGCCGTTTTAATGTCTGCAAAGGAGGAATCGGCGATTCTGAAATTATTTCAAGTTCATTGGCCTGTGTATCGCAATATATCGAATTTCGATTTTTTTTTCATATCGACATAGATTTAATAATCCAGCCGCAGAGCTTGACACAAGAAGCCCCATCAATTGTGCCATTTTGATGTCTGTAGAGAAGAAATTGGCGATTCTGAAATTATATTTTAACCTCATCCGCCCAGCCGGAGCAATTCCCTAGGTGGCATAGAATGTCTCAAGAGGAAGGTTACGAGGGGTCAGTCTGGAAAAATATAGTAAAATCACATACATTTGGTTGCTCTTACGAACAATATTACCTGTCCGAACTTACGGTTCGACTCTATACCGGTTGCTCGGGGCAATAATAATTTTCGACTGCTTACTGGCTCAAATTTGAGTTATTGGTACCATAGCCCGGCCTAGTGTTGCAGAGCCAATGAAGATAAAAACGTCCTAAACAGTCAAAGAAAATTGCCGAAATGAAGATTTGTTAAAAATACGTTATTTTAAGAGGAATAAATTTAGAATTCTAAGCTGCTATGTTCACGGTACAATATTGTTGATATATATATTGCAGTTTCTCGCCCTCTTTGGCAAAAGAATTATCTGAATCGTCCATAGCCCTTTTTTTTCAACATCACAAAGCTGTTTACGTTGAAATTTCAAAATCCGATTACCTGAACCAATTGGACAAAAATCCATAGATCTAAAAAAATGTTGCCGCGTAGACTAAGTTCCATTTTCCGGTAGATGGTCCTTTCCCGCATTTCGCCTACATTATATACCTACGGTAAGCAAGTTAACATCATACAGTAATCGAAAAGTATCTATTCATGGATTTTTTACGATCTTGCCCGACTGCAGATTTGGTTGAACGCCAACCTGACGGTGTTGAACCTTCAACTCGAAACTCTATGATTGAGAACATAAAAAATTTTATGAAAATAATAATTCTCTCTCGAATGCGCCGGATAAGAATTCGTGCTACCCTAACGCCACTAAAACGGGGAAATAACTTTTAAAGGACTCAAACTTAAGTCGCATGCAGTAATTTTCACCACTTCCTCACATTCACAATAAAGTACCCTTGACCGCCTGTTTTATTCTTGGCACCGGTAAACAAAATTTTTCCACGGTCCGAGAAAAACCCCGGATGAAATTTCTCCAAACTCGGATTTCCTTTGATTGAGCGCCCAGGTCGATCAATCAAAGCAGAGACGAAACTTGGGGCTGGATTTCCCGACAAGCGGTGATCAAAGTGGATGGTAACGCAATGTGAGGCATCAAATGTGCATCTTCGCCAAATTTCCAGCATTTTCA
Source organism: Bemisia tabaci (assembly GCF_918797505.1). NCBI lineage: Eukaryota > Metazoa > Arthropoda > Insecta > Hemiptera > Aleyrodidae > Bemisia > Bemisia tabaci. Next base: position 45,067,999 of record NC_092797.1, on the reverse strand, counting down.
TGGTGGATCAACGGTAATTCGAGAAATTTAATGACCAAATTTGGCAATTCGTGCGAATAGGAGCGGTTAAAAACAACCCCACTTTGACGGGACGGCATGGCATGGCATGCCCACAGCGCAGCGGCCACTTTCGAACAAGTCCACCTTTTCCTTCTATCTACTCTCCGCCGCACTGTGGAAAAAATCAATTTGGTAAAATAACAAACTCCTAAAAATGCACGACTCTAAATCAGGATTTCCAAAATTTTTCTCAATTTCAAATACTCTGGCTTTCCTTGGATTTTAAGCTTTTCGCTGAAACCAAACTTACAATTTTCCTCACAATAAAACTGTCCTTGGACAAAACATTCACTTGACCTTTCAAGTTGATACGAAGCTTACTTTTTCTAAACTTTGGTTCACTTCTAGGGATTCAAATTTTAAGAAAAGGCACTCAAAAGTTGCTGATGAAGTTTTCGCTGGAATAGCACTGGCTAAAATTACCAAACTGACGCGGTATTCGCAAAATTCCCTGAATTTTACCGCAACTTGCCTGAATTTTCCTAGTTACCGCATAAATTATGAATTTCTTAGTTTTGCATACAGCCAAAAACCCTGTTGGCAGCTCAATTTTTTAGATAAAATTAGAGCATGGAGTAAATATAGCAAGTGTATTGAGGAGCATTTGCATTGGTGCCTCAATTCATTTGTAAAGAGTTTAAATGCTCAAAAACTTTGAAGTTAAGTATTAAATTTATTAATTAGTAATACGACGCGACTGTCCATCAAGAATGAGACCTAGGTTCACAAAAATGCATGCTGACATTTCTGATTACATAGCAAACTTTTAAAAATGTTAAACAATAACATATTGAGATAAAAAAAACTCGATTCTTCTCAACAATGCCCGAGTTATTAACGTATACAGCTCGAAATTTAAAAAGAAAAACAATAAAAAGTTTCTGAAAAGTGAAAATTGCGGGCTTGAAATAACCGAAAGAAATCTTACTTGGTCATAATGACAAATTAGGGGCTTGGAGACAAGGCTCATAAGTGCAGTTTTTGCTAAATTGAGAAATTCGTTTTTGAAGTTTCGAAATTACACGAATCCTTATGGCGGAAAGAAAGTTCAAACTGACTTTTTGATGCTTAAAAATTTGAATTTGGGAGCTTTCTCACAGAGGATGCATTAAGACTAGTTTTACTTGAAGTTACTAGTATCTCAATAGTTTCAAAAACTGCAATTAAGCGCTTTGTCCTCCAAGCCCCTTAAATGTAATTTTCATTGAACTGAAAAAAATTAATCTACTGGACAAGACTGTCCTGTAAGTAAAAAAACACCATAGAGAAAAAAAGGAGGTGTTTGCATTTCGGGCACCTTGGAATTTTTTGATGATTTGATGACGTAGGTCGGTACAGCGACGTCCCCTTCACGCTAAACGTCGCTGTACCGACCTACGTCATCAAATCATCAAAAAATTCCAAGATGCCCGAAATGCAAACACCTCCTTTTTTTTCTCTATGAAAAAACACATTTTTCGATTCAAAACAAAACTTCCTTTTAATCAAAGAAAATTCCCCTTGTTAATGTTCAAAACGTTTTTTTGGACCATTTTTTCGGTGGTCCTCCCACTGTTGGCCGCTGGTTTATTGTCAGCCCGTTTCCAGGTGTCGCGTTTCAATTATCCGACGGGAGGGGCGCTTCAACGGCGATCGGGGGAGGGGCCGCGGGGGTTGGGACGGCAGGGGGGGGGGGGGGGGCGGAGTGACACGGGCGAACGAGATATCCATCGCACGTCAAGTCCGCCCCTGGAAGCGTTTGGTTATCGGCCAAATCCGTGTCGAACGCACTCGTCATAAGAGACGAGTCTATAAATATAGATAAAAACGTCCAAAGCGGAAATAAGCCTGCCGGTGAGGAGGGTGGTGAGGGGGGGGGGAGCGGATAGGAAATTGAAAGGTGAAAACATCGCCGGATGGATGCGGCCGGCGTGGCGCGGATTCGGATTGCAGTGTTTTTTCGGTCGCCCGGAGTCCCTTTTCGGGAAAAACGACGTATGAATATTCGAATGTTGCATGATTTCTTCCGATAGACTTTTTCATTTTAAGAAAAGCTCTGGATACATAGCCTTGAAAAGTTCCAATACACATGATTAAAGTGCGAGTGAAATGCTCCCAAAGTCCCGGGGACAAATATTTCTAAGTTTTTGGAGAAATTCGTATTTTAACTGAAGAAATTTGGCAACACACGGGTGTTCTCACGCCTTTACTCCCAGGAAGGATTCTTGAAAGTTGGTTAAAATGAACTTCGTTCATTTAAATCCATGTAAAATAATCTATAGCTGGTGAGGCAATCTGCCTCAACCCTGTCAGTGTGTTTGTGTGTAGGTACATCGCATATTAACTTGCATGAGTCTCAGAAAAATATTCTTGGAATGCATAATATTGAAGAAACGCTTTGAAAAGGCTGTATTGAAGGATGGCTCTCCACATATGGCTACGGGACTCAATAAGGGCTGAAATGACTAATCAGTAACGCAATGGGAGACGGCTGCAATTGCTAAGATCGATTGCTGGTAATTGACCGATCCAAGCCACGGTGTAACGAAAAACTGCCGCGCGTGTTACTGATGAGAGCCGTAAGTCCATTTCTGAGTAAGTCATGGTTAGCACATGCTCTCACGTGTCTCGAGGCTCATTCCAGAATGAACTTACAGCTATATTCCGTAACACGGCAGAAAAGAGCAGTGGGTGCATTTCTGTGTAAGTTACAATTGACACGTGCACTAAATTGGACGTATTTCTGCCAAACGGAACTGTGTGCATTCTGACGTGAGGCCTGTTATGCATACATTCTTATGGGTCTCAGAGCTCATGCCTGAATGCACGTAGTTCCGTTTGGCAGAAATACGTCCTATTTGTCTCAAAGATCATCCAAGAATGCACTTAACACTTACTTCTCTTTTCCGTAACACGACAGCAAGGTCATTTCACTTAACCTTCCTTTTATCCGTGTTGAATATTCGGAGCTTCAGAGTATATCCCTTTTATTTATATTAGAGACCACAAGAGCAAGTGTCATTCTGCCGTGCTAAGGAAAAACGCCGCATGAACTTACAAGCGTTGCCAAATTTCCTTTGATAAGCCGCGAATTTCCTGGTAAATTTAGGAAACCTTTCCTTCCAATTTTTCAGATCATTTTGTTTGGAATTTCACCTGAACTTCCTGAAAATTTCAAGGAAGAATAATCATAGCTTTTCTCCAAATTAAACATTTAATAGAAGGAAATTTGGCAACTCTCGAATGTTCATACGGCTTTTTTCCTTAGCACGGCAGTATTCAAGTAAGTACAATTCTGCCGTGCTGAGAAAGAACGCCGTATGAACATCCGAGAGTTGCCAAATTTCCGTCGGTAAAATGTTTATTTTTGAGAAAAGTTATGAATATTTTTCTTTGGCATTTTCAGGGGCTTTAGGTAAAATTACGAACAAAATTACGTGAAAATTTGGAAGAAAAAAATTCATACGTTTACCAGGAAATGTGCGTTTTATCGGAAGAAATTTGGCAACGGCTGAAGGTTCATACGGCGTTTTTCCTTAGCACGACAGCATTATAGGTACTCATTCCTTTTAATAGTCTATAAATTTCATATTTCATCAAGGACCCGTGTTTTCTTTCTGAAAAATTTCTTTTCACGTGACGCCGTCGAGATACCATTCAAGCCCCACTTTTGGGCTTATACAAATCGAATGAATCGTTTACTCCTTTTTTCGAATGGTTATGCAATCTGCGCTACTTTAACTTTAAATTTATAAACTAAATGTAGGGGTAATCTTTTGATTTTACTCTTTTGTCATCGATCTCATCGTTATAAAATTCAACAAACATTGTTCTTGACTATTTTGAAAGATGGAGGTAAATCTTTGCGGACACAGATGAGACAGTTAGGTGCTTTTGCCTAGAGGGGTCGACTTAGGATTACCTAGATTTTAGTAGGTACCGGCCGTAGAAAGTCCACAGTCCGACTATTCCAGGGCTTTTAACTATCAAAAAACCCAGTTTTTTTTTTTTTTTTTTTTTTTTTTTTTTTTTTTTTTTTTTTTTTCTTTTTGGGAACATGAAAATGCGATTGGTGCATGGAGAAGGAAAAGGGGCCGGCATTTGAAATAATCAAAATGGATTTGAAGACACTATTTCATGAGAATATATTGAGAGTGACAACGTGGATTTTTCTTTACACCTGCCTCTGAGATGAGCTTTTGATAAAGGCGCACAAGAGGCTGCAAGATACAGTGTTGCCACTTGCGAGAAAAATCCAGCAATTTTCACGAGTAATACTTGAAATTAAGAGATTTAAAGTGAAAAACGGCAACGTCGCAAGTCGAACAGCGCGAGAGGGTGAACTAAGCGACAGATTTCCTTCTGCTCTTCTCCAGAAAAGATTCTCGACCGCGGGAAGGCAAGATAGGGGGAAATGATTATAATACGGAAAATAAAAAGGATAAGAAAGTGGAGGGCGGAGGGAGAATGTCGCCCCCTCGAAGTAAGTATTCTTCGAGCCGCCCGTGTTTCCTGAGATTCTGATGAACTACAACTTTTTCATTTTTACTCCTTCCCTTTCTGACTCGGGCAGGAGGTATTTACGACCCCAACTTCCTCCCCAAAGCGAAGTGGCTTTTCGTTTTCCAAGTTTCAGGTTCCCATAGGGTGAACTCTTTCGTCGGCCGCTTCGGTTGTCGAACTTTTCAAATCGTAAAATCTATCAAACGACCCCGATAATGCTCCGGTTACGGACTTTAAATTATTCAATTTTCCATTCTTGTCACAGCGATTGAGGCTGAAAATTGGCCCGGGAAATTAATTTCTACGCTGAAAAAGTGGTTCAGACACATTTTCCGAATTAAAATTGTATTATGTTTGATTAATAAAAAAAATTGGCTTGAACTTTTGTTTTTTATTTAGTTAAACGTGTTTTTGAATGAAAAAAAAAATGTTGTCCAACTCGACAAGGATTGAAATTAATTGTCATCGATGAGCAATGACAAAGTTACAGTCTTTAAATTAGAAACCAGTTCTTTCACGGAGAAAACAATTTCTTTCGGTCTAGAAAAAGAAAGAATGAGCCAAAATAATTTTCCTCCACATTGGAGAATTTTTTTTCGAGTAAAAACTGTTTAATCAATTTTTTTGGTATTGTCTACGTATTTTGAGACACCAAAATAAAATATCTTTTTGTTTCAAGAATGTAATTATCTGAATTAGCCACAACTTAGTGGACTTACCATGAACGTCAAACTTCCACTCTATGTCGCAGGATGTGTGATCCCTTAAATTATATGGTTAATGACGTCATTCATAGCAGCAAGGTACAACATAATATATTTAGTCTAGGTTACAAATTCTCCAGCAGCGAGAAAACCTCTTTCCAACGGTGTAATATTTCCTGTTTTTCCGTCATATTGTGATACATTATACCTCTTCTTGTTCGGCTTGAGGAAAATGAAAATCTCTTAATAAACTTTGGCATGACTGCGGTTAGTTGAAACATGACCAAAAGAGCAATGAAAGTTATTCGCTTTGGCCTGGTTGGAGCCTCTTAGCAGCTATACAAATATATTTCCAATATTTTTCAGCCAGTATAAATTGCATTGCATTGCTCTCAAAAAGGAAACATGTGGACGCTGTGGAATAACTAACACAAATGTGTGCAAAGTTAATCGATGTATAAAAAGTGAAAGAAAATACGGTTTGCATCACTGCGATAAATTTAAGTCAATAACCGAGCAATTCCGAGGATCATATTTATATCTCCACTTTTCCAGTAATACCAACACATCCGCGCCGAATTTCAGTGCGATTCGCCTTCCAATGACTTACAAATTCTCAGCTAAAACCTAAAATTGTGCTGAAATGTTGCAAATACCGAAATTCAATCCGGCATTCATCGGAGGTAAATGCAGCAGCGTTATCAATATTCGTTAGAGACTGAAATTTTATCACCCCAGTTGTTGATACAACTCGCGCGAACCAAGATTAGAAACATTGAAATTTATTTATTTTGCGGAGTGTTATTGTCAACTCTGTAAATGTAAACAGAGTCACATATTATGTATATGTTTATAAAAATGACTTTGAACAGGTGACTGTTGGTTTACAAAAATACAATTTGAAAAAAAAACGTAAACGCGCAGCTCAGGTTAAAAAAATGCAAAACTCCTTACACCTTACAGCTCGTCAAAAAGTGAATAAATAAAACAAAAAACGTTGAGATGTATTGAACCGGTGTTAGGTTTCCGTTTTTCACGTTAACATAATTGTTCAATTCATGCAACTATATAGAAGAACAGGCGATTTGCCCTTTTTGTTTAACTTCATTTTTAACCGTTTCTCAGATATTATATGAATGCGAAGTTGTTAAAAATGAAAGAAACCAGTTTAGCACTCAAATTCAACATCCTGGTTTCTATCCCACCAAAATTAAAGAGCAGTCAAAATCCTTAAATTTTTCAAAACTCTACAATAAAAAATTTCTCTTCTTATCCTACTAATCCCATAACTTTATATCATTCCTTCTCTGACAATTTCTGTTTCTATCATTTTTCTTTCTTCGACTTCCCACATTGTTATGCTCCCCCTCACTCAAGTGCCTTACAGTTGCCTTAAAGCCGAACAAATCCTGTGTACCACTACTAAAATTTCTCTATTAATTCACCATTTTTTCAGATATTTAAATCCTTTTTTACGAGTTAGAAAAAGATAATAGTAGTATCTTTAAAAAATGCAGCATTAAAATTAATCTGACGAAGGACTTTTTGACGCAAAAAAAAAAAGACACAGAAAACTTGGATTATTTCAGTGCTCAAGGTACGATTATAATCTCACTCGCTTATTAGTATGCGCTACCGGCAAACGGTTACTTTTTTCAGGCAGATTTTCAAATTCCGTAAGAAAAACCGTCGGGTGGAAACGCCAGAGTCTGGCTCGGCTCCTAGACGCAAAAATTTAAGCCCTCCAATACATTAGGGCCAAAGAGGAGGCTTAGTTACGGGTCATTAGAATTCCAGGCGAGTGCTTTAAAGGCGGCGCGGTGTCGGCTCGACTGTGGTTTTAGATTCGAGCTGAAAAATATAAAATATTGTCCGTGATGAGAAAATTATACATGCCCGTGAGGGAGTGCGTCAGAAGGCCGTCGCAACCCTCCTAACTCCACGAGACACCTCGCGGACGGATAGGCGGTTTTAACTTAGGGCAGTGGCGGAATGAAGAGGGGGGTGTGGGTGGCACTTTAATCGACCATAAAATTGCGTTGTCGGTCTATGAAGGCGCTGCAGCAGCCAATTTACATGTGTGTATTCGATACCGGCGTCGGCGGAAACCTCACAACTGCAACGAGTTCCCCACGCAGGTCGGGTGGTTTTGCCGGGTGGTATGCGCCTCTTTCCCGCGCTTTGTGTAGGCTGCATCGGTTAAAAAAACACCGCGCCGATGGCGCGCTCACCAGGTCGTGCCGAGAATCGGCACTTTCCCCCGGGGGATGAACCGAGAAATTCGGTCTTACGATTTGGCAACGTCTCCGGGCATGTTTGCGGAGGGACTTTCGCGGTGTCGCGACTGTGCAAATACGACGCGAAAGTCAGGGCAGCCAGTATCAACATGGAAGGCTGAGCGGGGTGTGTTTTTTACGCCTTGTGAATTTGGAGATGGGATCTCGCGGAGCGTCAAAGAGGGGGCTAATGAGTAATGCAAAACCTGCTACGGCCTTTCAGCATGAATTGCGTCACTTCGGAAATTCCGACGGGTTGGGTCGGGGCGAAAGGAGGGGGGGGGTTGAAAAATTATTCATATCCAGGTCTAAACGAAGGAGGATGTATGTACGTTTCGTGTAAATATCGTGACGTCGATGCTCACTGCACGGCGATACGCTGGATATGTCGCACGTAGTGAATAATATACAGAGAAGAATCGCGTCGTGTGAGGTTGTAATTAAGAGTAAGAGGTTTTGAGCTTTCCTCTCCTATCACACTCAGTGTTAAAAATTGACGTATCTGCCCGTCTTTGGGAGATTATGAATAATTCGGGGTTTCTTTTTTTATAGGGGGTGAACGTAATATGCTTTTTGAGCTTAAAATCACGCATCAGTCATATTTCTTGAAGGCCTGAGACCTTTTCGTTCAACATCATTGATTTGCTTGCGTACAAAAAGGTTCATAATGAACCTGCGAGCTGATTTTTGAAATTTATGGACAAAGCGCTACGGTACAGAAGAAAAAGAGAAAATGTAATGATCCTATTAGTGAAAGCGAGTGCTTAAAATGGACGAAGGAGGTAAGTAATAAACTGACTAACGGCAACTTACAAGAGACCTTATATTTAGTAGACCATTTTCCTATTTAGTCTATATAACAACCACCCGTTACACACAACAGGTCCATTCAATTTTTCCTTGTCTTCTCTATAGTGTAGTCCACCAATTCCAATAATCAACACACGATTTCACAAATCATTAAGGACCGACACCGCTACTTTCCTCAGATCGTAAAGTAGCGGCGTGTAGCCCGGTGTGTGAGTGGGCGAGAATAACCGAAGCGCCTTCAACTTTTAAGTAGGCAACATAGACATTCATGGAGTACGAATAGTTGCATTGCGACGCCTTGATAAGCTCAGTTGTTTTGCTTCAATCGTGCGTCGAGGCTCGCATCGGTGCCAATGCCGAGGGTACTGAGGACTGGTATGGGGTCCTCTCCCGGCCAACACGCATTCAAACCCCTAACAGACGAGCGCTTCGCGCCCATAATATGTGAAAACAAAAAAAAATTACAATAAATAAGCAAGTAAACGCATGGGGTATGTAACAACTTTAATTGGGCAGCTCCATAATTTGAAAAATGAAAAATAATTACAATAAATAAACAAATAAACGCATGGGGCATATAATACATTTTAAACACACAAGTTTTCAAGTTTATTTATTTGTTTAAAATAGGTTTTTTTAATTCCTCTCGAGGCAAGCCTAATTGCCGACCACCACGAATAAAATTTCGGTCATTCCAAAATTCTACCGTGCTGAGGAGGAACGCCGTATGAACCTTCAGGCGTTGCTAAATTTCTTTTGACGATACAAGAATTTCCTGGTGAACGTATGCATTTTTTTTCTTCCAATTTTTCGGATAATTTTGTGCGAAATTTCACCTGAAGTTCCTGAAATTTTCAAGGAAAAATATCCATAACGTTCCGCAAAAATAAAAATTGTATCGAATTAAATTCGGCAACTCTCGAATGTTCATACGGCATTCTTCCTTAGCACGGCAGAACACTTCGCCATCATTCATTCTAATATCTTCCGAGTAAGGTAGTGTGCGATGGAATGTTCACAGCTATCCAGCCCCACAACAAACCAGGAGAATACATTTCAATTATTCCCATGCTAATGAGGTACACTGTTTGGGCTGACCAGAACAAATTCGACGCGGAACAGATTTGAAGGTGATGCTAGTGTTTAGAGTAACTTTCTCTGAAGCATGCCTGGAATTATTTATTATTTTTTGGGAAGACACGAAAAAAAAGATGCCGAATGCAGTGTCGTAATGACTCAGGGACACCATTCAAACAAAAACCTTTCTTCCCCCCTCTTCTCCAAGTCGTTGGGGGAGGAAAGATTCGTTTGCGGGAAGCTAACAAAAGTTTGGTTCCCCGAAGTTCGGATACTTGTCTTAAAATTCCTTCAAATTGTGCAAAATTACACCCGCGAACCTTTGGACGTATTTCTGCAAAACAGAACAATGTGCACTAAGACATGAGCATTGAGACTCATAAAGACATACGCATAACAGGGCTCACGTCATAATGAGCACAGTTCCGTTTGGTAGAAATACGTCGTTTCAAATGCGATGAGAATTACCACTATCCGCCCTGCTAAGCGTCCTCGGTAGTAACACGCTCGACCTGGAACCAAATTTCATAAAGCTCTGAGGAATCATCAGGAAATGGTAACACGTCACAGCTTTACACAAAAATCATACCTCCGCTTAAACACCGTGCGTATGAAGTACCGCACTTTCGAGAGGATTTTTGAATTTTGAGAAAATTTATGAAATTTATGAGGAAATATGTGAATGTATGTAAGAATACTGAAATTACTTTATCGACCAATTCTATTCGAGTAGATTTATGTTTTCTTGGCAGGCGAGAAGTTTGAATGGACACAAGGAACGTTGAACCCTCACGTGTGAGTTGAATCTAGAATTTTTGACGTTTCCACCGTGTGTCATGTGAAAGTTTAATGAGGGAACATGGTGTCGTAGTGCTTAATTTCTCACCCTATTTACCATTTCATCCGATACCAGGTCGCCGAAAAAGGTTTAAGGGTGAGTTTCCCTAAGTTGGAATCTCTCCCCCCCGTTCGAAGTTTTTGGATCCGCCTATGGTATTCGCCAACCAACCATGCACACTGCTTCATTTTTATTTTTCCCGAGTCGTGCAATTTTCGAAGCAAGAAATTCAATTACAGCTCGCAGGTCGAGGGTTTTTTTTCAGAGCAACAGCATTCGATCGTGTAGGTACACAGAGTAGAGTGCAAGGGCCACCCGGCGAAACATGACGGCTCCGAACTCTACCGTGCTAAGTAAAAACACCGTATGATCCCTCAGCCGTTGCTAAATTTCCTTTCATAAACTACAAATTTTTTGGGAAATTCGCGAGTCTTTCTCCTTCGATTTTTCAGAGATTTTCGCTCGTTTTTCAATCTAAAACATCTGCAAATTTCAAGAAAAAAAATTCATAATTTTCTTCAAAAATAAGTACTTTCAAGAGGAAATTCGGCAACATTGGAATGCTTATACGGCGTTTTTCCTCAGCACGGCAGAATTGGCTATACGTCGCGGAGGGGTTCACGGTCGGCGAAGTATTTTAAAATCCGACGGTGCGTGGTAATTTTTAAAGTTATTCTTTTTTCCGGCGGTCGCGGCGGATCAAAGTCCTCGATCGGGACTGCCCGTGCTCGAAATGGGATGAAACGGGCTCTGTGAATAATGCAGCCCGTACTTTACGATACATCGATTGCTCTGCCATTTAAACCTATGAGAAAGGATCGATAGACAGGGTATACCTTAATAATCGATTCTACACTATAGCTTCAAATGCGGACATATCGATAATCGATCATTCACGCTTCGCCATTGATGCGGGCGTTTCATTATTCATGCGTCTCGCTTTCGAGCGGCATATGGGTCAAATCCACGATTCCTCAAACGCCGTTAATTGGAGCCCGGTCCGGCCGCAAATTATTAAGGGTCGGGTCCTTGACGCCACTTGAGTCCAGTAATTCCATTTTTTTAAATGTTTTGTTTACATATTCAACAGTGAATAAATCAATAGTTGGTCTTTAAATTATTAGGAGCGTTCCTTGTACATACGCAGGGAGAGCACTCCCTCTCTGAAGAATGAAGCTCTTTCATGTCGATGGCTACGGAACAAAACTATGTCTATCTTCAAACTTACAATTTTGCAGGACGAAGAGAAAAATTCTCCATATTGGTAATTTTGAGATTAGATTTGCAATTTTTGATACACTACAACGCGGTTGGAGCGCTCTCCATAGAATTTGAAAAAAAAACTAAAATCATCAGCTAGCGCATTATATACTGTACACTGTTAAAAAAAATTAGCTCAGAGCACGACCTATATAAGGAAGTCGCTCGGAAGTCACTCATCGCTCAGGGCCAATTTCCACGGAGTTGAAAATCTCCGACGTAAGTATGGAAATGCTGAGCTAAAGTAACTCAGGCATAAGGACGGGCTGCGTCGCTGGCGACTGCCCTCCCCTTACCCCTGGCATCCGTCTCATACCCCGATCCGTTTCCTCCCTCTCCTCCCCTCCCTCTCCTCTCCTCTCCTCCCCTCCCTCTCCTCTCCTCCCCACCCTCTCCTCTCCTCCCCTCCCTCTCCTCCCTCCCTCTCCTCCCTCCCTCTCCTCCCTCCCTCTCCTCCCTCCCTCTCCTCCCTCCCTCTTCTGCCTTTCCCTTCCACCTGTAACTACAATGTATGTCCTTTTTTTTTGAAAAGATGTGAAGTTGTACTGCAAATCAAATCATGTTTGAGGAACTTTCGGGCCAATATCCCACAAATTCGGAGCCAAAGTGTTTTTTGAGTTGCAAACACGCGACGGAAAATCAATATTTGTCATAGCTGAACAGCTGTCTCCAGTAATTTCTAAAACGCTTTTAGACAAAGAAAAGTTTTATAGATATTAAGTATTTTGTGAACATAAATTCAGTGTAAGCTTAAAAAATAAATATACACGATAACAGAATTCTAACTTTACTGGACGCCACGCGATACCCATATAATCAGGCTTTGATGCCCAAAAGTATCATACGAGCTAAAAAGAATAAATGACAATTTCGTAGAATTATACTGCAAAATTTTATTCAATACACCTGAGGTTTTTCGGCATACAGTGCCATCTCCAGACGCATAACGAACCTTCACCAAGGAAACTACAGATACTTGACAAGGAAGTACAACTAAAAGCAAATAATCCATTAACGGGAGCAACATGATGGTTTTAAATAGGGAATCAGTGGCGTGGCGTGCTTTGCGATATATCGATTGTTATGCCATTTAAACCTATGGAAAAGGATCGATGAACAGAGTGTTCGCAGCGAACACCTTATCAATCGATTCTTTACCATAGGTTTAAATGGCATAACAATCGATTTATCGCAATTCACGCCACGCCACTGTAGGGAATACTCTAAATAAACTACCATGCACATGCAAATCAACAAGCGATAAGGAATGAAGCGATAAAAGAGAAAGGGATACAATTTTGCAGTATAATGGTACGAAATATGTATTTTTCCTCTTAAACCTAGTTTCATAAAACTGCTGCCCTTACCGGCGTTTTCAAAATTCCTGGAGGTAGGCTATTCTACTAGGACGAATTTTTATTTTCCGTCGTGTTAGGAACTCAGCGAACACTTTGGTATGGGATCCATTGGGTATTATCCTGGAAAGCCTTCAAACAAAATTTAATTTGCTGTACACCTTCACGAGTCGCAACTAATCACTGTTCACGCAAAAGCCACTGGCTGGAGACTGACGCCGTCGCAGTCGTGAATTCCAGAATAAGATTGTAACGGTCAATGCGCGTTGAAGATGCGCAGAAAATTATAGCTCTGTTTCCTCTTAAGTATCTTAAATCTGAGTGGAAAGTATCTCTCCCGAGCATATAGCTGTCTTTCCTGGAGTGACACATGCTACAAGGAGCTTCCCATGCCAGAGCGAGCTATCTAACTCACCGCAAAATTTTTTCACTCGATGCTCCAGGCAGGATAGCTCCATAATATTTCACTCAGGCCACTCAGGCCAGAATAATTTTTAACAGTGTAGTAACTTATTTTTGCCAAAATTGTCAGTTACGCGGTGTTGTTCCTTAGCCTTTGATGTGCGGGGGATTAGCGTTTCAATACTTTTTATTACGTAAAATTTTGCGAAAAACACGATGGTTTTCTCTGAAACGAATTCCAAAGCTTAAAAAAGCTCTCAAAGTTGAGGTCGAAACGGAGGGAATATGCCACGCTACCCTGAGAGCCCACATCTATATCAAATCAAACTCTCGATGCAAAGAGAGGAAGCTAATACATCAGCAGGATTGCCATGTTTTCAGTTTTGGAGTGTCCAAATAAAGTGGCAACTCTGCTGATGTATATTCGGTTCCTATCTTTCCGTGGAGAGTTTGACTTTAGATAGAGAAGAAAAACGGACCGCGAAATGATGCTTTGGAAGTGGTTTCCAGAGCCATGCACGCTCATGATATTACTATCCGTAGGTTCGAGAATATGTACAGGACCCTGGTAAAAATCGGCAGTAGAATGTGTGTCCCAAAATACTATAGACCTAAAGCCGGCTGTAAGATTTCCAATAGCTTCTGTTGTCGGCTGTACTATTTCTTATAGCCTTTTATAGCCGATGGCGATTAAGCAACAGCCAGACGATAAAGTTTATGCTAAACGTTACTAAATACGGATACTAGGACTTAGTTAGTTTTTGGACTACCGCTCTCTTTTTGAGCCGTAGTATCTTGATTTATTTTGAGAGGAAAGCTCCATATTTGTGAAGGATGCCTGTCATTCTTAATATGTTGGAGCGCCTACAATTTTTTATGATACTGTGCAATACCTCTGGTGAGAAATAGTTGCTCCAGACGCCGTAGTACGCTGCGGCGCGGCGCGGCGAACGGGCAGAGAGCGCGAAACGCGCATTAGCGCCTACAAACCTAACAGGGGTACTTCACCCATTGCGCAATGCGTGAAGTATCCCTGCTAGGTTTGTAGGCGCCAGTGCGTCGCCGCTCCGCTTTGTGTTAGGCTCTAATATTTAATCTGGAGGAGTCTGCGTTTTTCAACTCATGATTTTGAAATGTTTGCACACTCGGTATGGACTATTCTCATTTTCATTGATGAAAAAAAAAATGTTTCAAGGAAAATATAATGTGTGTTTTGTAAATATTAAGGTAGTTCCGTATCAAACTTCATGATTTCCAAAGCACACGAATTTCTACACAATTTCTTATAGCCTTTTATAGCCAATGGCGATAAAGTGTAAAGCCCGACGATAGGAGCTATAGCCCGACTGTATACTTTTTTATAGCTTCGTATAGCCCGGCTATATGATTTGCTCCGCTTTCTGCAGCCAGCCATATGATTTTCAATAGCCCTCTTTAGTCGGCTATAAGAACTCCTACGGTATTTTGAAACGCAGCTACTATCGCCAATTTTTACATGGGGAGCTTTTGGACGGGAAAGTTGGTTCTGGTTCAATACAACTACAATTATCCTCGTGTAAGAAAAATGTATTCCTGGTAGTATTAAAATAATAAAAAGTTAAACAAATAAATATCCTGAAAAGGCTACACCAGGCATTTATATTTCAGCTTGTTCAGAGTCTATTGAATTTTAAGATGCAGTATACGACAACGTCACTCATAAGGGTTGAAATGGGTCTAGGGGGTGGGTTGGGGTATAACTTTCCCCATCCCTCATTGCACATTAATAATCTTCTTTTCCGCCTTTTGCCTTTTCAGTCTCCTGTCAACATGATGTCTAAACGATTACTCCAGTTACGAATTGAACTTTCACCTCTTGTCTGCAGAGGTTTCTTAAATGACTTTGTATCATCGTGTTTATTCTCTGGAACAGTTTCTTTTCTTTCTTCCTTTTAATTTTACTTGTGTTTTTTTAATTAATTTGACCAAATAACCTGGAGTAAATATAATTTAATATTAATTGGTCGAGAGGGATAGCTCACCTAAAGAGGCAAATGAGACAATGCCTCGGAGAGCCATGAGGCATGTTCATAAGAAAAATGAAATAAAAAGTGGTGGATTAAATTATTTAAACACGGGAGACATCTCAATAAGAGCGGTATAAAATCGTGCTATGAGACGTGAACTATGAAAATGAAATCCGAAATGCTATTGTTTCTAAGCTACTGCCATATTGATTATTCGATATGAAAATCAAGGTGTCGTATGTGTGAATGGACGAAAAATTCGCCTCCAAATTAATGTATATACCAAAATACACGCATTGATGCACGAATAGTTATCGATTTCGCGCCTTGGCGATCGTAACTTGGGTCAATTTCCCTCAGCCGCTGAGGCCTTTGCACTCAGAAAAAATGTGCAAAATTGATGCCTCCATCTTGTTGCGAAAGATTTTCTAAACGGGTATCTAGCGCAACTGCCCTTGATTAAAAGAGGTTTCAACATTTAAGAGATTTTAGAGAATGGAAAATATGCGCACAGCTTCGCACGGTTTTGTCTCGAAGAGCTCAGTCAGAACGAATGTATGCTCATTTGTGAAAAAACAAAGTGTAAATGACTACATTTTTCTCCATTTCTGTTTCTTTTCTTCGTTTTACCTTCTTCTCTTATTTATACATTAAGTATGTCATTATTTTAGAACCTGTTTATTTTTTGATTCCAGATGATTAACTGTAAATCAAAATGATGTCGCAATCCCTTTCGACAACGCCCGAGGTAAGTTAGATCACCCTTTTTATAAAATTGTTTATCCAAACTGCCTGGTTAACTAAAAACGCCGTGTGACTTTTCGAATGTTGCCAAATATCCTCTCAGGAAACATTTATTTGAGTATTTTTCCTTGAAATATTCAGAATTTATAATTCAAATTACGAACGAAATCCTGTGAAGAATTGGACGAGAAACATTCTCAAATTTTCAGGAAAATTCATGATTTGCCGGAGGAAATGTGGCAACGCTTGATAGCGCATACGTTGTTTTAGCTGAGCACGGTAGTCAAGGAGCTGTGTACATACGATTTACGTGCATCATAGCTCTTCTTAATTTGATCGATTTGTGCGCCGTTTTTTCCAGCAGAGAAATGTCAAGATTCCTTCTATGGATAAGTAAATTTCGATCGTCAAAATCGATTCCAGAAATAATCGGACGCCCCCCCCCCCTCTTTCTTCCTCTCCAGCCTCCGGGAATCTCGAATGTTTTCGGACGTGTGATAAAAACCCGGCTCTCAAAGGAAATCACATCATGCGGAGGAGTAAACGCCACGGATTGGGGGTGGGGGAATGGGGAGGACGTATCGCTGATCCGCTGCGACGAAGCTCCGAAAGCATGGACTTTACTGACCTGTGGACGAAGGCGAAGCTTGATTTCGCTCACAGCCCCGTAAGCAGCTTACCATTGGAGCGTGTAAGCCGCGCTGTTGTCGGATTTAATGAGAAATTTCGGAGATCTTCTGATCGGACCCCACCACGAGTGGCAGATCTGGCCACAGCGTGAGTCTTGAGGAAATACTTATCTGAATGGTTGCCATGGGTTACATGTGTCAGACAGGGATGCAGCAGAGTTTAGAGGAAGATTATGACGGAGTGGCCGGGGCTCAAGCTGACCTAAACCACTCAAGACACGGTTAATCGCCATTACTCGTTAGGGGTTTCGTACTTTTTATGGGGATAGTTGATTCTTCCGACACACATTTTTCATCATTGACTTTCCAGCATGAATTTTCTTCCGCCTTACAAGTATAGAGTATACCTTCATAGACACAGGCCGAATTTTGTTGATTCTGATTGGTCATTCTCACAGGCTTCCATTTATGACGTCATCGACCACGTTATCGTGTTTTTTCTGCAGACCTATCCAATTTTGACATTCCGTTCGGCAACATGGCCAAAGAACGGAAAATCCTCTCGAATAACTTATGTTCCTGGCAGGAGGAAAGGTGAAGGATAGGTAATGATGTTTTTGGGCAGGCAGGAGAGG
The DNA here is from genome assembly GCF_918797505.1 of Bemisia tabaci. NCBI lineage: Eukaryota > Metazoa > Arthropoda > Insecta > Hemiptera > Aleyrodidae > Bemisia > Bemisia tabaci. Next base: position 45,050,721 of record NC_092797.1, on the reverse strand, counting down.
TTATTACTAACGAAAGCCGGGCCTCTCTCCGACAAAAAGTCTCTCAGAGACAGCCAAAATACGTGAGCGAGTGTATAATTTACAGTTTCGTTTGAGCTGCATTTTTTATTTGATGTCCCTGCGAGCGTATACGAGCAGCTGCCGTGCTAAGGAAGAACGTCGTATGAGCCTTATGATGTTGCCAAGTTTCTTCCGATTAAAACTGAAATTACTGGGAAAATTGTGAATATTATTTCCCAAATGTTTCAGACAATTTTGTCCGCAATTTAATGTAATTACAAAAAAACAGCCGAATTTCTAAATTCAGCTGTTGAGTAACGTTCTACTAACCTCCACCTAATGTAACAGTTGTAATTTATATTTTTAATTATTGTATAGTGTTTTTTGACCTGTGCCATAGCCCTAATAATGGGGCTCTCATGTACGAAAGTTATAATAAATAAATAAATAAATAAAATGTCTGAAAATTTCAAGGAAAAATATGCATGAATGTTGTCAAAAATGCATATTTTATCAAGGGGAATTTGGCAACTCTCGGATGTTCATACGGCGTTCTTTCTTAGCACGGCACAGCGTGATTATCCTTTTATCTCTTTTAGGTAGATCTGCAGGGCCTCAGTTCGGAAATATCCCGTCTCAGGCTTTTGAAGAAGACGAGATGTCAGTTGCACTGTTGATTTTGCTGAGGAGCTCTTTTTTATCCTTCAAACTGCACAGGATTGAATTTGCTGATCAGAAATGCATTGTGAAACAAGGCGTCGTAAACATCGGATTCTAAAAAATATAATAAAAAAAATCTGTATTTTTTGAGAACTCACTGTCTCATCGAGGAAAAGTAACATAGCGTAATTAGTTTTTGTTGCTGAAACAATGCACACGGTCTGAGAGTAAAAATTCGTCATTTTTCAGATGAAGGAACGTAACTCTACTCAAAGTTTGTAAAATGGACTCGAAAAATTTCATATTTTCTTACATAACCGTGATCTTTTATAGATGGAATTGACACACAATCCGCCGTTTCAATCACGAAAGAACGTAACTCCATTCCAAGGTTGCAAAATTGACTCAAAACATTTTTGTAAATTATTCAAGCAAGTACTTTACATGAATGTACCGGTATAATTTTGCCCAGGTTTTTTTGTGATTTTTGCATGAGAAAAATCAGTGAAATTTCTAGCTAGAAAATTCCAAAATCCTCCTTGTAAAAATACAATTTGTGAGGAGAAATGCGGCAACATTGAAATGCAGTTACGTTTCTTCGTCCGGGAAACGATGAATTGAGGAGAGGAAGGCGTTGCATTTGAAACGACTAGTCTAGCTTAAGCACTTCGGAGTATTGTATATCGCCGTAAGGGTTGAATAATTTGGACGTATGTATGCAATAAAGAACTTTTTACATAGGGTTTCCGTACAATATAGTTCTTCTAAGCATAAATACATCCATTTGAAACTCAGCCTAAGTCAGAGTAATAAGAATTATTCACATGAAGTTCGAAGATCAATCCTTACCAAAATTTGTAGATGCTCACATTGTAGTGGCAAAATCTAGTGAGAATTTTACATTTACCTCATACAAATGACGTTCAATTGGAGCTACAAGTCAGACTTCACGGGAATGCCAATGCTTTTTGAACCAATTTTCTTTTCTTCCGCGGAATAGAAGATCAAACCCGAAGCAACGTCTTTCAGACTTTTGAAGTGCAACGATGTCTTTTGAGCTTTCATTCAAAAGGCGTCGTTACGATGATTGGAGCGGGAGGTACCATTAATTTAAGTGTCATTAATATCAAGAACAAATGCTTGAAATCAATGAATAATTATTGACGCCGAGAAGTAGAAAAGTGGAGATGAAAAAATGAGGTGAAACGCGATGGCGGAGGAATTTCCGAGAATGGTTCGTAGGAGAGGAATGCGGGGTTGTTAAGTTGAATACTCAATTCTGAGAATAACTAGCGATTCCATTCGGAAGGTTGAGATATTTTATCATGACGTTGATGAACTTTGAAGCTCGATGCACGGAAGTTAGAGAGGAGAAGTACTCGTACGTTGGAAGAGACTTCGATGGATTGATTTCCTTGTTCCTCCGAATTGACGAAAATCATGTCACAATCTCCACCCATCAGAAATGTTCAAAATTAATGTGGTCGATTTAACTTTTTCTCCAACCGATATCCTTGCGTAGACTATTATCGCGAGATCTTTAAAATACATCGATAGTAAAGCTGCCAAACTACGTATCTCGTTTACGGCGTTTAAAAATCTCCGCTTCAATTTTATTTTTTTGAAGAAGAACAAATCAATATCATGCCTTGAAGTTCACACAGATTTTTCTTCGCCTCGAGAAGAACAATTACGAAAGTTTTCAAGAATTGATGTTAAATAGTTTTCCATTTGAAAAGTTAGGTAGGACAGTCTGGAATCGAGATACGTGGTTCGGTGGTTTCACCATCGATATTGTCTCTGACTTTGACAGAAATCCACGTGACAAGTATTAAAAGAACAAAATTTCTGTTTAAGCTCCCTAAATTTGTGTCAATATCGCCAAATAGAACTATACGCAAAAGACTCACGAACTTGTTTTCAGAATAAAAACTGACAAAAAACGCCCGCCAAAGAGTGACACCATGGGCTCGGATAGCAACGCTCGTTACTTCAGCGAAGTCAAAAACCTGAAATAAGCGTCATTCATATCTTGTAAAGTTTTAATTAATCCACTTTACGAACTTGGTGGAACTCAAACACAGCTCCGACGAGGACTTCTAGGAAAGTGAAAATGAAGGGTGAAGTAAAAACAAGCCTCGTTAAGCGCATGTAAACACCGTTAAAGCGATTTGACCAAAATTACGGTGTCATCCGGCTAATACTCCACCCTCGCGTCAGGATTTGCCGCCCTTCGCGACGGATAAAATTTAAATTTCCGCCAAGTTGTTTACAGGAGATTATGCGCGCCCTCCCTAATCAATTGAGGAACTAGGCGACATTTTTTTCGGCGCGGGATAAAAGCACAGATTCGATAAATTCAACGGCGGGAATATTCAATTAGCTAAAGTGCTCCGGTAGAAGTGGCGGGAGGTTGTTAAGTGGAAGTGCTCTGAAGATTACGGAGTCTGCAACTCCAACTTCCGTCGGTAATAATCAACGGAGCATAATTTGTTTCTGCGGATCATTTTGGATCTGTTCTCACAATTTTTTCGCTTGAGCGTACTATGGATGGCGGTCGGTTTATTTTATCGGTCATCTTGCAAACCTTGCGTGAAAGAAAAGTTATTTTAAGTGATGCATTCCACAATGCAATGCGCGTTATGTAGTTGGATTGGCTCGGATTTATCTGAGTTTCTGTCACTCATCCCGCCTAATCTTGACCTGAATCCTAACTTTTGTCGATGATCAACATAGAAAGAAAGGAGAAGAGGGAAAATTCTGGAGGACGCCATACCGCTCGTTCCCCTCTGCATTAATATTTAGAGAAAAACTCACGTATTTCAGAAACTACAGAATCGCTGCTGAATATAAATTCCAACAGGTGAAAAACTACGCGGAGGTATGGATTCTATCGACATGAATCGATTGAAAAATGAAAACGTGAATCGATCGACATGGATCAATTGACACCGATTCGATCGACAGTTAATTTAAAAACACCCGTGGCGATTCGATCGACGGTTAATTTAAAAACACCCGTGTCGATTCGATCGACATGGATCGATCGAAAAGTGAAAACGTGAATCGATCGACAAAAGCCGTGATTCGATCGACAAACCCGTGAATAAATCGACAAAAACCGTGAGTCGATCGACAAACACGAGATTTGATCGACAAACTCATGAATCTATCGATAAAAGCCGTGAATGGATCGACAAAAGCCGTGAGTAGATCGACAAGCCCGTGAATCGATCGAATTTTGTCGACGGAATCGATGTCGATCGATTCACGTTTTCATTTTTCGAATGATTCATGTTGATCGAATCCATACCCTCCAACTGCGCAACATTCAATGCAGCAGATATTTTCTCAGGTCTTCGGTGTCAAACCATGTTTAGATCGGGAACCTGACCGTAGCCTTTGAATCTCGTACTCAAACGGATCGTAGACAAATGGAAACATCACTGAATAGACATAGGGCAAGGGAAACGACGCGCGTTGATGACGGCGCAGAGATACAACTATTCGTACTTGATGGATGTCCGTGTTGCAGCTCCAAAATTGAAGGCGCTCTGACGCGGTGCGTGAACTCCCAATGCTCTGATCAATGCTACCAATAATTTGTCGCTCAGTTTCGGGAGGATAGTTAAAAAACGAGGCCCGACTACGTGTTTCTCATCTTCGACTATATTGCTCAAGTAGCCTTTGAAGTACTATTACAAAGAAGATGAATGGGAGCAAATCCAGTATGAAAATAGAGCAAGGGAAAATGCGCGTTGCTGACGGCGCAGAGATACAACTATAAGTGCTTGGTGGATGTCCTTGCTGTATCTGCTAAATTGAAGGCGCGATGGCGTGGGGCATGAGCTCGCAATGCTTCGCTCTATACTGCTAACGAGGTGTCGTTCAGATTCGACAGAAAGGTTAACAAGCAGGAAGCTCCAACGCATTGGCGTCGGAGAGCGGCTCTGGGGGCAGTAGTTGTAGTCAAGAATGAGGGCCTAGACACATTTTGTCATTGATGTACAATCCGACAACTGTCGATTCATGTTTTGTAACTTAGCTGATTTACGTAGCCGGTGTATAAATGTGTATTGGGCTTTGATATGGCGAATACATGGCATTATCACTTGTTGTATACTTTTAATTTTGAAAGCTCTTTGGAGGTCCGCTTCCTAAAAAATCTCTGGTTGATAAGTCGTTTAGCGAGGCTGCAAAAAATTTGCATTTTTATATCTGAAAGTGTAGGTATTGGTTTTTTGTATAATTGTTTTTTTGGATTGCTGGAAAAGTAACGCATACTTCTATAATTTAGGACTGAGTCAGGGAAATATAAGGTTCGTTAAATAGTAAATATTCCTAGTACCGTGTGACACTATTGTTAACGAAAAGTTTTTGCAACTTGTCAAAGAGGTTGTTGAATGATCTTCGAATAACTTTTGATGAGCTAGAGGTAATGGTTCTATCTGCAGCTCGTGGACTTCTGTACGATATTGTCCAGAATCATCTAAATTTTCAAAAAGTGTCCGCTTGTTCGATACCCAATTTGCTCATTCATGCATACAAGGAGAAGCGCATGAAAGCTTTAGCAGACATTTTGGAGATGAATCAAGAATTAGATGAAGAATTTATGACTTAAATCACGGCACCTTAATCACGGGATGACCTTAATTACGGAAACTATTTATTGTCCATGAGATGCAGATGGTTCCATTTCCCTAGCTCATCAAAAGGTATTCGAAGATCAATTTCATCAGCCACCCGTACGAACCACGTTTCTAGTGACCCGTACTTGCTTCGCACGTATGAAACATACAATCAGAGAAAACAGAATTCATCTTACAATAATCAATAATCAGTAGGACATGAATCGTTGCGATGTATAATACGACATTATAATGCGGCATTACTATTGTAATTCATTTTAATGGATTAGGGGCATTATAAATCATTATTGCCACGTCGGAATGAAATGTTGTAGACTGAATTGAAAAGCATGTTGGCAAAATTTATTATAAAAATAGTATAACATGTAGGTACATAACATAAAGGTAATACAAATTAAATGATTAGAGCGTGTATATTTCATTACATTATAGGTATATTACAATCATTTTTGTCATTGTTGGAAATTTTGATAGTTTGAAATTTGATAGTTGATAGTTTGAGAGTTGAAAATTTGTTTATTTTATTTAGTTAAGGTGATTCGATAGACGCCATATTTTGTGTCAGAATGGCATGCGACATATCCCATCAATTGGTTCCATTTTTTCATTTACTCATCATTTTTCTCCAATTTTAAGTTTCGCAATTCTGTTTTCAGGAGACTAAAGCACTCACTTATCAATTTGTATATTTATATTGAGTTAAGGGTAGAGACGTATTCCTCACCGGAATTGAGGAATGGAGGTGTTACAGTAAGTCCGGCATTAGGTTCCATTTCGACATCAGCGACGATCAACGCTACGATACTGGAAGCCAGTCTTCCGATATTAAATCCCTAGCGGGGAAGAAAAAAAATGCCTAGATTTCGCTAAAAATCCCTAAATCCCCAGATTTGCTCAAATATACTTAAAAAATCCCTAGATTTTGCAAAAAGCGCCATTTTTAACGAAGAATCATGATGTCATTCGATGTAGCGATTTGCAATATTTAAATCTGATTGGCTCGTTTGAATTTTGGCGCTCTCTGAAAGCAGTGCTAATCCAGACCAATAAAATGAAAGAATATTAGTTGATTTCTTATTATTAACAGGTTGAATGCAGTTGAATGTCAAGTACATCGAAGGACGCAATCGTTTTAATTTCCGGCTTATTTGCGGGGAAAATAGTGTTGCCAAAAAGGCCTACAAAATATAGATGAAAAAATGTTTTCGATTGTCGAAGCTAGAATTGAGGTTAAAAAGTTGATTTTTGGTAACTTTACCTCATCAAAAAAAAAATCCCTAGATTTCCTGAAAAATCCCGAAAAGAAAAAATTTCTCTCCGGAGCAATGAGTCGTAGCAGCGAAGAGAAAATAGTTTTCTCCGTAGCACTAACTAATTCAGTTCGCAAATGCTGAAAACGGATCAACTCTTTTCAAAAACCGGTAGAAATAATTCCTCGACATGGCACAATTTAATGTAGGTGTGTACCTGTCTCAAAGGTTACAGCATTCCGAATGTATTTTCTGTTCTTTTATGTATTTTTTATCAGCTTATCGTTTTCCTCCTATTCAGATACACCCGAAACCGAGTTCCAACGAATCCATCGGCAAAAAGTCAAGGTTGCCCATTGTTGAAATAAAAAAAAAAGAGAAAAAAAATTGTATATTCTTGAAACTATCACATTTCCTGGCAGGGAAAAATTGCATACTTATTCCAAGCTTTACAGTTAATTTAAAATTATTCCTATTTTTATAAAAAACAAAGTTGCAGGTTTGTACTTACGATAAGTCACGTGACTTTGATTTTATCTTCTTTTTAGGCTTTGAGTTCGACTGATGTGTTTCAAGATTTTCGATGAATGAATTTTCTGCTTCATTTACTGGATGCGTAATATCAGAATCATTGTTCGATATATCATTTGCAACGTTCACCCTGTGTAGAGGAAAATATAAGATCGGTTGTTTTAAAAATAAATTGGAATTCTACTACATGTATGCCACTTGGGTTGAACAAAATTCTAAAAAGTTTTTTTTTAACTATGAGCGCAAAGTTTGACATCGACGAAAATTGGCCAAAGTGACACTCTTACATCCCTAATGAACATACTTGAAGGAATTTTTTGTCCTCCGAAAGGATCGGTTACAATAGCGCGTTGAATGCTGAAAAACCCGCATTTTTCGCCAAAATTGGCCTTCAGACCCATGTTTAGGCAAGTGGTAGACCCCAAAATAGATCGGAAATGACCAAACCATTATGCATTCCGTAAAATATAGACCTTCAATGACAAAAAAAACGCAGAGTTGAGGAATTTCAGGGTAGGCCCAAAAAAGGCCCTTAACGATACCCCTCCTTTGTCAATTTGCAGTATTAACAGTTGGAAAGCAGCCAATAGATAATTAAGATGCTTAAACCACAATTTAAGGGGCACCTACAGCCGCATAGTAAACATAATAGTAAACTTAATAATACTCACGTCTGTAAAAAAACAAATATGCATAATGAGATTTTGGAAAGTGTAATTTTGTTTCACAAGACTAATGCTCAAACTACAACATTTTAAGTGGTGAAATTTTGTTAATTTGCAGTATTGCCAGTTGGAAAGCCGCCAATGGGCAATTAAGATGATCAAACCACCTTCTGAGGAACATCTAAAGTCACACAATAAACTTGATAACAACGCAAGGTTGCAACTAGAATAGAATTAACTGAAATTTTTACTTACAGTGCATAGGTTTCACTCGATTCTATTTTCTTTTCCTTCTTTGGCTCGGCGTCATACGATTGTGCAGATGTTTCAATGCATATAGTATTGTTTTGGATCGGGGTGGATTCATCAAAACCAGGAATGTTTCTGCATTTGGTTATAGCTGTATCTCTGAAACAAGCAAAAAATGGAGAGTTTCTTAGGTAGATTAATAAAGCTTCTGCTAAAATTTTTTTATTGGTTGCCATATTATGACAAGAAAATTAAACAATTGGTTATAAGGTGAAACAACAATAGCCATGAACTGAAATAATAAATGCAAAGCATTGCAAACTTGTTACTTATTATCATCGCATTAAGAGTTGGCAAACAAATTTTCTGATAGTAAAATGATACATTATCATCCAGTTACTTCCCAGGACATTGAAAAACAAATTACAGTTCAAGAAGACCACACAACTTCTGGTTACTAACAAATTAAGCCACCACTAAATATTAGGAATTCAAAGTATTAACTCCTAAAATGGTCTTATCAAACGTATAGATGTCCAAAACATTCCTCAATTTTGCATATCAACTAACACTTACATATTGAGTAAAAGCAGATTTCTTACCTCTGAATTATTCTTTGACTGCGTCGACTCATTACCTGAAATGAAAATTAAAACAGCATTATATTTTCTACATTTTTTAAGTCAACTCAAAAACTAAATTTTTGAAATTCTATAAATACATTGAGGCTTTAAAAATAAAAAAGAAGAGCAAGACACTAGTGATGAACTCTTGAACTATAGGTTAATGAGCTATAGATTGTGCATAGAAATTGCCAGTCTAAAGTTTCAAGAATGAGAAAATAATCAGCCCATGAGTGGGTCCAGAATGAGGGAGAAGGAAAAGTTGAAATAATTTTACTGGAAGGAGGGATAAATGAGGTACTCACCGAATTTATTCGTACAGAACATTCAAAAATCCCGTGAAAAAACAGCTCACAAATAAAAGCAAATTGCCATAGAAACTTCTTCACGAAATCACACACACAACGAAGAACGAGGCGCTACAGACGAGTCCGTCCAGGACAAGTTAAAAAATTCCCATGAACCGAGTGCCGTAGGTTAAGGGCCCGTTCGCCAAAACTAATCGGAACTGTATGAATGAATTGCTCCTTTTAAAAATCAAAACAATATCGAATTGCGATATATTACACAGTTAAGATAGGGCTATGTCCTGTCGTAAGCGGCGACATACAGTCGATATCATTTCAATAATCGCCCCAATGGCCACGATAGTTGTTAGACGTTTACGGTTTCCCTGGTAACCTTTGTTTGCTATCAGCTGATATCAAGTAATATGACTAGGAAGCTCCAACCCAGTGGTTAAAGCTTCCTTAACCGCGAAAACTTTAAAATTCAAATTTTCAAATTTTGAACGTAAAGTACATTTTTTCCATCACGAGATAAAAGCACAAACAAGTTTTGAATTGTTGACTGTATCACCATGATTCCAAAAATACAATACACAACATAGCATTGACTAACAATAAAACAGTATGCAATAAAATAAAGTCATGACAAGGAACATAGCCGAAAATGGCGCCGATTCCCATCAACCAACGCGCGGTCTCTACAATGTAACATGCTGCATTGATACTCCCCAGCTGGGACCGTCCGGAATAGCAGCTCTAGTGCAAGCACCAGAGCCGCTAAAAAACGAGGCTCGACTACGTTTTCCCCATCTACCTGTGATTATAAAGACTCCATTTTCTTCTTGTTTTTCAATTTTCAATTGGTGTCTGCTTTTTTCAGGATGTAATTACAGATCAACATCTTAAGCTCATATGTACTGGTACCATACGAAACGCGAGGCATTGGTGTTTAGTAGGCCTCAGATCAATATCACCTGGCTTGGACATCTGAGTGTTTAAAAAACGAGGACCGAATATTTATCTCCTATCTTCAGCAATGTTAAACTCTCGATTTTTCCCCTTTTTTTAAATTATAGTTTTATGTTCGATTCTTTTATTGGGATAAATTTGTAAATCTTTTACTTTGGGAGGGGAGGATCTTTGGCAGGGATGCCAATTTTTCATTGCAAAATGCAATTCAAATTAAGATCAAGCTCACTTTGAGAGGACGAGCCGAGGCAGTGGCGTGGCGTGCTTTGCGATAGATCGATTGATTTGCCATTTAAACCTATGAAAAAGGATCGATAGGCAGGGTGTTTGCAGCGAACACCCTAATAATCGATATTTTACCAAAGCTTCAAATGGGGAAATATCGATGCTCGATCCTTCACGCCACGCCACTGCCGAGGAGTGCACTCTACGAATCGAACAGGAAAGACCCTGTAATGCAGTTGGACTTTTTGCACGGAACTTGGGTTAAAAAGAAGGCGTGACAAGAGGGCACTTGCGGTCGAACGCGTTGACCGAGACACCCAATCAACCAGCGTTGCTGAACTTCACGTAAAGGCGATTTGATGGACGCTATATTTTGTGTCAGAGCGACATGCGATGTATTGCATCGATTAGTTCCATTTTTCATCCACTCGTCATTTTTCTAAAATTTTGAGATCGCAATTCGATTGTTAGGAGACTAAAAAATTCACTTATCAATTTTGACAATGAAATTCAACGTGATATGAGCGGAGATTTTTTAGAGAAAAAATATCGAATTCGAGTGCAGTTTCGATATCAGTATAAAATGCGATATGTTTTCTCTAAAGAAACGACGCTTTTACAAACATACATAAAGCAGCTTTTATAGCGCAGCCTCGCGTTCTGCGACGCCCAGTCGCCATTGCCCCCTATCCTCCCAGAGATCATCCTGATGATCAACCTGATGATCTCTGGGACGACACTTTTATTACGTTGAATTTTTTTGTCAAAATTTTAGTATCCTGACAACAGAACTGCGATCTCAAAATTCGAGAAAAATGAAAAATAGCTGAAATAATGGAACTAATCGAGGCGATATGTCACATGTCGTTCTGACACAAAATATAGCGTCCATCGAATGACCTTAATCTCACAAATATCTAATATCCGAGGGGTTTTTGGTGGTTATATCTGGTTGCGGCAGCGCTGCAATCAACCCAGCTACGTCGCGATGCAGTCCGAATTCTCATCACTCACCACATCGCTCAGAGATGCACCCGACTGGCCTCGAGAATAAACAATTCAGTGCCCGTCGCTAACTGCGCCACGACCGCGTCGCGTCAGTTGCGGCTTGGGTGACGCGGACGCCGGCCCGACTTCAGATGCAACCTGCATAAATTGAAGTCGTCGGTTGCAGAGGAGACAGGATGCAGTTCAATCGCTCGACTTCAGAGAGTTGTCTTTTCGACTGAGGTGATTTCCACTTGGTTAGGTCTTCCCGCTAGTTATAGCCCTCAATTCGTCTTTTACCGTAAAAAGGAACGCAACTTCGTTCCAAGATTGCAAGATCGACTTAAACAATTCATTTTTTCACAAGAATGTACCGTAACTGTGCAAATGTTGTCCAAAATGTTCCCGATTTTTGCATTTGATTAGGAGGTAAATCAGTGAAATTTTCAGTTAGAAATACCCAATATTCCCGCGGTAGAAATTCGATTTGCGAGGAGAAATTTTGCAACATTAAAATGAGGGGCTTGGAGGACAAGGCGCATAAGTGCAGTTTTTGCTATTTCGAGAAATGCGTGTTCGAAATTTCAAAATTACATGGATCCTAATGGCGGAAAGAGAGTTCAAACTGACTTTTTGATGCTCAAAAATTGGAATCCGGGAGCGAATTTATCACAGAGTATGCATTTAGACTAGTTTCACTTGGACTCATCAATAGGTATCTTAATTCTTTCAAAGACTGCACTTGTGCGCCTTTTCCTCCAAGTCCCTCAAATATAGTTACGTTCTTTCGTGAGGGAAAATACATATCGTCACCTTCCAGGCAAAGTATCACAAGAGCCATGCGACGTTTGACGTTGAATCTGTTTGGAAATTTCACTAAATTTTACCGGCAGCACAAAGAAAATTCAGTGAAATTTTCGGACAGCTTCGTTGAACAATTTCTCTGTAAAAAAATAAGATGGGGGCGGGAATTTTTAAACGTCGTATATGGCGCTTGTGATACTTTGCCTGGAAGGTGACGATATTGTGTCGACTGTGCTCCTAAGCTGCTTCGCTAAGAGATAGCACAGCATCCGATGAATGTTAGATTTTGAGATTATTGAAAACTTGAATGTATTTTTGACAGAGTTTATAAAAAACGCATTGAGTCGATCAAGTTCGAAGCGGGGAAGTAGGTTTGTAATTTTACTTATTTTTAATACTTCATACTATGGACACCATTTAACGACTATTTTCAAGCTCAAAACATGTTTTCTCTACTTTGAGCTCCTAACAAGGAAGACTCAAGAATAGTCAAATTCTCAACTACCTCCAACTTATTTTTCCCCAGTATACGACTTGGTGTATTCTGTTGAACTCGGCTCCTAAGATATGGAACTGGAACTGCAGCCTATAAAATTCGCCAAAAATGTATAATTAACAAGAAAAATAAACACTCGTTTAACCGTATGTGGGTTCATCGAGGTGATCTACACAGGGATTCCGTACGGAGGACATGGATCCATCCATACGGTTGTTCTCGTGGAGTAATTCGTGGCATACTAAGGAAGCCTGCGGTATGCACGAGGATCAGCGTTGTGAGTAAGCGTATACGTTCCTTGCATATCGTTGCACCTCAGAAACAGAATACCTATTACACATGAGGTATTCCTAGGATTTTGCGTGTTGTAAAGCGAGTTAATTCATTTTTCTTTTGGAGAAAATAAAGAAGTTTTTAATGGCAATTCAAAAGTTAACTAATACAATTGACGTCATCAGAAATAATAAACAGATACGAACTAGAAATAAAATTCAGCAGCTCGAGCCAGTAAAAAAACCCTTAATTTGCCAATGGAGAATTTGCATGCAAATATTTTATTGCTTCATCTGAAAGTGCTTTAAGAGCTGATTTCACGTCATTCTTTATAATTTTTTTCTGATATGGGAAATTATAAAGAAAAATATTTAAAAGTGAGAGAATGCACCGCCTAGTGACGTCATCTGGCGAAATTTCCCATTTAAACACATGTAAAGTAGCAGATTAGATCATTTTATCGTATCTTTTCCAATAATTGTTCAATTCATGAACTAAGGATATCCTCGTGTTCAGTTCACTCAGCAGTTTGAACTTAAACACGAAATTCATCAAATTTCAGACACCTGCAAATTCTCTTTTATAATCTCTCTCTGAGTTATTAATATATTAAAGTATACTAATATTTCTCTCCTTTTTCCCCTTACACTATTGATGTTCAAAAAGGCTCACAATGCAACGTGTTCAAAAAAGTTACCATGAACATAACATGCATGTCGCGCGCTGATGAGAAAATTCTAAAAATAAACCACAATCGGCATCAATGGTGAAAATTGCGAGACCAGTAAACTGCTAAAAATCGGGAGTGACACTTGAGTCTGAGCTGAATAAACTATCCTCGTATCTTTGAACCGTTGTTGTTATGATCTGATCGGATGTGTTCCTAAAATTGGCGATGCTATGCGTGATGGTGGCGGCCGCAAATGGGGCTCAACGCACACGCTTTTACTCCATCAACGGACATGAGGGGATTTGGGTCTTTGCATCGTAAACAAACGAATCCGGTCGCTCAGTCACCTGACGCATGTTCTGGCACGTTTGTATCTTCTTCCGGCGGAAAAAAGAAACCTTACGAACGATTTTTTCAGCGGATTTTGGGATGAAGGGAAGGAAGAAGCAAGAGACGAGGGATAGGGAGAGACACATACTGTCGTGCTGGGGAAGAACGCCGTAAGAACATTCGGGAGTTGCCAAATTTACCTCGATAAAATGCTCATTTTTTGGGAAAATAATAAAAACGCACTAAAATACAAATAAACAAATAGGTATACAAGGCAAGAGGAAACATATAACAACCAGAGCGTTTCGGACCAATTACATGCCCATTCTCAACTGGAACAGAAGCTTAATAATGTAAAAATTAAAACGAGAAAATGAGCTTGCAACTGGCCGAGGTAGGAATCTGTGCAAACTCATTTTTATTGTTGTCTGCATTCGGGCTATTGTGTGTCTCTCTCTCTTTTAGGAAAGTTATGAATAATTTCCTTCGAAATTTTCAGGAGCTTTGGGTGAAATCACGAACAAAATTACGTGAAAATTGGAAGGAAAAAATTCGTAAGTTTACCAGGAAATTTGTGATTTGTCGGAAGAAATTTGGCAACGCCTGAGGGTTCATACGGCGTTTGTTCTCAGCACGGCAGTATAGCGAGAAGGAAAGAAAATGAACATGGGCCATGAAAACATTTATATTTTCCGGAGGATTTTTGAGAGGGATAATGAAAAGGGGGCTGAGCGAAGAAAAATAAATTGGATGTATTCGAGTTTAAAATCGATGATTGTTTTAAAATTTCTCTGAAATGTCAGTTATTCCATTCAACGACACCCCTCGTCGATCGAAATTGTGAATGGAGAGACTCCTCTCCAGAAGATGCTTCACGAGAAAAACCAATGGAACCACTTTCAAACTTATTTGCCTCATGTTTTCGTAAACGTAAGCTTTCAAAGTTTCCAGATTTTGTCCGACCGATCCTATTGACTCGGTCCCGTGTGCAACGTTTCACCAGAGGCGTGGCGTGAATGATCGATTATCGATATTCCCCCCATTTAAAGCTGTGGTAAAGAATCGATTAACAAGGTGTTCGTTGCGAGCACCTTGTTTATCGATCCTTTTCCATAGGGTTAAATGGCAGATCAACCGATGTATCGCGAAGCACGCCACGCCACTGCGTTTCACATGATAAGAGGTTTGCACACCATCTGTCTCTTCTCAGCCAACAGCTTGACACCGATGTATATGAAAAAGTTTCCAAGATCTCCACAGTTTAGGGGCCCCGGGGCTTTTTAGCGTCCTGTAATGGATCAACGTCGAGAACGCAGCAAGTTGGAGGGAATTCCTTGGTTACTGCAGATCGTCGCTCAGCTCTCGGGCAACAAAATCGCATCTCCGAAACCGCACTCGAGGCGTTTAAGCCAACTTCTTGCATATTGCTCAGTCAAGCTTGAATAATTCGTCGCTCCCCTGACGTAAGCGCGTAACTACACTCTGCGATGAACCCTGTCGTTCGTACAACTCAATGCTTTTCAGGGCTCATCTCGACGTGTCGTTACGCCCTTTTATCAGCCAAACTACAAATTAAGCAAGCAGACTCTACATCTGGACGTATAAAGCTGAAAGGAACTATATTCCACGTAAACCCTCGGCACTTAGTTCCTTTTGGCATAAATACGCTCATCTGGAGATTGAAGTATCTCGTCGAGATTATGCGCAGCCACGGGATTAGTTCCCATGTATACTGATCGTGGAAGGACAAAACACTCAATCATGGAAATGGACCATTAGAGAGGGTGAGAATTAGGTTACAAAAAGATTTGTTAAACCGTCGAAATTTCACGCTAAATGAGTTTATTATGTTAGAAGGGTTTTAAATCTACCACCAACTATCGAATAGAAAATTAAAGTTATAGTTCACGCTAAGGGATACGTTTTCTGACTACTTCAAGGACCAACATCCCTCCCCCTCCCCGAAACGATTAGCGCCTCAGTCGTGAAAAAATCAAGATCAACGTAGGTCCAATCCGTTCAGAATAAACTTCTGGATCAATTGAATCAGTGAGAACGAAAACGCAACAACTCGGCACCTCGAAAATGCTCTCTTTTCACTACGGACAGACAATTTTCAAAAAGTTCATTGAAGTTACTGTATCTGTGTCAACTTAAACACTTAAAGTTTCCTTAAATACTTGCTTTTAGGCACCAAAAATCTTTTTCTTAGACTATAACTTCTTCACCTAATATGCATTTGTGTGTGTGTGTGTCTTGATTATTTTCATTTTTTCGAGTTAGTGTGTTTCCGTTCTCACTGATTCAATTATTAATATATTTTGACGGTGAAACTATCACACTAAATGAAATATGATTGACGCTCCGCAGCCCGCGACAAGATACACAACAGTGAAACAATTTATACAGCGGGTAACAAGGCTACGTTTCACGCATAAAACCAAAACGTTTCAGCTGAAAACTTAGCCTCCCTCTGTTGGATGTAACATTAAATGGATTAACAAACACAACAAATAACACAACGCAACATTAACGATTTACAATTTTTTTAATGTTTAATCCGACTGAGGGATGCTGAGTTTTCAGTAGAAACGTTTTTGTTTTATTCGTGAAAATCAGCCTTGTTACCAGCTGTATGAATTGTTTTATTGTTGTCTACCACAGTGCGTAAGTACCTCGTTTCTGGTGTTTAGAAAAGTCCGCTCACATTTTCGTTATTTCAATGGGAACAAATCAATACCATTCCTTGAAATTTTCACAGAGTTTTCTCCGCACAGAGAAAAAAAATCTCGGAAGTATACAAGAATTGAGGTCGAGTAGTTTTCCATTTAAAAAGGAAAGTAAGACAGGAGATCTTCAACATCGCAAACCGAGATGCATGGTTTGGTAGTTTTTCCGTCGATTTGCAGGATTTTAAAGCATGAATGAGATTATTATTTGACGCGAATTATTTCAAGTATCAGGAAATCTTTTTGAACGAACTTTTTAACTATTAAGTCTTTATTGTAACTTGGACCCGGAGATTTACCAGGATACATGCATGGCATGGCAATGTTACAGCTCGGATAATTCATTCTGATGTAAATACGTCATTTTAGGACTCAAGCTCTCCCCTCAATATTCTCATATTTGAATAAAAAATAATTAATAATATACTCGAGGAAAGGCGCATTAGAACTTCAATGATCATTATGCCGGAAAATGGAACATATTTATGAGGTCTTATGAAAAGTTTCAGTGAAAATTCTCTCTAGTTTACGCATCATATTTATCCTCTCTCTCGCTCCCATCCCCTTCTCATTTCTTTTTCTCTCGTTTTAAATAAACCCATATGCCTACTCAAGCGCGCGTTTTTCTATTAACCTCATTTCGTCGTCGTGAAAATATTCGCAGTATCATTGTGAAGGCGCCTATATTTGAAGATTTATTCGTTTCTTTGTTCAGTATAGATCCTGGTGCCAGTTCCATTAGTAATTTTTGAGAGATCATACTGAGACTTTTAGTCTGTATGATAACGCCAATGGACGTTGGGCGTAAAGTCAAATTTGTTATGAATTTTAAATAATATTTTTATTTGGAGATTTCGATGAATTGCATCAAGGATTGCGGAAAAAACGCCACGTTTGAAAAATTTATTAGTAAGAGTACAGGCATAGACGTAGAGAGATGCAACATTTAGCGGCCTTTGCAATGCGCACATTAGCACGAATATTTCATTAACGGTTTTAAAAGGAAAATGAAGAAATGGGGAAGAAGGAAATCAGAAGCGTGAAAACAGGATTCCTTGGAAAAAGTGAAAGTATTAATGTATTAAAGTTTTTATTTGACGCACAATTGGATATAAAAATAATGTATTGACCCAGGCAGAAAAAAAGTGTATTCAATTATTTAAAAAAGAGCATACCAATGGATTGAAAAATGTGCAAAATTTACAAACTCACACCAAGTACCATTAATTTCAAGTATTATTTTTGCTCCTAGCGGATTCAATATGCATACCAAAAAAATTATACGGCTGTTTTCGCTCAAGTTTCAAAGAATTTTCTTTAAATCTAAGAAAAATTATTACTCTTGGAGATATCATGAGAAACCAGCAATATTTTTTACTACGAAAGAAATACAAATGAAAAGCAGAAAAATGAAACTGTGAGCATGTCCCGCATTCTGCATCACCACCAAAGATCCCTCTCAATGTAAAATGTATTTAATAACTTCAAAGACTGCAGTCATCATCATGAGGAACAGCTCTCAGCACTAACGTTCTGCCATGGATGCACAATGTCTTTAACATCGTTTGCAGTAAAACCAGAATAATTCCTGTAACAGCAAACGAGTAAGTAATTTCATAATAGCAAGGCTTTGAAAGCAAAAGTTTACACCTGTCTTAAAGAGGCTTGTAAAGGGTCTTCGTCTGTCTTTAATTACGAGTGTACTTAGTTTGACAAACTGTTAAATGCGACCTTCATCAGTCATCGTTTAGAAAGGACGAGTGCTACTGCCCATAAGTGAAGTCGAAACTCCGAAAGTAACTTTTGCTTCACCCGTGTAGCTACTGGATTCTCAAGAATATTTAGTCCCGGATTGCCAAATTTATTGATATGTTGTGGACAAAAGCTTCGGTGGAAACCGCTGAGTACATATATGAGAAGGGTGTTGAAAGACGTCTCGGGTTAGATCAACACGGAAACAATGAAAAGTTAGCTTCAAAAGTTAGCAACTTCGAGCCACTCGTTTTGTTCTCGTTATGGGGAAAGTTTTACAAAACTCCGGTGTTTAGGAAGAACGCCGTATGAAAATCTGGATATTGCCAAATCTCCCCCTTTAAAATATTCATTTTTGAAGACAGTCATGAATATTTTCCTTTGAAATTCTAAGAAACGGTACATTTCAACTAAAATTCAAATTCAATAATTTAATTTCAACGGTACAAATTCAACTAAAATTCTCTTAAAAGTCTGAGAAAATTTATTAATGAGTTCCTTGGAAATTTTTAATTTCACTAGAAGACACATTTGGCAACGCCTGAACTTTCTTGAGACGATTCTCCCAGAAACGGCAAAATAAACCTCGGCATCGCCTTCTCCCAGACTCTCTGCATAAGTATATTGAGGGCTTAAATGGACCGCGTCAAGCAGAAAGATACCAACCCACGTCAGCTACTGCCAACTTTAACTGGGCAAATTATTTTTTTACCAGAGCAGAACGTACGTGCGGATCCATTTGAAAATGTTTAGGAATTTGCTTCATACTATGCAGAAAAATCACTGAAATGTGCACAAAAATCTGCACAACATGTAAAAAATTTAATTGCCGAATGAAATTCGGCAGTAACTGATGTGGCTTGGTTCCTTACTGCTTAACACGGTCCAAATGATGGCACTGCTGTACGAAGGAAAAAAGCCGTATAAACATTTGAATGTTCTCAAATTTTCACCGCTAAAAAATGTACTTTTGAAAATATGTATCAGCAATTGGACTGAGTTAAGCAGAAAGGAACCAACCCACATTTTGGAAAAAATTGAGTTATGAGTGGTTTTGAACTCAACCACTGCTCTACTATCCATCGCCAAAAATTCAAAGTTTTTGTCGGAGCACATTTCGCAGAAATTGAACTTAAAGTTTATCTTTTACATTGAGTCTTCTACAGGAACCGAACTCTAAACCTCTTTTTCTCGATTCAATCCCGATGTGGCTTGGTTCCTTTCTGTTTAACTCCGTCCAATTATCCTCCAAATTTGCTGAATTTTCAGATTAAATTATGAGGAAAATTCCCTGCAAAATCCACTGAAGAAAATTCATACATTTTCAAGGAAAAATTATATAATAATATGATACATTTTGCAACGCCCGAATGTACGTAACCCATTTTTCATTTGCATGGCAGAGCGGGTCTCGATGCAAACGATTGTCATTGCTCCGGAATACCTCGTGTCAAAAACACTCTCCTTTGAATCGCAAAAGGCTTGAGACGAATCAAAAGAAGACCAGGAGTTTAACGTCAAAAGTCGAAACTTTCCACTTTTCTGAGGTGGGCATGTCAAGAATGCCCTTTTTTGTGCGAGTTTGAAAGTGAATGTAAAATATGTTGTCATTGTAGTGCGAGGAGTTTTCCAAAAAATAAACAGCTTCCCCTTATGTTTAAAGCGTCAATACGTTCGCATTCTCACAAAAAAAGAAAGTTTTGGATTGCGCTTTAAATACTTGTGACGCTTTAATTTTTCAAACGATTGTTGAAACCTTCGATTATTTATAAAATCCAACGTCTGTTTCGTTTCTAATAATATTCAATATTCAGAAAAAATTGTCCCCCCCCCCCCTGTATCCTCACCTTCTACATCTATAGCGTTATGCAATTGGTAAATGATAAAAAAAAAAAAAAAAAAAAAAAAAAAAAAAAAAAAATTAAATATCATCCGAATTTCAGAATCTTTACAATGAAGATACACATTTTCCCTTTAAATCATGGTAAAAACTGGAGTGTAGGCGCTAAAATATGCGTTGCTCGCCAACTGACCGACTGCACTGCGTTTGGCGCAATGCGAGAAGTATTCAGAGAGTCTTGTAGGCGCTGATATGGGCCGGCACCGACCGCGCTCTTCGGCGCAATGCGTGACGTATTCCTGAAGGCTTGCAGGCGCTAATATACGTTTAACACCGGCCGCACTATGTTTTACGCGATTATTCGAGCTCGCGGCATCGAGTGATAGACCTTAAAAGGCCTGTGTAGTGTTTCAACGCCGTATGAGCATTCCAACGTTGCCTCGTTTCTTCCAATTAAATATTTTTTCCGAGAAAAGTTAAGAATGTTTTTCATACCCTGCGGCAGATGTTAAGGTTTTTATTCGGCAATCCTCTTGGCTTTTTTTCGCAATCCTCGTATATTTTTTTAGACTTTTCGCGCAATCCGGGATCTCCGGATGTAGGAGCATATCTTTTCCACGTGAGCCCGTAAAAACATGTGAATCGGTGCTTTCTGGGGCTCATGCGGAAATCAAAATACACTTATTCTGCCGTGCCAAGGAAAATTGCCGTATGAACCTCAGGCGTTGCCAAATTTCCCCTAGCAAATCACTAATTTTCAGGACTTTTTCAAACATTTGTCTACCAATTTCTCAGATAATTTTGTTTGTAATTTATCTAAAACTTCTGAAAAATGTATGATATTCCTCAAAAATAAACATTTTATAGGAGGAAATTTAACGACTCTCGAGTGTTCATACAGCGTTCTTCCTTAACACGGCAGTGTATTATATCAGAGGGGCAACGGAATGATGCAACCCCCATTACACCATTTTTTCACCTAGCTCCCCAAAGTTCGAAACAAAAATAATAATAATTCGATTTTCTGATGGGTAGTTTTGACAGTTCACCGAGATGGTACTGCTACAGCGAGGGGGCCACGCCGTCTTGCGAAGTCGGGAAATTGAGGAGCCACACTCGATTAGGTTTTTATGGGTTGCGACAGTACCTGTTTATCGGCGCGCCTCGTGTCATCGGGTCCGGGCAGGCGTCGGGAAGAAGGGCACAGGGAGCTTCGCACTTTTTTTATGGGCGCATAAAGCGAGCCGGGTCGCAGGCCGCCAACTTAGTAGACCTCGTCTCGGCTAATATTATTATTGAAAAATTCCCGCCACCGCGAAGGACGCAGCCTTTATCAACCACCCTGTATCGTTATTTCCTTTATTCGTCCGTAACCAGCGTCGGCTGCGCAGAAACGACGTGTGAAAATTCGAACGTTGACTAACTTCTCCTGATGAAATCTCCGATAGAAATATTTATATCATCACCTTCCCGCCGAAGTATCACAAGCGCCACGTTTCAAAATTTCCGCCGTCATGTTATTGTTTTACAAAGAAATTGTTGGTTGGATCTATTTGAAAGTTTCACTGAATTTTATCGGAACTACCAAGAAAAATCAGTGAAATTATCGGACAGCTTCGTTGAAAAATTTCTCTGTAAAATAATAAAATGGTGGTGGAAATTTTAAAACGTTTCATGGCCTTGTGATACTTTGCTGGAAGATGATGATATCATTTTTCGAAGAAAAAAATTGTTGACAGTTTGCGTGATTTTTTAAGAAAGTTTGCTCAAATATCATATGGAAAGGTATCGAAAAGGGCCGTTTTTCGGTCCACCCTAGCTCACTTTCCTCAACTTAACGATTTTTTTGCTGATGGAGGGTCTATGTTTTACATCATGATTTGGTTGTTTTTGGTCTCTTTTCAGGTCTACTACAAACCTAAGCATGGACCGATTTTAGTGAAAAATGCAGCTTTTTTGGAATTCAACCGCAAACTCGCGAAACGCGCATTTTTGGCTAAAATCGGCCTACAGATTGTGTTTAGGCCAGTATAAGACCCGTGAAGAGACTGCTCATGATGAATTCTGTAAAATATAGACCCGCAATGCTCCAAAAATTTTGGAGGTGAGGAAATCCAGGGTGGGTCCGAATCCACACCTCTGCTTTATTACGGAATTCACTTGAAACTCATTCTTTAGATCACTGAATAGCGTTTTCCTATGAAATTTTAAAATCAAATGTTTTCTCTCAACTCCCCAAAGATCATTGATTTGAAAATTTTGCTTTCGTGAACTAAGATTAATTTTGACATAGACATTTTATCATTTTTCTTTGAATTTTTTTAGAGAAGGCTAGTTGCAATCTAATGTAATACATCTGAGTATTTCGAGACAAATGTCTTGTGATACATATAAAATGTGTACTTAAATTGTCCTCTATGGGAATACATAATTTCTTAAAGATATATATTTTATTAGGGCAACTAGGCAACATTCGAATTCGCATACAGTGTTTTTCCTCAGCACGTCAACCTTGCCTTTTACTTCAGGGTTACTTCTTTTATTTTTCTAGGGTGTATTAAAACCACTTAGTTATTACAGGGGCTTGTTTATCTTTTTTCTTCACAATAAACTGATACTTTCCTAAAGGGGGAATCGTGCTTTTGAGAGCACTAAGAGCCGGAACAATGATTATTCGAATAAGTTTATTTTTTCCGAAACCGTGGCAGAAGACGTATAAACCTTGAATGAAACGTCTTCAAAAGTTTATTTCTGACTTTCTGTTCCGGGCTGAAGTTGAACAATTTGAAATTTCATTTGGTCTTTGGGAGACTCTAATGAGAACTTGATTGCGAAGTATAAACCCTTTTATAACTTCAAGCTTTCTCCTGCAAAAAGAACAAATACTCTCTCAGAGATGGAAAGAAGTCTGAAAAAGAAGAGAGAGAGGACTTAATATTTTTGTTGCCTACTGCCAGACACATAAGATATTCTTAATTGTAGACCGTCGAGGCGTGAAATCACATAAAAATTACCGCAAGTACACTAGAAATGCACCCCTCAGCCACACAAATTGTATAGTCCGTATTGAGGGTTTTCAAATTCCCGTGCGTGCGGTCGATTTATTTAAGTCACAGACAACTAGATATGCCATGAGGAGGATTCGTGGAAACTTAAATTGAAAAACCAAAAAAAAATCTTGAGCTGTTAACAAAGGTTTTTACCTTTTGCTTTAATATGTCAAAAGCATCTATTAAGACTTTGCAGCAAACACAAATGATTTGAGACAGTAAACTGTAATCGTACGTAAGAAACAAGGTGGTAAAATGGTGCTGGGTCCATACTATTTCATGGGAAAAATAAAGCTAAAATGGCCAATAATTTTACTTAGTATCAAAAATGTGATATGTAAGAATGTTAATATAGGAGCTTGCGAGAATATTTATTTATTAAAGTTGGATCAGTTTACATTCCCTTCGTCCCATACCATTTTCGGCTACTCATCAATCCGTAGACTCAAATAAATGTCTGCAGATGTGCTTTAGTTCGTGACACAGACTGTGCGCACATTGTTCGTTAGAGAGCGGATTGCAAAATTTTCTCGTAGTTGATGCGATTTTTGCACGACAATTTCGGCTTAAAAATGTATAAATTCGGCCTTTAAAATGTAACGAATGTAAATTTTGCAGAATGAACAAAATATTAATTATCCATGCTATAAGTTTTAATTACATACATTACGATAATTATATTAATATTATAAAGTATTAAGCACTTATCATACTTCAATTTTCTTACGAGCTGAGTCACGCATTTCCTCTCTAAATTTTGCGACGTGGTTTATAGATTGGTCAGTTGTGTCCGCACTTAACCTTTCAGACCACTCCGTGGCGCCCCCAATTTTTCAGTCTCCAGACCAACCATCTCCCCGGACGAGGATGAAATATGCCCTCTTATGCTTCCTCTCAATGGTCCGAAATCATACCGTAGCCACTCTTACTGAAATAAGAGCCAGTCAAAGGCTGTGGAAGGGAACCTGTCTTTATTGATGTCACCTTTTCTCTCTTCCGAAAAGATTGATATCTTGTGAGTATGTTGGATAATTGAAAGGGAAGCACTTTCCACACCAGACAGCTCACTTTTTCTTCGAGACTTCAATGAGAAGTTCTCTCGCTGACCTCTAGACGTAGAACCATATTATAACCAATAATAAAGTCTTCACCCGTGCACGTCGGAAAAGTAAAATAAATTTAGCAAGGACTTCGAAATTGAAATATCTGTGCAATCGCTTAACAGAGGTGTATTCTACAAAAACTTCGGTGCCAAACCACGAAAAATTATAGACATAGCCAATGCAGGGACAGTTTGAGGTTCTTTGTGCAGAAATTCTACTTGAACAAATACTTCACCGTCTTAATCTGGCTAAATTGAAACTCAATCTAAATTGGACGTATTTCTGCCAAACAGGACAATGTGCATTAAGACATGAGCCCTGAGACCCATAAGAATATATGCATAATAGAGCTCACTTCATAATGCACATAGTTTCGTTTGGCAGAAACACGTGCAACTGTCACGATTGGTACCAAAAATGGTTTGAAAATCAAATAGAAAGTCAAATTCTGTTGGTGGAAGCAATTTATATGTTTGAGTTTGCACTTTAAATAAAATCAATGCAAAATCTCTCATCTGAACCCTCCCATTTAAAAATTTTAGTGCCCGACTTATTCTGCGTCTACAGACCTTGAAAAACAAATTACTGGTGTTTGTTTTTTTATATTTTTTTTTTATTTTTTTTTTCCTTATCTTCGTCCAATGACGGGAGAGCTAGCTTTTTCACGGGACCCCTCGTAACCATAACCATGGAGTTACAAATCACACAGCTCATCTTAAAAAGGAATTACGTCCTCATGTCAGAAAAGCGACGAAATTTCGTTTGAAGACCAATCTTTTCTTCTTTCATACCAAGAGCGGGAGGCTTTTGAAGGCTTGAGTACCTCATTGAGCAGAGAGGTTGATGTTAAGCAGTGCGTTTCGTCATCTTGCCAAATTTTATAAATAATCCGTTTCATTCCGAGTAGGGAAATGGTTTGCCTCTGATTTTCTCGACGTTTTGCCATGCCTCAAATTTATGTGTCAATTAAATCTCAGTAGGTTGTGGAGAAAGCAGCCTTTGAATCATACATTGATAAATGTGTGGCACTGTCTCCAATGATCTTGCATGCCGTCACACTCTACTTAAGAAAAAGAAGTAGGGTTACTTCGTCATACAATTTGTCGCTCCTCTGACGTAAGGGCGTATCTCAATCCCCAGGTGAGCCCTGTTGTTCGTATAACTTAATGCTTTCCGGGGCGCATGGAGAAATGTTGACACGTTTTTACAGTAGAGGGACGGCGAATTGTACCGTGGATAAATTATGCCGCCTAAGTGTGATTGGAAAATATGTCAAGAGGAGGAGATTAACTGCTCATCAACAAGGAGACCAAATCATGCCCTAACATTTTGTGACGCTCATTGACTGCACCAAAGGCCTCCCTACACCCCACTCTCCCCCGTTCATAAAATTACGCAACGCCATGGATCGTACAAGAAAGTTGTGTTTGTTTGAAAATCTGTTTCTTCTGCGTAATCTTGATGAAAATTGCTCGGAAAATGTAATTTATTTGGTGAAAAAATGAGGTTCAAGGACATTTTCAAACCAATTGACGGTTGTGACTAGTTCACATATCGATGTTGAAACTACCAAACCACGTATCTAGTTTGCGGTGTTTAAAAATCTACGCTCACATTTTATTTTTTTAAAGTAGACCAAATCAATATCATTCCTTGAAATTTTCACAGAATTTTCTCCGCACGAAGAGGAAAAATCACAGAAATTTTCAAGAGTAGACGTTAAGTAGTTTTTCATTTAAAAAATAAAGTATGACAGGAAATCTGCGACGTCGCAAACCGAGATACATGGTTTGGTAGTTTTACCGTCGATATGCAGTTTAAAAACATAATTTTGATGTGAAAAATGAAGAGTTTATTTGCCATGTTTTGAAATTATTGTCATATTGAATGTAACTGATCTAGGGTACAAACGACGGAAAGTAACCAAAATGCTGTGTTAATATGGGATTTACAACACAAGCTATTGGTTAGTTTCTTTTAGTTACTTTTTCTCTTGGTTGAATTTACCAAATCAGTTGGATAAATTGGACGTATTCCTGCTAAACGGAACTATGTGCATTATGGCGTGAGCCCTGTCATGCATATATTCTTATGGGTCTCATGGCTCATGTCTTAATGCACATAGTTTCGTTTGGTAGAAATACGTCCGATTGACTGAGTTTTATGGTTGAAAAACTCAAGATCCGTGAAAAGTAAGCAGAAGCAGCTAAGATCGAACTTGGATCTCGCAGTGGATATTTCAAGCCAGCTGGGCACTTCCTAAGCCCTGAAATCTTTCGGGGTAACTTTGCGTATTTGTTGATTTAATCAAAAAGTTGGTTCATCGGCTGTCAAATTGATCTAACTAAAGGAAAACGAACTAACAGTAAGCTAATGCAGATGATAGCCATGCGATTAATATACATATTATTCTACCTCTCCTTCTCTATTGCTAATGATTAATATATATATTATTCTACCTCTCCTTCTCTACAATCCCCGACGTAAATAGCCTAGATGCTGATCGTCGTTAAATAAAATTAACTAACTAACTAACTACTAACATTAGTAAATATTTAAATCTAAATTATATATTTAATAATGTTCATTATTAATAATTATATAAATTATTTCTATACATTTTTATATATATTTACTGTATAATCACTGTCCTCCTATTGTGGGGAGGGAGGACAGTGCTTATACTATATTAAAATACCCTCTCTAGGGGTTGCCCTATAATATACCAATATTAAAAAGTTACGACTTTTTTTTAAAAGTCCGAACATCTTTAACTGTATGGTCCTAATTTGGCATACAAAAGATCAAAACCGCTTGCAACTTTACTTCAGTTCGGAAATTTCAAATTGCGATTTTTCGAGGCAACTCGGCAAATGCCTCCCATCCGAAAAAATTTTCCTCAGGAACCAAAGTCCCTGTTTCCCGTAGACGGTTATACACTTATTAATGCCTCCAGCTTTTTAATCCCAATTAGTGGTGCCCAGGACGAGGAAACTGAGCCGTTTAGTCAACTCCTCCACCCACTCCCTCCGCCAACTCGAAAAAGTAGAAGTAGCAAAATGACTGAAGCGTGAATTAGACTTTATCCTCCCTCTTCAAGGTGTTTGTTGCAACTTGAGCGCTTCAAAGGGGCGCATAACTTTGAGATTCAAAAATGCGGTAATTAAAATTCCTAGTAGTTGCATTCTCCGCTTTGATTCGAGCGGCGTGCTGCGAGTAACCGAATTTCCGGGGTATCTTTGTGTCGCCCGGTAAGGACTCGGTGAAAATGAGCAGTGCAAATGAAATTCCAAGGAGCACTGACCTTTGACTCATTAGACGGAAGAAGGGAGCAGCGGAATGGGAGGAGAGAGGTGAAAGGACAAGGCGAGCATTCCGGACTTTTATTAAAGTCTCAACACGATATGCTTGATATTTACTCGGATGCAATGGCGTCATTGTCAAACCAACAAAGGGAGACGGCGAGAATTTTTTCATATAAAACGCCATACAAAACATGACATCTTCCTCTTCTGAATTCCTCACGAAGCTGTTTTGTGATTCAAACGCACTGGAGTAAATCGTGAGCTGACGAAGCCGCCCCCCCTCCCCCCCCCCCCCCCCCGATGTAAGAAATGTGTCTGCAAATGAACGTTTACATGACTGCCCTCAAAGTAGATTTTGTGTTTCTGAGTTGTATACAATTTATTTTGGGAATAATCGTATTGTTATTACAAAAGGGATGCCCAGTGAAAGGATGGCGGCAGGGGGTTTTAAATGAAATGATAGGTTGACAGCTCTCTGAAGGGCTGTTGGAAGAAAGGGCACTGAGGTGAGTGAGAGTCGCAGAGGCCATTGAGCAAACATGAATCACTAATAATCATGACGTCAAAATTAAAACAGAAACAGCAACATTCACTTATATCTTCGGGAGAAGAGAGCCCGCTCTATGCGCAGCTCTTCTGATCGTCCAGGTTTTTTACTTTCTCGCTCCCATAGGGTAGAGAGGAAGTATTGTCATCCTCCAAAAAAAAAAAAAAAAAAAAAAGTTGAAATTTCATCATTTCTAGACGTTTTAAGGTCCCAGGAGTAAAAATAACCATACTTGAAAAAATGTGTGTCCGTCCGTGTGGCGTCCCCCAAATCTGTCTACAGCGATATCTCAGAATCTATCTGTTCGATTTCATTCAAAATTGGCACAGGACACCATATCTATGGTCTCCTTATGCACGTTCAACGATTTTGAGGTACGCTAAAATTTGGGGGGGCTACGCTCAATTGTCCATTTTTAGCAAAATCACACGGAAAGCTCATTTTGAAAGACTGTAAATTTTGAAAAATGTCTTTAATTCTTTAACAATGGGCATCAAGCACATCACCTGGGTCATTAATTTAAGTTCCAAAAAGATCTTTGGACTAAACTCAAAATTCAAGAGATACGAGGCCCAAAAGTAGGGCACTTTGCTCCGCGAAACAGCTCATTTTCAAGGACTGTAAATTTGAAAAAAAATAAAATAAAATGCCTTCAATTCTTCGAAAGTTGGCATCAGAGCACCACCTGGTTCATTAATTTAAGTTCCTACGAGGTCTTTGGACTAAAACTAAAAATTGAAGGGTTACGCGTCATATAGCGAGGAGAGCACTTCGGTCACACGGAGAGCTCATGGACTGTAGATTTTGAAAAAATGCCTTTAATTCTTTGAAAGTTGGCTCAAAAGCACCATCTGAGTCATTAATTTAAGTTCCTAAAGGATTCATGGACTAATCTCATAATTGCAGAGGGGCCGATAGGAAACGCTCAATTCTCTGATAAATGAGTCGGAGCGCTTCTAGATAATAGCAGCAAACGCTTTGAGTCAGGTGAAACCTAGGAATTCAAATGCATTATATAATGCATCATATACTATTTTCAAAATTACTCCGTAGGTAATCACAAAGCAAAATTAGACAACTAATTAGATACATACTCACATTACAAAGGTACTATGAATCATCAAGCTAACGCCAAGAACTCACACTTAGATCTTTATTAAAAAACTAATATGTTTGTTGTTAATGAATTTAGAATCCCGGCAGATTCCATCTTTTGCGGTTCCTTTTTACGAGGTACTAAGCACAAATATAATGTAATAATTCGGCACAAATATGACTGATTTAATGCTTGTTAATGAAGGAGGTTATAATTGTTATAACGTGACGTTTGTTGACTTGTCTCTCGTTGACGTTTGTCGATGGCGCTCTCTATTGTTTTCGCTTTGAGTTACGGGGATACGCGGTAAGGAGATGGCGCTCCTGGCGGGCGTGTCGTGAACCTTCCAGCAGGTAGATTCGCCCGCCAAATTTAAAATTTGGGAGATGCTAAGCGAAAACCGTTTAGTTTTAAGACTATTTGAACATCGAATAGTCATTCTACCCATTCAAGTAGATATTTGATGGCTTTTGACCGTGCTTAAGGAGAGATTATAATATAAAATCGTATCTGAAGTATGATGTCAATGAATCTAATGGATCCTAATGAATCGTAGAAAAGCTAAGATTTTTACGGATCGCCATCTTTGACAGGAGACTTAGTTAATCAATTACATATTTAATTGAAGATGCCTCATAAAATCAACAAGTCGAGTCCGAATATATGAATTCACCACATATCGCGAAGACATTTACAATGAAGTTCAATGGTTTGAATAAAAATTTCATAACTATTATCCTGTGATCAAAATTCCAATCAAACTTTATGATTTTGTAAAATTGGCAGTATTTTTCTAAATATTCCAGTAAAAGTGTCTATGCCGGCGCGAAGCGCCGGCTCGAGCGAGAAAGTCCCGTGCGGTCCCCGCACCAATCCGCTAAGCGGATGGGGGGGCGAAGCCCCCCAAATGCCGGCGCGTAGCGCCGGTATTTTTTTTCTTTTTCTGTATTATCTTTTTCCTTTTATTCTCCTCTGACTGTACTGTCTTTTAGGTAATACTGCCTCCAACCTCGGGTTAAAGTAGAGGGCGAGGAGTTGACGCTTTCAATCTACCTCCGGTGAAATGCTCAATCTGCTCAAAGACATGAAAACAAGTTGCTTTTCCCTCAATCATAAAATGAAAAATGTTTTGAAGACTTATTGTTTTCTATCATTTTATAATTCATTTATTTCGTTCACAGTCTAAAAATAAGGGAAGAAATTGGAGTTAAATAAGTGGTTTTTCAAGTTTACGCTGATTTTTTTTTTAAAAAATCTAAAGTATGAGCGGTACGTTTGGTGTTTCATAACCGATCGAACTTTTTTTCCAGGGGGAGTCAAGGGAAGCGTTTCGTATTTTTTAGGGAGGAGTAGACCTGCGTTGTGAATGACTTTTGAGGAGGAAGGGGATGGAAAAATCGGATTTTGAACGTCAAGTATTTTCATGAGCGGTCCCGTATCAGTTTATTTCAGAACCTCTCCACGCGAAAAAAATATAATGCGCAGTGCACGGCCGATCGTTTTGCCTGTTCCCCGGGAAATCTCTCCTGCAGTTGAGACGCCGATGAAATAGGATCCCACATTCCGTCTGGTTCCGAGTCAATTAAAACAACATTTTAATTGCATCGAGTAAATTTCCACTCGTGGCGCGAAAACTTGAGAACGCGGAGGCTCTAAGAGTGCGCGATGCCGGAACTCGAATCGATATCTGCCATTAGAGACCGTAGAACTCTATCGAATATCAACATTCGGGTCGAAACTCGAATCTTGCCGTTCGGGGGCGTTGAAACTATCGGTGTCGATCGATAATCGATTCCATTCGCGGGCGTTTTGCGTGAATTAGCTCAGCGCTTTTCTTTGGCTCCGAGTGCATTAATTGCGACAGCCCGACCTCAGCCCGCGCGAGATCAAATCCAATTTCCGTAGAATAATAGCTGCGACGCCTGCAGGCGAAGATATGCAACCAGCTCGGTTCCCGCGTGTGCATGGTCGCCCTACTTCTTAGGGGTTCCAATTAATACTCGAGGCCTGGGATAAAAGGACTGCTGCTTCCCGTCGTTTCAAAATCTCTCCTCAGCCGTCGATCTCTATTCGATCTCCTTGAAATTAGTTCCTGGTGACATGTACTTAACTTTCTCGCGCAGATTATGAAGTTGATGGTAAATTTCAGATTCCCTTGATTAGCGTACACTGGAAAAGAAACCACATTGGATCTAGAGTCCAGACTCTTGAAAACATTGACAAGAAAAAGGTTTCTAGATTCAATCAAATTTAAGCTTAAATCAAAAGGAAATCCGCTCAAATTAAGAGGCTTTCTTGACTTAAGCTTAAATCTGATTGAATCAAGAGTATTTTTTCTTGTCGACGTTTTTAAGAGTTTGGACTCTAGATCCAATGTCTTTTTTTCCAGTGTATTGTAAATGAGTCTGTCACACTACAAGAGATACAGTCAAGTGAATATTGTTTTTGGGCGGACGGGGGGGGGGGGGGTGTGTGTGTGACATGAGAATTACGATGGTCGATATAAAAAAAGTCTGAAATCCACTGCTTCATACGCAATTTGAATAATTTGGAATACGTTTTTTCAAAGTTCCCGCCTCTGGTGGCAGCTTTTTTTGTCACCGACAACGAGCAAAGGGCAACTTTAAATGGCCTCGACAGTTGCCGGTAAATGACGGTGATTTTACATTCGTTATTGTTGTTCATTTGTTTTGTTTAAAGTCAAATGTGATCTTTGATAGTGGCCCATACCTTGCGTTGTTAAAGTATACCTCATCGATCCGTAGGTTATGTTGATCAGTATTTTAGATTTGCCATAGTTTTTGTCAACGGCAAAATGCCGGATGTTGGCTTGAATTTACCGTTGTCTCCGGAATCGGTGACTGAAAACTAGCCCCAGACGCGTGAAATTTGAAAAAAAAATTCTTCAAAACCACACAAATTACGCACTGAGGAGTGGACTTCAGAATTCTTTAATGTGACACGGAAAAATAAGCGTTAAGGGTTATCCTTTAAAATTTTGGTACTACTCAATTTTCACTATGAAACACCGTTCGGGGCTACAAAAACAGGGGCCAAAACGCAACCCTTCATTTTTACAAATATTTATGCAAGTGAGTACATTAGTGCTACCCTGTCCAATTAACTGTGGAATTACCGAATCATTTGGATTAGTTACCTAATATATTGGGGTACTACCGAACTTGATTGGTAATGCCCATATAATCATCCAACAACCCCTACGTCTGTTTTCCGTGCGTCATCGTAATTTTTTTGCCAATTTATCTAATTCAAGTCTATTCATACGAACGTATCTCTTGCGTTCAACTGACCAATTTTTAAGCCACTTTCCATACAGGGTATCCATGTGGTGGCGCCAACAATAATAGCGAACGTCTATGAGCATTCTTACAGCGCTCGTAGCTTATCAGGGGATGAACTTGTTACCAACATCCACTGATTCATTGTCGGTCCACGTTAGTCCGATCGTAACGGCGGAACAATAATTCAACAGCACGGAACGGGCACGTAGTACCTCCCCTCTGAATTGAATCTCAGTTCGATACAGATACACCACTTAAAGTTGGAGGCTTTCGTGTGCGGACTGTTTTCAATGGGCTAGCCCTCTGTTGCCAAACCTCACCTTCATTGCCAAAAATCCTGTTTACAGAGTGTCCCAGATTCTAGTGGCGAGACTACGAGACTAAAGGGATTCTATAACATGTTCTGCGTTTCGAAATGAGACTTTTTCTAGATAAAGTTATTTCAAAAAGTTTCCTTAAACCGAGGTTACGTCCCGTCCATATTTTTGAGAAACTCGTAGTTTTTTTTTTTTTTTTTTTTTTTTTTTTTTTTTAATTTTGGTGACAATTTTGGTCTAAATTCCGATACAAGCGGCAGTTTCCCATACTTTCCGGCGCTAAATTCATCCATGACCTCAAAAATATTGAAATCTAAAATGAAGTGGGGATTTCAAGAAAGGGAAGGGGGGAGGGGGGAGAGGCTGTTTCGTACTCAACGGGAGGTATCAAACTAAACATGTGCGACTCAAATTGGAATCTTCCGAATCTCAATCCAGTGCTCCCCCATTGCCTTAACACGTCAATATTCTAGCGATCTTTGATGATATTATACCGGAAAAAAAGGACTTAATTTCGCCATTAGGAACGAAAATTTCTGGCTCAGTTTAGAAAAAACGCACATACCGTCAGCTCCCATGAGCAAAGAAGTGTTTTTACGAATGTGCCAGAATTCGTAGTTCCTGATAATTACAAGATTCAATCCAAATATGTGAGGAAGACCGTTCCTCACGGATTTGGTGCAAAACCTTCGTCAAAATTTAATGAAAACGATCATTTTCCTTGAAATTTTGGGGGACGTAACTGCAACTAGGGGGGAGGGGGGCTATTTTTGTTTTTTTAAAATAAATAAATTCATAAAAAAAAAAAAAAAAAAAAAAAAAAAAAAAAAAAAAAAAAAAAAAAAAAAAAAAAAAAAAATATTGTTTCGCCTCAGAAAACTCACCCCTGGATTCTGATCGTTCCACACCCCTAGGACACTCTGTACATAGTCGATGCCAGACATCGGCGTCGATCCGGCAACCCCGCGTGGCACGCGAGGGAGGGCTCATGCTCATCCGGGGCTTTTCATCGGAAAACACTTTACGCCAGCGTTTTTATCCAGCCCCCCCCCCGTCCCCGTCGAAGAGTTGCCTCTCGAGAAGAATAAGTGTCTTTTGATCTCCGGTCGGACCCGCGCGCGGTAGCGAGGATTTTGCACGCGCAGGTGAAGTTCGCCCCCCGTACCCCCCCCCCCCCGGCCGAGGCCCCCGGGGGCCCTTTTGTTAAGCGTATTATCCGGGTCCTCGATTACCCTCGCTTTCCTCGAAAGGTCAGGATAGTGGCCTCCGCGCTAGACACGGGTGATGTCTTATTTCCAACGGGAATCCGAACCGATGCTGTGGGGGGAACTATCAGGAATGAGGGGGTTGGAGGACGAGGCGCATAAGTGCAGTTTTTGCTGTTTCGAGAGGTACAAGTTTGAAGCTTCGAAATTACACGGATCTTGATGGTAGGAAAAAAGTTCAGACGGACTATTTGATGCTTAAAAATTGGAAATTAGGAGTGGATTTTTCACAGAATATGCATTGGGATTAGTTTTATTTGAAATCGTTAATGACTCAATTTTTTGAAAAACTGCACACATGCGCCTTGTCCTCTGAGCTCTATTATTCGATGCCATGATTATTCTAACGCGAGTTCGAAAAATCGTGCCGAAAACAAGGGGGCCGGTATTAAACGTATATTAGCGCCTGCGAGACTTCAGGAATACTTCACGCATTGCGCCAAACAGTGCGGTCGGCGTAAAGCCCATATTAGCGCCTACAAGACTGAATGTATACTTCTCGCATTGCACCAAACGTAGTGCAGTTGGTCAGTTGGCGTGAAGCGCATATAAACTAGCGCCGACAGGACTGTAGAAATGCTGTAAAATCTTCGGGTGAACTTAGAAAATAACTAAAGAAGTTTATAGGTAAAAACAATCATGATGCATTGGACAAATTTTAGTTGAAGTGAAGCTTGCTTTTGCGGTGAATGGGATTTAAATTCCATATTGTGATGATATCATGCATGGCAAAGTTGAAGCGTTTCTAACCAAAAGAGTCCAGAAACTGATGTTAGAGGACCGATGTTAACAAACCTATTTTTACCAACTTACAATACGCACCACTGTGCATGACGAGAGATTACTAATTTCCCACCCAAAAAATGAAGTTCCTTTTTCAGAGAAGTTAATAACACGGCCAATTTGAGCGGGACCGTGTGGCGCCAGTGACACGTGGCGTGAATGTGCGAATAATATTTCACTCTAATCAAGCTTGCCAGGCATGTTCGAAGTCGAAATGTCTCGTGACTATTTCTGGTCGGAGGTTTGCATAATTTAACATCCCATCGGTGATCAATAACAAATGGAGTGTAAACGAAGGGAACGCTTGAATAAAAGATCCCCGATGAATTGAAAGTTCGTGGAAACGAATGGACTCAGCGCAAATTAGTCTTGCCCGATGTTTTTATCACTCGTTACCTCTCCCGATCCCAAAAATGAACGTTGAGTGGCGTAGTTTTTTTGTTTTTAACCCACGACATAGGAGATTTTTATGTGATGGTTTTTTTTTCTTTTTTTTGCGTGTGTGTTTTGGTAATAACCAGACCCTCCAGGTTTCAAATGGACATATTTCTACCAAACGGAACTATGTGCATTATGACGTGAGCCCTGTTATGCACATATTCTTATGAGTGTCAGGGCTTATGTCTTAATGCACATAGTTCCGTTTGGCAGAAGTACGTCCAATTAGTAGAAAAAAAAGAAACATGAGCGAAACGCTAAGTATTTACCCTGGAATTGGAAATTTTTCCTGTCATATTCCAAAAATAAATGTTCGTCGAGCGACGTATTTCTCTTGTTTTAAACCCACTATAAAGGAAATTTTTGTAGAGTTTTTTTTCTCCAACCCTCAATCAGACCCTCCAGATTTCGATTATGAAAACGAAACAAAAAAAACAAAATGCTAAGTATTTACCTTAGAATTTGAAAATTCTCCTGTCATGTCGGAGGTTAAACTTCTCCCGAACACCATGACAAAGGCGCAAAGCTGCAGTGGCGTGGCGTGCTTTGCGATATATCGATTGTTATGCCATTTAAACCTATGGAAAAGGATCGATAAACAGGGCGTTCGTAGCGAACACCTTAATAATCGATTCTTTACCATAGGTTTAAATGGCATAACAATCGATACATCGCAATTCACGCCACACCACTGTAAAGCTGCCGTGCTAAGGAAGAACGCAGTAAGAACATTCGAAGGCTGCCAAATTTTCCCGGGTGAAGCACGTATTTTTGAGAAAATTGATTCATATATCCTCGAAATTTACAAATATTTTAAATTAAATGCCAACAAATTACCGTCTGAAACATGAAAAGGAAAACATTCACAAACAATGAACAATTTCCTCAGTGAATTAGTATTTTATTGAAAGAAATAAAGCAATGTCTGAAGGCTCAAACGGCGTTCTTCCTTAGCATGGAAAAATAGCCGAGTCAATACTTGTCCATCATGACCCTGGATACTTCTTTTAGGCGCGAAGGCACTTGTAAAAACACTATCTCATCCGCAAAGTTGAGCGACAGTGACAGGCCTATTGTATACTTAAGTCTTTGATCACCGAGTTCAAAGCTAATGGGCTCCGGGGCCGGGTCTCAACCCTCAAAATTACCAATGAGAATGAGAAGAGCAAGCAAAGTAGAGTTGAAACCAAACAAAGGTGACACGGGAGACAGGGGGCAAACAAACATGAAAAAGTAATGACCGCATGTATATCCCCTCCTCTTGAACTCGTCTTCGATAACAAAAAAATTTCGAACGTACTTCCATTATCAGTATTTTCTTGGTGCCTTTGCTCATTTCACCCCTGCGGAGCCTGACATTAATAAGTTTTAAATATTAACTTAGCAATCCACTCTTTGCGAAAAAGGAGATGGATTTGAGCAGTTTCGCGAATACCAGTGAAAAACGTCACCTTGCATGGAAGTTTTCCTCCGGTGCTCGCGAAATCTGCCGTGCCGAACAAGATCCGCGTATGTGCATAAGCTGTTGCGCCTGAAGATAAGTTGTTCTTCAGCAGGGCGGGATTTTCCGGCGGGAGCCGTCTCAATGTTAATGCTGTCAGTCAGTGTTTCCCTCGAAAACTTCCTGGGAATAAAAGTTGCGAACTTCGAGCTAAGCAGGATCTCGGTTCATCTAAAACAATCATCGTAATTGCAGTTCGTATAAAGTTCATTTCTCGCGGATTTATAAAAATAAAAATAATGAAAGGAAAAGCGCTTCTACTTCAGAATTAATTCCGTTGCTAAGCCGGTTACTTTTGACGCGTCACGCATGGCGTAATGGGAAAAGAGGTAGTGTAGTTGAGCACTTTGGCGTGATCAACAGCTTCGTTTCTGTAGGTGCTAGGACTCTCTGCGGGGGGTGGTTCAAAAAAACGACACCTTTTTCAGCTCTAAAAGTCTGGAAACGTTGTTTTAAAAAGAAGCTATTTGGACGCTTTTAAATGAACAACATTATTATGAGCCTTTTTAGTGACCTGAATTTTATCACGCATATATTCTTACGGATATTAAGGCTCATTCAGGATGGATATGGCCCCTTTTGATTTAAATACGTTTATTTAAAGTTTTAAGTGGACACATTTACTCTAAAAGTAACTCAAGCACACCTGCACAGAGTTCCTTCATTCATTCTTGATACGTACAATCGACCATGTTTGATACGCATAATTATTACATTGAAATGCAACTGTATGTTTTCAATTGACATACAACTAATCGATTTTGAAGAATCGATAAAAAATTTATTCGATTGATAATTTAAAACCGCAATTTTGAGTCTTAAGCCACGGCTTTTCAAATCCAGAAAATTGCGACCTAATATAGCCAGTCAATGCCTCGGAACTTCCACGAGAATTGTTTTTAGAATATTCGATGTTTGCCTATCGCTTAATGGCAAGTTTCATGTTTAAACCAATGCTGTGCATTCTAATAAGCACTTGTGATTTTCTAATGCACTTTCTAATAAGCACAAATTCCTGACATTTGTGAGAACAGTGTTGGAGAGCTCTCTGGAACGTACCTCGTCGAATGAACTTCGGCAACGTTTGAAGACTCATACGGCTGTCTTCCTTAGCTCGGCAGGAGAGGCGTATCTCAAATATTCACGGCGCTGTGTGATAAATAACTCAGCCCGGAGCACGGGCCCGAGGCGATGAAAAATTCAGAGGCCTGTTGCACGGAATGCGGGGTGCAAGGGTCTCACGATGAGAGACTTTAAACTGTCTCCACCCGGGGAAGCGCTTTCGGAATGTGATTTGAGTCGGGGCCTCCACCCGGCCTGAATTCTTCAGGGGATGAAGCCCACCAGACTTTGACCTTTTCTACCTACAGCCTTTAAACATACAGATCGCTGAATTAACTCGAAAAACACGCATTTCAATCCCGGTGTGTCGAGATCTCTACTAATACTTCACTAGGAGGGTGTCCTTTGGCCGCTTCGCGGCCCATCCTCTAGAGGACACTGCGCTCTCAGAATCTTCTCTGGGTCATGCTTCAAAAATTCTGTGTATTCTGTCACAGACAAGTTCACTCTTTCGCCCATCCCTTATTCTTATACTTATTTTTCCCCTCCGTTCCTTTTCGTACTTATTTCGTCCCTTCCCATGTTCCTACACCCCTCAATAGCTGCAAAAATCATGAAAATTGACCCAGCAGATCTTCAAGACGAACTGTAACGAAATGATAAAAATATACATGGGTTGCGAACAGGAAAATTTACAATTACACATGTAACATTAAAGTACATACATTACATACATTACAGTACATTATATTACATTACAGTACATACATTAAAGTAAATCGGCTCGTTAGATCTTCAGAGCAAACTTTGAAAAAAAAAAAAATGAAAATCCAGGGAGTCAGAGGAGCTCATATTTTTGTCCAAAAAAGACATCATTTGGGAAAAATCGTAGAGGGCCGTAGAGAATTTCTTTTTCGTGCGGGTTGGAGGGGGGAAGTGGTACGCCCTGCTCCACGGGTTACGCATCGAGCCAGAGATTATTTACAGCGTTAGTATCGCTATATATCGGGTTTGTTCACCCCACCTCAACGCATTCGTAATGCTTTTTTACCGCACTCTATGTAAAAATTACGTAACGCTCGCCTAAACCGAACCAAGAAAACATCTCGACAAAAATCCCGAGAAACTCGTAACCAAAATATCGGTATTGCACCCGGACGTACTTTCGAAGAGAACCTCAACTTGCAGGATTGATAAGGCCCATGCAAAGTCGAGCCTGCACGAACTTCTGAAGTTATTCGCCACTGGAGCTTCGTCAATCTTGAGGCGATAAAAAATTCCCAGGCTCGCGAAGTTTCAGACACCGAGCCGCCAACGTAACATGTCTTGGAAACTCGACTCGAGGCGCAACCCTCGCTTTTCCACGGCCCTAACCATTGTTCGTTGTGCATCGCAAATGAGACCGTATTGTGTTCTCTGCCAAGTTTACCAAGATTTCGTTGGCGAAGCCCCTACCTAGCTTTCGCTAAATGAGCCTTTTCAGTGCCGAGAATGAAGAGCCGAATCGATGTATCGCATGTTAGACAAAGGAGCATTCATGCGAGACAATGTATTGGATCGCACTTAGCAAAAGGAATCAAGCCACATCAGCTTTTGCCAAATTAAATTGCGCAATTTAATTTTTTACACGGAAACGATTGCGCGGATTTTAGTGCAAATTTCAGTGAATTTTCTGCAAGACATGAGGCAAATTCCATACATTTTCCGAAGGAGTCCGCACAAACGTCCTCTTGTGAAAAATTAAATTGCCCGGTTATAGTTGGCAAAAGTGGATGTGGCTTGGTTCATTCCTGCAGAACACGGCCCATTATAATTTCTGCATTGCTACCTTCCATATAGTGTACAAATTACTTTCGAAAGTCAACGCCAAGACTTGCTTAGTAAGGACTACGTACTCAAAAGTTCAGTAATTGGTTTGCGCATTTCTAATTCTCAAAAACTCGTCTAACAGACGCTCATCCCGAAATTTATGAGTAATTTATAGCTGAATTCATTGAATTTTGTTTTGCTCACCAAGTTACTCATTAATCATCATTCGGCGAAAAATAGCCTTAACTTTAAAACTTGACTCCCAACTTTAACTTTAGACGTATGTTCTCCAAACCTGGATTTGAACTACAAACTTTAAACCGGTTTTCTTTTGACATTTGAGAAGAATCTCTACATCTCGGTATCTTTAACTCAAGCTTGAGTTTTTATAAGCTGCGGTCCTTTTTCACATCGGTGGTCATTGGTCACACTTTTTTATTTACTAGTAGTTATTGTAAATTGGACTGCATTTTGCAATTTGGACCTATAAATTCTGGCTCATCTGAAAAAACACTTATGTGCATAAAGAAACTAATGGCACATACGTTGTTATTAAACCGGGCCGGAATTTACAGGTACAAATTGCAAAATGCAATCCAATTAATGCTCAGTAAATTTTTCATCATTAATTTACGCTCGTAAATTCCTCCTTTTCACGCTCAGCTGAATAAAGTTTACAACTAACTTGTCATTACTTTTATGTCAATTGCCTTAGCCGAGGAGAAACTCTTCCCAGCTGAATCATTATCAAATGCTAAAATTATAAAACGCGTAAAACACTCACAAGCACGTCAAATCTTTAAAATCATTATCGAATGACTCGATCTCGATCTTAGCAATCGACCATCTTGCGCTTAGCGAATTATGCATTTATCGAATCTAACCACATTATCGAATGCAATATCGTGTGCAGATTTGATAGATCGATACATCGTGCAGCCTCTACCGATCGTCTATGTCAAACTTGAGCTGCTGATGATGTGGAACAAAATGAGCGCGGCTTCCGTCTTTACCTCCCTAATGATGTAAGAGCAACTTTCATTGGTATGGTTGAGAAGCTTCCCTCGAGAAGAGATGATATTCTGAAAAGGATTCTGAACATGGAAGTTTATTGCAGCTAGATTCGTTAATCTCTGTAATCCTATTTTCCCTCTTTTTGCGAGCTGGATGAGGATATCTTGATATTGTATTTTGACTTGAAACAATATGTACGTCGAAGGTAATTAGCAATTGCTGGCACGTATGCAAGTTCCAAGTCATAAAAAGAAAAGCGTGGAATCTAGAATTTACCAGCGAGAACGGTTTATTTTGCTTTTAATTGGCACATATGACATTTTCTACGTACATAACGTACGATAGCGGATCCATCAAATTGGCAACATTGTTTCTCCTCCATTTAAACTTATGTAAATGTATCGATTTTTGAAGGGTGCAGGTGCTCCAACAAGAATCGATTGTTCAACATAGGCTTAAAATGAATATTTTCGGTGTTGCCAAATTGCTGGATCCGCCTCTGGTAACGTAGCACCCTCGCGATGACAGAGATACAACTATTCGTGATTGATAGATGTCGGTGTTGTATCTGCAAAATTGAAGGCGCAATGGCGTGAACTGTGAACTCTCAATGCTCCGCTCTTCGCAACTGGTGAAATGTCACTTAGGTTCTGCAGAAATGTTAAAAAATGTGGCTCGATTACGTCTTTTCTATCTTCGGCTATGTTTTTCACGTAGGTCCTGAAGCATTGCAACAAGTACGACAAATAGAACCAACGCAAATAGAAGTAGAGCACGGGAAAGGTAACGCGTTGATGACGGCGCAGAGATGCAACTATTCGTGCTTGG
The DNA here is from genome assembly GCF_918797505.1 of Bemisia tabaci. Lineage (NCBI taxonomy): Eukaryota > Metazoa > Arthropoda > Insecta > Hemiptera > Aleyrodidae > Bemisia > Bemisia tabaci. The sequence continues at coordinate 45,009,312 of NC_092797.1, read as the reverse complement.
TGGATGTCCGTAATGCATCTGTAAAATTGAAGGCGCGAGGCGTGAACTCGCAGCACTCCGCTCTATTATGCTACTAGTGAGGTGTCGTTCAAATTCGCGAGAATAGTCAAATAACAATGCCCTAATAAGTCACCTATCTTCAGCTGTGTTGACACTAGATTTTTTCTTTTTTTTTCAATATAATGTCTGATTCTTTTTTACGATGTATTTGTAGACTTATATCTAAATAAGTTCGTATGTTCCGGTCTAACACAGGCCACTGAGCAGGCACTCTCAGCACGTCTCGGTCAAACTGACTCTGCCTGGGCATCTAAGGGTGAACAAGTTTTGGAGAGTTTCTTTGATTGATCTACGCACTGGATCGGCCATGAAAGGGTCCATGTAAAACTCTGGTTCGCTAATATACAATAGATGAATTATTATTGTATATTCTTTATCTATAGCACACAGTGATGGATTGCATGAGGACAATAATCCTATTTTTAAAAGTTCAAAATTTACCATTAAAAAACAATTTGAGAGAATTATTTCTGAATTTTTTGCAAGACGAGATGGACTCAATAATTCAGGAATTCGATATCAATCTTCAGGGCGAAAAAAAAAAAAAAAAAACTCCCTTGGTACACGTCTAAAAATATTTAATGTAGTTTTTGATAGCAAAAGTTGAGAAAGTCGAGGAGAAACGAGCAGAAAAAATTATATGACTATTTAAATGAACGCCGATACCCGATATTTTTAGTGTTGTTGTGAAAAGCGATGAAAAAAAGTTATTTTCCAATCATGTCTAATTTAATGAAGAGCGTAGGCGTGAGAAATACGGGGGCAGTGAGTGTATTCGACCTTCAGCCCTTTAGCCGTATATATAGGTACGGCTCAGATTTCTGCTCGTGATAAAATAAACTTTTACCGCTCTTCCCGCTTCTTTTTAACTCTTTAGCGGCCAATTTTCCGCAAGGGTTTGATTGATGTTGGACAGGATTAAAAGAACAAGAGTCACAGATAGAAGCGACGGAACGCACAAACATGTAACAAAAGACAAACCCACTTGGGGACGATGAAAGTTGCTGGTCTGTCAAATTGTCTCTTTACTTATTTTTAATTTTTTTCCCTGGAAAACCTGCGTTTTGTAGGGTATATTAGGCCAATCGGTTGTGACAAGAAATGTAAAATGTAAATGCACTTTTAATTTTTCTTTTCACAGAAGCATTGCTTCCTTAGTTTTCATGCAGAAAACGCCACTGATATGGACGTGACTATAACACTTGAAATTTTCGAAGAATGGGCCTTGAATATAAACTGACTTGGAATCGTAGGTGTCTACTAAAACAGACTGATCAAAAATAAGTACTTTCACAGTAATTTTTCAGTACATTCTCAAGAAATTCAGTACCTCCTCTAACAGGAAATGTTCGTACTGGATAAATTTCAAAAATTTGAAATTGTGGCAAAAATGACAAAATATGAAAAAAAAATCCGGATCTTTTTGTGGAAAGTCCGCACTTTTTCAGTACTTCCGGACCGTCCTTAAATAATCGGTACTATTTCCGGAAATTCAGGACTTGTAGACATCCTGTAATGCAGTATCCGTACTCTTTCAGTACCTCCATTTGACGAGAATAGAAACATTTCAAAAATTTGAAATTGCGACAAAAATGACTAAATATGAAAAAATTTCCGGATCTTTTTGTGGAATTTCCGCAATTTTCCGGACCGCCCTTAAAAAATCAGTACTATTTCCGGAAATTCCGGACTTGTAGACACCCTGTAATGGCATTTTTACGATAACAGTCCGGCGACAGCGCAAAAGGTCCGGACCTCCATTACTACCGGAGGGGAAAATTACAGAGAAAACGGTTCGAGCTCCAGCCGCCGTGGAATCCGGTCACCATATTTTTAGCCGGGCTTCCGAGTTCTTTTGAAGCTTGTTTCCCGGCGAGAGGAGAGTCAACAGATGCTCGGACGTGAAATGCCCGTCGTAATGTTTGCTCGCCAAAGGAGCCGGCCTACTTCAAATTATTATGTTTCCTTTTTTTGATCGCGCGCTTGTGTGTAATGAGCAAAGTTTCCCGCCGCGCTCTCCCTTTGCAACTGTTTATTCTACGACGTGAAAATACATGCTCCGTAAACCGTGCCCCTCCTTTGACGACTCGTTGCGACTCAACTCGCTGTATTAGTTTAACTGTTTAACAATAGGCTTGTATACACATTATACACAGCTGATTTTGAAATTTATATTAAGCACGGCGTGTCGAAATTGGCTCAAGTAACGAGAGTGATGTCATAAATCTAATAGTACATTTCACATAGTTATGGCGATTTCTTTGATATGTTGATTTATCGGGATAAACAATCGAGCGAATTGTATCGATTTTTGAGGACGATTGATGATTGATTAATCGAATCGATATCAAAGATAAAATGAAATCGACTAGTGGTGATCGATTTTTTTTTCAGAAATTGCCATCCGTAAATTCAGCACTACTCCTAGGTCATACACTTCTATAATGTGTATTTTAGGTTTCGGATTCTGAAAATTTCAACTAGTAGATGTGTTTTTAAAAAATTATAAACATTTTTGGATTCGCTGAAATATTTGTTCTACAGTTTCAACTGAGCATCAACTCTTGATCAGAGCTGAAACAGCCGACCATACGGGCTGATTATTGAAATCTATAGACAAAGCGATGGACTTAAACGGCGAAGGCATAATTGGGCGATCCTATTGGTGGGAGCGAGTGGCTGCAATGGGCAAGGAAATAAAGTAATTGACTAACTAACGGCAACTGACAAGAGACCCTACAGTTAGTCCATCATTTTCCCCTTTAGTCAAGAAGGACCAATCGGTCCAACCAATAGGATCGCTCCATACTCCCTATGTCTCTTTTGTCTATCCCTTTGTCTATCAATGTCAATGATATTTCCGCTGATCTAATCTACGCTATTGATTTGCTTTCGTATCTGAATATTTAGATGCAAGTGATTTCGCGGAGTGGCTACACATATTGCATATGCAAAAGAATGCAGGCGCACTATCCTTCCTTATGCACTTTACTGAATGGAAATATTCGTATCATCTCTTTACCACGGCGAAAAGAAGCTGTCAAAATCATTGTATATTGCATATACAAAATGTTGCAGGCGTATTGTTCTTCCTCATGCACTTACTGAATGAGAATTTCCATATCATCTCTTCACCACGGCGAAAAGACGATGTCAAAATCCTGACAAGATTCAATTTAGCTCGATGCCCGGAATTTTCGGGAGTAAGGACGAAACTGATGAGAAGCAGGGCCGAGGCAATGGACCAATTGGGCCCGCCGTCTCCTCGGCCATTCCACGGCCTAATGAGGGAGCGTTGCCAAACTGCACGAAAAACCACCCACGTCATATTGTCTTCGCGTGCAGGAGTGGCGCTATCTGGTGGCCCGGCGACTTTTTACGAGGCCGTAAAACTATCGGCGCTCGTTCACACGACCACCTTCCTCCGTTTGACGTCACCCGACATTAATTACTTGGCCGCTCATCCTGCCGTGCTAAGGAAGAACGCCGTATGCACATTCGAGAGTTGCCAAATTTCCTCCGATTAAATATTCATTTTCGAGGAAAATCGTGAATATTTTTCCTCGAAATTTTCAGAAGTTTCAGATCAAATTGCAAACAAAATTATCTGAGAAATTGATGGACAAATGTTCAAAAAATTTCCGGAAAATTCGTGATTTGTCGAGGGGAATTTGGCAACGCTTGAGGGCTCATGCGGCGTTTTTCCTTAGCAGGGCAGCATTGCGGGCTGCCGGGTTCATAGTGGACTGGGCGGATTTCCCGCTCTGTTGGTGAGAGATAGTGTCGGGCGACTGAGTTATTAACCCATTAGTGCACCGAGGCTTCGCTATCAGTGAGGTGAGGAAAATACTGCATTTTGCACGAACTCTGTGCAGTCTCTTCCGACGATAATTGATAAGGAATAATACCGCCAAGGTGGATGCGGGAGGATGGAACGAGCGGTGCCTCCTGTTTACCAGAGAAGGAGGAGAGAGGATGGACGAAAGTTTGAAAAACGCTGCGGAAAGCTTTGAACACCTTGGTTCGCATGGGAGAATCCAAGGGGAGCGTAGGGGGCAGCTTCCCCCCCCCCCCCCCTTTGTCCGAAAAAAGAAAGAGGGAAGCTCTTTAGATGTCCAATTGAGGTCCTTTGCTTCTCTTGATTCAGCCTTTTGAAATACTGTGGACATTTTCAGTTAAATGCCATTTTATTACTTTGGACATTACAACACCTGGATTTGGAAAGTTGCAGTTCCAGGTCATTTAGGTACTATGGACATTAGATAACATGGATATTTGTGTTCAGTGGACATTTCATGTCATGGACATTAAAAATAAGACATTACAAAATGTGAGTTAAATTTCTGAATTATTCAGAAATTTTCTCTATGAGCTTAAAAAGTTAAGACGCGCCTATGAGACTAGCGCAATAACCTATACTAGGCCTTCACTCAGGGCCTTAATGGTGCGTTATATTTTAGAAATCACAGATTCTTTTGCAGTCTTCCTCTGGGTGCAACGGTCTGAATCTAAAGCGCCTTCAATGAGGAAAGTAGGCAGTCTGCTCATCCACGAAGTTAATATAATTGCATTCTTATGATGAACTAAGTTACTGATGATAACCTTAAACGTACAAGAAACTTGATGCATCAAGTGATAGGATATCCTTCACAATTTGATCATGCGACAGCACTGACAGAGCATGTTTTTTTAAAAAAAAAAAAAAAAAACTCAGAGGCTTGTTTTCTTAGAAACCAAACCGAGGGAACCATCATTTTTTGAAGAAAAAGCACAATTTACAACACTCTTTAAAGTAGGTTTGCACAAAAAAATAAGCCTAGAAACTTGTTTTTTGTTTTCGCGGCTGGGAAAACGTTGACGTGCTTTGAAGTAAAAACATGGAACGTTTAAACTGTTTAAACAACAATTAAGCTGCGTCAAAAAACACTTGTAAAGCAATTCAAACTGTTGGTTTAAATTAGCCATAAAATAGCTCATCGCTCAGATCTGAGAATCAAATATCAACACAGCCGGCGAAAAAGGAGGAAAAATCACTTCGCATGCTGACGAATGGAACCGTCTGTTTGAATGGTTTGTTGACACACAGAGTTGAAAGTTTATTTGTTATTATGTTCATATTTTTCCAGTCACTTTGACCTGAGGTAAAAGAGAGGTAGTGCATACGGTTCATCCGCAATTCAACCATAAGTTGCTGAAAATTACAAAGCAAGTTATCCATTCCTTCCCCAAAAAAACAATTATTTTATTGGGGTAAAATTAGGCAACGTATAAATGTTCATACGTTGTTTTCCTTCGGTGCGGCAGAACAAGATATGCTTGCGCGGGGGGGGGGGGGGGGGGGGGGCGTCAACCCTATACCTTACCAAGTAGGATTCCGTAAGAACCTTCGGACGACGCAAAATTTCTTTAGAAAAAAGGCATATTTTCTTGGAAACCTGTGGATTTTATCCTTCTTAGAGAATTTTGTATCAAATTCAATATGACGTATTCGAACAACTCAAAGAAAAATATTCATAACTTGTTCAAAAAATAAATTATTTTATAAACAGAAATTTTGCAACGTTTGAATGTTCACAGCGCGGTTTTCCTCCGAGCTAATCGCGGCGCTTGGAGAAACATACGTCAACACCCCTCGGCGCACAGTGGCACGACCCCTTCTGGGGAAGGTTAGGCAAGGAATTTGTTCTCTAAATCTGCAAATTTTATGAGCTCCTTATAGTTTCCGTATGTTTCACTTTGTCTCCCATCAGTCAAATCTATCTATCAATCTAATGACAAGGATATGAGCTTGTGAAATTTCCACATCAAGTCTGATCGCTCCCATTGACTCGCTCGACTGCAGGCTGATTATTGAGATTGAATGGAGATGTCTCTGGCTACCCCTTCGTTCATTGCATCCATCCGCTTTCACCGATGGGAACCATCCTGTTCCCTTTGGCTTCTTTATCCATACCTTTGTCTAACAATTTCAATAATCAGCCCGCAGATAAGCTCTTTTTAAAAAGGAAAAATGGAGATATCTCTAGTTACCACAACTATGAAATTGCTCAATTTCCCCGCCCGTTTTCTTTGTCTACAACTTTGTCTATCAGTTTCAATAACCAACCCGCAGATCATCTCTTTTTTTAAAAAAAAAGAAGAATGGAGATACCTCTGGTTACTTCTTCGTCCACCGCACGAAGAAAAAAACCTCGTGCTTGGGATTCGAAGTTTAGGTCATATGGATCTCTGAAGTTTTCAGATTGAGCATCTGAACACTTTAGGTCTAGCTTTCGAGGTACGGATCACACATCTGAAACTTCAGTTCTTACATCTGAAGTACTTCAGATGTGAGAACCGAAGTGTTTCGGATGTGAAAACCGAAGTACTTCCGATGTAAGAACTGAAGTTTCAGATGTGTGATCCAAATCTCAGCAGCTGGACCTTAAGTGTTCGGATGCTCAATCCGAAAACTTCAGAGATCCATATGACCTAAACTTCGGGTCCCACGCACGAAGTTTTTTTCTCCGTGCGTATCCATCCCCTTCCACCGATGAGATCGCTCAATTCCTTTCGTCTTCCTCTTTGTCTACAGCTTTGCCTATCGAATTCAATAACGAGCCCGCCGTGCGGCGAGAGGAAAAATCACTTTGCTCCGGACGAAAGGAAACGAGCATCTGCTCGACTGGGCTTCCGAAAACGCCGCCGCTTTCATTTGTATTTTCCGCGCTCGAGGGCGGGGGCGGGGTGGGGGGTTTAAGGGGTTGTCGGGCGTCATCGGGGACAGGACGGTACGGGACAGGGACGCGGGATAGAGATGACTCTCAATCTTCTTAACGTCACGCACTGCACGAGCATAAAAGACAGCCACCTACTCGGTTGACATAACTGTCTTCGACTTGATTTATCACTCCGACGCTCGCCGCTCGCGCCGACCGCAACCGCGCGCGTAATGCACTGGACCCGCGCCCTCCGTTGCCAAAGATAGGGATGAAAAGGGGTGACGGGCGAGAACCGCATAACTGCAATTATAGCCTTATGCAGATTTGGGGTTTTTCTCCAAAGCACGGTGGAAGAGTGTCGGCCTCTACCCTTCCCCAACGGAGTCTTGATTGAAGTCTGGGAACCGATATCCGGATGGAGGTAAAAATCAGAGTGATTCAACAGCACTTAAGTTGGAGGTTCCCGCCACAAAGGTAAATCAAACTCCGCGCTCACCTTTCGACAATAAAAACATACACAGAAAAAAATGGTATGCCATTTTAGCACCTATACGATGTCAAAAATGTGTCTGGTGATCCTGATGCTGCCTTGATTACCCACGCATTTGAATTAGCATTCACAGGATGTAAAGTTAACTGCGAGGGCAGCAATGACAGCATCTTGGAATCAACAGACACATTTTTGACATCCTAAGTGATAAAACAGCATATTAATTTTTTCAGTGTACAACAATCAGATTAAGTACAGATATGTTGATGGCATGAGTGTGAATCCACGTATCCTCGCATCGACGATGCAGACTTTTTGTCTTAATAATTTTTTTTCTTTAAGAAACTAATCAACTTCATTTCATGAAAACATCCTTGAAACTTCTCTATTGATAGAAAATTCTGTATAATTTTCAAGCCATACGGTTGACTTGTTCTTCTTTGAAACATTGAAATGGTGGCAGAGATTTTGAAACATTGCATTGGATATGTGTCGTTTCGCCCCTTAGCCACCGATGCCTAAATTCAATTCCTTCACGTTCAAGCTCAATTAAAAATGGGCCTCTTAAATAGGTATAATGTAGGGCACTACGCGACATTTATTCTTTTCTAAATTTTGGATGGAAAACAAACCATACAATGGGAAATCAACTCTAAAAGAAGAGGAACTGAACGCTCTCACAATGTTAGTAAAGTAATCGAGTGAAGCAAGACTTGAGTTAGAAAGTCAACGCTTCTCTCGCTTAGTCGATGATGATTAGTTCGAGGGATGAACAATGTATTGAGCATGAAATTTGCCAAATGATGTCTGATGTGTGTAAGAATGAGCACTTTTTATAGGGTGAGTATTTGTGAATTAGGGTAGGATTCCTGACAAACTGCTCAACTCTCTTGTCATCGGCCATTCTTACGCGAAATCTGAGCGTTGAGTTCCGGGAGTAACTTTTACATTGCAAAGTAGATAACAATTCAACTTCTCTAAACCCTGGTAAAAATTGGCAGTAGAATCTGTGTTCCAAAATACCATAGAGCTACAGCCGGCTGTAAGATTTCCAATAGCTTCTATAGCCGGATACACAATTTCTTATAGCCTTTTAAAGCCGATGGCGATTAAGCAACAGCCAGGCGATAAAGTGTATACTAAATGTTACCAATTACGGATGCTAGGACTTAGTGAGTTTTTGGACTACTGCTCTTTTTTTGGGCCGTAGTATCTTGATTTATTTTGCGAGGAAAGCTCCGTACTTTTGATGGATGCCTGCCATTCCTAATATGTCAGCGCGTCTTCAATTTCGTATGATACTGTGCAATACCTCTGGTGTGAAATAGTTGCTTCAAGCGCCGTGGCACGCTGCAGCGCGGCGGGCGGGCGGCCAGCGCGAAACGCGCATTGGCGCCTACAAACCTAACAGGAATACTTCACGCGTTGCGCAATGCGTGACGTATCCCTGTTAGGTTTGTAGGCGCCAGTGCGTCGCCGCTCCGCTTTGTGTTAGGCTCTAACATTTAATCTGGCGGAGTCAGCGTTTTTCAACTCATGATTTTGAAATGTTTGCACGCTCTGTATGGATTATTCTCATTTTAATTTCTTAAAAAAAAAATATGTATTAAAGGAAAATATAATGTGTGTTTTGTAAATATTAAGGTGGTTCCGTATCAAACTGAATGATTTTCAAAGCACACGAATTACACAATTTGTTATAGCCTTTCATAGCAGATGGCGATAAGGTGTATAATCCGGCGATAGGAACTATAGCCCGCCTTCATAATTTTTCATCGCTTCGTATAGCCCGGCTCTATGATTTTCTCCGCTTTCTGCAGCCAGCTATATGATTTTCTATCGCCTCCTTAAGCCGGCTTTAAGAATACTTATAGTATTTTGAAACGCAGCTCCTATCGCCAAGTTTTACCAGGGAAATGTATTCTGTGGATGTTCTAAACGTGATAATCACCTTATTTTACCTGCAGAAAGTCTACTTAGTGTACTTAGCTGCAACTCTAAAACAAAAACGCCTCATGAGCCCTCAGATGTTCCCAAATTTATTTATATAAAACGCGAATTTTCAAGGAAATCTATGCACATGTTCCCTTCGATTTTCAGAGACTTTCGTTTCTAATTTGACTTAAAGTATCTGAAAATTTCAAGAGAAAATATTCCTATCCATCCTCAAAATTAACATTTTACGGGAGGGACTTTGACAACCGTTGCATGTTCATACGATGTTCTTCCTTAAATAGCACGGCAGTATATCTTTTGCGTGCAACAGACGCATTAACCGAATTCTGATATTTTGTTTTATTTGTACTATATTCTAAGTTATTTTTTCCCTCTTTGTCAGAACATTCCAATAGCAAGGTGTGATAATCGAGTATCGATATTTTTCTAAGCGAAGCCACGGTAAAGAATCGATTTATATGGTGTTCGTTGCGGACGCCTTGATAATCGATCTCTTCCCATAGGTTAGAATGGCATGTCGATCGAAACATCGCGAAGCACGTCACGCCACTGCACCAGTCACTTCACGAAATTCGGCAGCGGCGCGAAGAACGATGCAGACCCGCGAACTCGTAAAACGCCAGCGCACTGCCTGCACTCATTTGTTTTTATCACACATTGTTAAAGTCGCGGAAAATAAATTGAACTCCAACACGGGCAATTTATCATCGGGCGACGACAGTGCTCTCACCTGACCTTCGCGGCGGACTTCATCGTCCCTCGGTGACCAATCACAACGGCTGGATTGCCGATCGGCCGAATTTTCCACGTGGTTTTCGGGAGATGTCTTCCCGCCGGTGACACCTGCGCTAGCCCCTTGTTAGTACTCCATGAATTTTTCATCCGTCATTTGCGGTTGTCCTTCATCGGGTAATCGGACTGCGCCCAGAGCGCCCTGTCATTCTTCTATCCGGGACTTCGATTTTGAGGTTAACCACCTCTCGCGAACCTATTGTTCTTCGGCATGGGTGATCGCTAAGAAAGAGGGAATGATATGGATCATGTTTTGCGATAAGGAACCACTATTTCCAGCTCTTTCACAAAAGCACATTTCTACATAGGGAAACCAATGGCATATACGTTGTTTCTAAAATGAGCCAGAAATAGTGGTTCCTTATCGCAAAATGTGGTCCATATAGTGAGAATTGATAGGATTGCATTTTGCAAAAAAGAACCAAGAGCATTCCATTGTCGCTAAGATTGGGCCATTTTTTTACCTTGGAAGTACATATATAAACCGATCACCTAAACAATTTTTAACTTTAAATGCGAATAATCTTTAAATAATCTTTAAATTTAAGACGAAAATAACCTTCGTAAATGTAAGTGTTTACATGATTTCAGTCACTTCTTGCAAAGAATGTATCTTAGCAACATTCGAATGCTCTTGGTTCCTTTTTGCAAAATTCAATCTAATAGAAATTCAGTACATATGGATCGCATTCAGCAAAAAGGAACCAGCGCGATTACAGTGTGGTAAAAATGTTGCTTCTTTACAATTATCCGATAAATCTCCCGGAAAAGCAAATAGTTTTTGTTTCCGTTTTGTAGTGTTGAAATTTAAGGTATTTTCGACGAACGTACATCGTACAACAGTGCGCGATTCAGAATCAAGGAAACGCAACCACTTGAATAAGAGGTTGAATTTGAATGTGAAATGATCTTTTCCTTCCTCCCCCAGGGCATGATTAAGTGTTTGCGAAAGACGATTTGAATGCCAAAAGCAAATGGTCAATGCTCTCACTGTCCGCAAACGTCAGCAATCAAAAGTAAAATATGAAATATAAATAACCCGGGAAAATGAAACACACTCACAAAAAAGAAAAAAAAATGATAGATTCATCCATGGTTATCGCTTCCTGTGGCGCCAACCGTGAGCCATGTCCGCAGCATCCGTTTTTAAATTAATGCTGTGCTTAAAACTTAATACTGAGCCAATAAAATTGCTGATACAACCCTTGGTAAGTGTCGTCATATTGTGTGTTTCAAAGGAAAATCTCTTTAAATTTGAGACAAGGAACTTGATTGACTTTCATACGGATTTTATCATTTTTGCTATTCCATTTAAAATGAAAATTGAACCACTGTTATATGACTTATGCACGATTTACTGTCTTTGCTACCGTAAAATCTTTTGGGGATTGCAATACGCACATCACTGCGTCGCTCAAACTACACTTTTTTTCAGTGTATTTTATGAGGATAAGTTTAGCAACTTTCAACTGTTCATAAGGACGTATTTGGACCGAGTTCATCAGAAAGGAACCGACCCACATTAAGTTGAAACTGAGAAAAAGAGGTTGAAGTTTTATTCCAGCATAAGACTGAATGTAGAAAATAAACTTTAACCCTTTTTTTCACAATTTAATTCCTTTTTTTCGACTTTCAGATTTTGGGAGACAAAAATAAACAACTAGTGGAACTCAGAAACGTTTTTAACTCAATTTTTTTGAAAATGTAGCTATTGGTTTCTGATAAACTCAGCCCATAATTTACGCTAAAAGGAATTATGTTGCACGTATACCCCACTCTTATAGTTCATTTTAGCATAAATACGTTCATAAGGTCTTTTCCCCATTAAAAAAGCGGTGTATCGGCTTCACCATCAATTCTATTCATGGATTTCTCAGAAATCTTGAACTTTCTTGATGATGGCACTGAGTCAAGGAGTCGGAAGGAGAAGACGAACGGAAAAGAAAAGTGGAAAAATTATATTCGCTCGCTTCCTTACGATTGTTCTGAAAAGTCCCCGTCCGCGCTCGTCTCGCCGGGGAAACAACTTGGACTTAAAGTGCGATAAAGTATTGAATAAATGATCCGATAATCGTGCTTACTCTTGCTAGTTACGCGAGTTATTTCAGTTGCGAGAGTTCAAGCTTCAGCGCTCATCGTCAGTCTGCGGGGCGCTCGCTCGACCGATGTGACTTTAATGCCGCCACTCAGTCCAGAATTCTTTCACGCTCGGGAGAGTTGATTTCATCGCGGATTGTGTATCTTTGTCGCATATTTGGATATCGTCGAGGAAACCAGAGATACTGCCCTTGTTATTTTTTAAAAATGTATATCTCTGAGCAGATTTTTGAGATTGATATACAAAATGCTAGACAAAGAAGACGATGAGACGGTGGAGCAATCCTACCATTGGCGGATCCAGTAAATTAGCACACTGGGAAAAAAACACATCGGATCTAGAGTCCAGACTCTTAAAAACATCGACAAGAAAAAATACTCTTGATTCAATCGGATTTTTGCTTAAATCAAGAACCAAGCCACTTAATTAGAGCGGATTTCCTTTTGATTTAGGCAAAAATCTGATTGAATCAAGAGTATTTTTTCTTGTCAATGTTTTCGAGAGTCTGGACTCTAGATCCAATGTGTTTTTTTTCCAGTGCAACATTGTTTTTTCTCTATTTGAGCGTATGGAAATGTATCAATTTTTCGGAGGGGCTGGAGCTCCGACAAGAATCAATTATCTAACATAGGTTTAAATGAACGATATCCAGTGCTGCCAAATATCTTGATCCGCCTCTAGATCTTATTTGCTGAAACGGGTTATTGCCATTGACTGAAAGAAAAGATTGAAGCCATACTTATAAAAAAGGCAGAGGTCCATTTTTCACAATCCTCTTTTTTCTTCTTCTTTGAGCCCTTCTGTTGTCCTTACCTGATTGCCCGAAGTAGTCCCCTTCTTTGAACAGAATCGACGGATGCACAGGAATGTGAATGTCACATAATAAGAGCTTCAAGGATGCAAAAAAAAACGATTTTCAAAAATTGGACTTCCGACTTTTTTAATATATTGACTCAAAATGGACTAATTATATGGAATCTGACGTGAGTTGCTGATGATACTTAGTTTAATTAGCCTACTACCCTTTAGCCCATACCAACCACCAACCAATGAGATCGCTCCCTGTTTCGCAGTATGCGCCTTGTTTTCAAAGCCCCTTAGCTTTGCTTTGCATCTTTGATAAAACGGCAGCAAGGGTGAAAAGACTTCAGCAATCACTGTTCAGCACACGTAAACACGATTTTCCATGTTCACGCTTCCCAAAATTGACTCATACACGCCGAGCCTCCAAAATCCGTATAAAACCGTAAAATCCCAGGCAGATTTTACGTCTTCGATGCATCCGTGCTAGGAAAAAACGCCGTACTAGCATTCGAATGCTGCCAAATTGCCTCTCAGAAAATATTCATTTTAGAAAACTTTTATGAATGTTTTCCCTTGAAATTTTCAGCCCCCTAGACCAAATTACGAACAAAATCCTCTAAAAAATTCGAAGAAAAAATATTTACAATTTTTCCCGAAAATCCGTGGTTCGTGGAAGGAGATTTGGCATCGCCTGGTGGCTCATACGGCGTTTTTCCGAGGACAGCATTATGCGACTCCTATTCCGGCTTAGCGAGCCCTACATGCAAGCGCATCCATTAGTCAGCGGCCCTCGCACATGACTCCGCGACTGAATAAAGTCCACACTCTCCTTCTGTCGTTCTTAGCAAGAACCGCTTATCTACACAGGTTTTCCGATGAAGTTGCGTGGTTTTTGGTTCAGCGGGACTCGCCTCCGGTGGTAATCCTAAAATCCGACTCGGAAAGTTGCATCGCATAATTAATTGTCAAGCGTGGAGCCAAGTTTCAATCTAGGCGAGCGCATCCCAACCCCCCCCCCTCCCACCACTGATGAGCGAACTTTTACAACTTCGTTCGCGTTTTCTTCTCGCGGGGGTGTATTAGAGATGTTGCGAATATCCAGCGGTGTTGCCGGGATAAGAACGGGGGCTTTAACGGACTTGATTTTGCAATTCGGAACTATAAATTCCGGCCCGGTTTAAAAACAACGTTTGTGTCATTAGTTTCTCTATGCACATGAGTGTTTTTCCAGAAGAGCCAGAATTAATAGTTCCAAATTACAATATGCAGTCCAAATTGACATCCTCCAGACGAAAGAACGTTAACTCCACTCCATGCTTCTGTGATTGACTCGGATAGTTCGATTTTTTACAAAAATACAAACAGGCAATTTCTGTCCGAAATTTTGCAGGATTTTGCGTGTGATCGGGGAAAAATCAAAGAGCTATCAGTCAGAGCAATGAAACAGTTTTCTGAACTAAATTGAATTTACGGTTGAAAATGTTGCAACGTTTGCAGTTAGGAGCTTCTGTCCGGAGTTGACGTGATGAGAGATTTTAGCAAGATTCTGATGGACGTAGTTTTGCTGAAATTTGAGAAACTCAGCATTGTGTAGACCTGAGGATAGAGACTTCATATTCAGCGCCCTGATCTACTCAACCCAACGCTGACTCGAATGTTCATTTTGAAGGTAATCTTACATGCAGAAACTTGGGTTGGTTCGTTCATCAATAGAATCGTTTTGCTGCATGAGAGTCTGGACTTCGCGGAGATCGGAATGTGTTAAAATTTCCGCGGATTGTTTTTTCCCTTCTACTTTTTCTTCTTCTTCTTCTTCTTCTTCTTCTTCTTCGTCTTCTTGGTCTTCTTTTCCTTCGAGGATGGACTGCAGTAAAAATTTGCCTTTAAATTGCTCTGAATTTGACCTGACATAACTTCATGGCAAAACGTCAGGGTCAATTGAATAGACATATTTTTGTCGTAATCTCATTTCCCTTGTTTTCATTTTAAATAATGATCATTGTTTAGGAAGAAAGAAAAAAGGAAAGGATGTGTAAAGGGATCGGGACTATGTCTAAACTCTTTGCACGGGTATACTCAGTGAAGAAAAACTGCTTGAGATATATCTGAATCCCAATAATTTATTACAAATCTGAACTACTGTTGTCCCTACCCCACCTGTTTCGAAAGTCTTGGGAAATTCGAACGTCTCTGATATAAGAATGCGACCCTGAGTTGGGAACCACGCGTAGGAAAATATAATTTTATGATCGTATTTCAATCACGTTTTTACCTCGACTATCTCTGAGAGACGTTTCGCCAGAGGGAAAATTGCAGATCATTTTATAAAAACCGCCTTCTTACACCCTCCGGCTCTCAAGCGAACATCAGTTTGTACCTCTTCGCTGAATGTAGACATAAGTCATTCGAAGATATTGTTCTTATCTTGCCTGCTACTTTTGGTTTCACGAACTTTTGAAAGTCATACATCTATTATAAATAACAGGGTGGAGAAATTGAGCTGGGTCATCATCATTTCGCGGAGGAAACAAAGCCAAAAAATTCCAAAAATTATTCAATCACTGTTTTAAAAAAATGTTTTGCTCTTTTTTCTTCGAATAATTACTGGAATTTCTTGGCTTTGTTCGCCGCGAAATGGTGTGGACTCAGCACCAGCTCTCCATCTTATTCCATACAGTTCGGGTAATTTTTTTGTGTTTTTTTCTCATCTACTATAAAGCTTGTTGGTATTTAATTTATTATGAAAATAATTATGTAAATCGCGTAAATTCTCATATATTTTAGTTTATAAATAACATAGAATTAATATTGCATTTTTATTACGCACTATCGGGCATTATTGCAATTATGGCGGGTGGTCACCGCCATTTCTTTTATTATCCTATGAGGCCCTGTCCACACGAGCGCAGTTCGCGGAACTTATTCCTCGAACTGCTCAGTTCCCGGAACTTATTCCTCGAACTGCTCAGTTCCCGGAACTTATTCCTTGAAACGAGGCATGCTGTCCACACGAGTTCGCCCGAACTGGAACCGGAACTTCAATAAAACTATACAATTATTGCAAAACAATAGATTATTACGGCCGCCAAAGTGACAAAAATAAATGTCAAGATATGTAAAGGACGTAAAAAACAAAAACAAGCAATTTCACATCAGAAGAAACATAAGTAGAAGTTCCGGGTTTTAGAGGAATAAGTTTTAGCTCGGCTAAAAACTTGTTCCGGAAACAAGTTCCTCGAAATAAGTTCCGCGAACCGCGCTCGAGTGGACAAGGCCTGAGACTCAACGGCTTTAATGTGCCTATAGGGATGCTCTAGCCGAAATCCGCGAGAAATACACGACAATGCCCGAATGAATTCCGCAGCGGGTGGTTGACGCCACTATTATGAGAAAGACATGGGGATGGGGGGGGGAGAAATTAACTAGCAGAGAGGGGAATTAACAATCCTTAATAAGTAAAAAAATCAAAATTTAGTATCGACGAAAAGCACCGACCTAGTAAAATCAGGGGAGGAGAGAAAATACGCGATGTCGCGGGTGAAGTTGCGTGTTTTTCCAACTTTTATCATGGCGTTGCATTTTCCCCCGGCATCATCCCTCGATAAATCGCAACGGAGCGCGGGGGGGGGGGGGGGGCGATGCGCGCCCCCCTCATTTTCCGACTTCGGCGTCGGCGACGGATAATTATTCATCATTATCCTTCCTCCCGTGTCCCGTATCCTGTCCCTCCAACAGGGAGCTTCACGCCGGAGCGTCCCGACTGCCGCTGATTATTTGCTCACAGCACCCGAATCAAAACTTTTTCCTGGACCCATTACAGCAATGAAAACAATCGCTACTTCGATGAGGGTAGTTGCGGGAAGTGGAGGGGGGGCTCCTCCCGAACCCGGTGTCTCGCCGCACAGGGGGTATCAAATAAAGGGACTCGGATTTTTCTTGTGTGCTACGACGACGGTTCACGGGCAAGGGACCAGATGGATGGTTACACTACCGCGCTAAGGAAAAACGCCGTATGAACCTCCACGCGTTGCCGAATTTCATCTGATAAAATGCAAATTTATTGGGAGGGTTGTATATATTTTTCTTTGAATTTTCCAGGCTACTTTGTTCGCAATTTAATCTGAATCTCAAAATTTTAAGGAAAAGTACTCACGAATTTTGTCAAAACGATATTGCGCCTTAGGAATGTGACGGAAGATTAAAATGGAAATAGCTTTCATGCACGCTGGGCTCGTCAATATAGAGCGGTGCATTATGAGAGTTAACGCCTCGCGCCATAGCGCCTTCAATTTTGAAGACGCAACACGGACATCCATCGAGCACGAATAGTTGTATCTCTGCGCCGTCATCAACGCTCGTCCGTTCCCTTGCTCTATTACCATTTTAGGTTCGTTTCCGTTTGTCTTATTTGTATTGGTGTTCCAAGGATTACGTTAGCAACGCACCCAAAGATGTCGGAAAAGCTGAAAATGAGAAAATTCGTAACTGTTTCACCTTCCAATGCCATTTAGTACTCATAAGACTCAAAACTCTATCAGAGAAACCCCGTTTCCTCAGATTACGCGATTGACTTTTGAGGCTATGTTTTAATGATGAACCAATCAATATCGATACAATCTCACCTATTTGATGTATCGAAAACGATCTATAAAAACAGTCTGAATAAAAGTATAAAAAAAGAGCATGAGCCCTGGAACAGTGTTTTGTAGTCAGCACCAACTTTTTTTTGCGTGTGATCCAAATTATACAGAAAAATTTAAGATAAAAGTGCTCGATTCAGCTTAGCAAATGGGTGGTTTTTAAACGAGGATTAAAAATAAACTGGTGGTACGGAATATATCAAAAGAAAATGAAGTATGCAAAACGATAATCCGGGTATCGGAACCTGGCTGTTTTGAAAACGCCTTCAATTGCGGCGTGATACCTCACGCATTCCGGAGAGTTCAAATAGTTGTATCATTGCGCCGTAAAAATGTGACGGAAGATTAAAATGGAAATAGCTTCCACGCACGCTGGGCTTGTCGATTTCCTTTGAAACTTTTGGAGTGGTGAATCCATAGCTGAAGTGCGCTTCAGCTAGAATTGTATTTAGCAAATGGGTGGTTTTTAAACGAGGATTAAAAATAAACTGGTGGTACGGAATATATTAAAAGAAAATGAACTATGCAAAACAATAATCCGGAACATCTGTTATCATGTTTTATCCGCGGAAAGTTTTAAACACTCGAATAGTCATACGGCGTTCTTCCTTAGCACGTTAATATAGAAACCGGGTATATTCATTGCGGTGTTACAAAATGTCCGACTCTTTTTCATTTCTTCGAGGAGAAACAAGGCAACTTCATAGCTTGACAGTTTTACATAATGATCTGCTAACAGAGAGGAGAAATTAGGTTACGTGAATGCAATTTGGCTGATTTTAGTTAAATCCGTCCACTTGTGAATCATTTTTTTGGCGGGAATATTATTCACGGGCATTCCGAAAAAAAGACGCTGAATTCCCGAGAGAAAATTAAGTACGCGGGTTCCCAAACTTAGAATTTTATGAAAATGTATGATTTTTCACTGAGAAATATTACAAAAATCACTTATTTTGTTGCAGGTGTGAGAAGCAAAAATTTTGCTCAATCTAGTGACGATGATTTGTGGCAAGTCGATAAACGAAACTTTAACGTAAGTATTGACTCATTGAATTCAAGATATCCTTCATTTAGTGCGGCTAAGACTTGGTAATCACTGATACTTGAGTCGAGTTAAAAGTTTGAATCATTTTTGGACTACATCATCGGGCCTCTATTTTCCCCATGATGAAAAGGGTCAATAGACCGAGTGCATGAAAATTCTCCAAAATAACGCAAGAAAAATACCCACGCGGTAAATCTTCAAACTTGATCACACTTATTATTTACTAAAGGTCGCTACTAAGTGGCAAACTAACAATAGTTGCGTTTATTTTATGAGCTCTTGGCCATTCTCCCCACGCTCGGCACATAATAAACCCATCGACACGTAAAATTTCCAATCCCAAGACGGCCGGCTAGAGATTCGCAACAACGCGACCCCGCGTTTCACCTACTTTATTTTGTTGCGTTTTATCTCGGTTTTACTGCGCGAAATGAAACATGTTTTCAAAATTGTGACTCCGAACCATCTCAGAGGCCCTCAGTGGCCGCTCGTCAAAGCCCGCGTGATTACGTATTTTATTGTCCATTTTTCCAAGGTCTCAACGACTCCTCAGGTCGATTGTTGAATCGACCTAAATCGATAGAGCCCTATCTCAGCAACGATATGTGTCGATCGATAAATTCGAGATTCTAGGAGTATGAACGTTAGACTCTCGGTCGATGAAACGTTATCGAGCCACCTCGATCAATAAAGCCCTATCCTAGCGACGATATGTATCGATCGATACATTCGAGATTCTAGGCGTATGGGAGTTCAAGATAGGAATTGAAGGGGAGGGATTGAGAGCCGTCGGAAAAATTTTATTGCCATTTAGTGCGGCTGTAAAAAGTGTCCCCACAAAATTGGATCGCTGTGTCTACGAGGCCTGAACTTTGAGCTCCCGCAAAGCTTATGCAAGCATTCAAGAGGGACATGAGTTCCGCCTGTACATAGTCTGAGAAAAATGGTTAAACAATTTTTTTTTGTTTAAAAAAAAAAAAAGGGGGGGGGAAATTGCCGTAACTTAAGAACTTATGGTGAGTATTTTTTTAGTTGGAAACAAAAACATTTCCTTGAGAAAAACGTTTCTGTGAGCAAAAATAATTTGAAATAATTAAGATATAATGGAAAAATAGTTTATAGGAGTCTTTTGGTGACCTCGAGAAAGTTCAGGTTTTCTAAAACAAGAATAAGTTATAAAATGATCTGGTTGTTCAAACAAATAATTCGGACAAGTTGAAAGATTTGTCAGAGGAGAGAATTGACTTTAAGCGGACTTTTGAAAAAACTTTAACCATAAACTGGAGTGATAACTTGATGAGAAAAGCTCTTTCCGAAGCTACATCCATCATAAATTTCCTTTAAAATTAAATAAATGAATACATGAACGAGAGTTGAACGTTTAATTTGTCTTAAGTAGTGCTCTTGAAGATGGGGTAATCTCGAAAAGCCTCAAGCGTATGTACAAGAACTAAAATAAATGTAATGCACGGTATAAAGGTGACTCTCTTTTTATAGATTTAATTTGTCCGTATTAGCGTATTGTGCCAAATACTGCAAACGATCGTTACTTGATATTTGATGCGAGTTTTGATTAAATCATCTATAAATTGGACAGAATAAACAACTTCCATTGTCTCCCTTAAAAAAGCACGTGTCACTCAATAAAACTGAGTATCAATCCTCTTGGGTGTTGTTGTTAGTCCTTTACGCGTCATTTTTGTCTCAGAGAGTGTTTATCCGGCATTCCGGCATACGTAGGGTAGGACGGATCAAACACTCTGCTCTTTAATCCGGGGTAAAAAAAATAAGACCAAGCCGAATTGCAGTTACTAAATAGCGGTCACCGGTTAGAAATGAAGTTCCGTTTGAATTCATATTCATTTATATATAAACAGGATAGGTAGGACTTGTTGCATCCTCATCAAATTCATCCTATAACTCTATGCTATACGAAAAAGTGTTTTCATTGAGTCTGGAGATTATTAATACGCCTAAGAATATTTTATCAAGGACTGGGATCAAAAACCAGCCTCACCGTACCTTTGTAACGTTGGGCGTAACTTTGTGTAAATTTTTACATAATATTGCTTCAATGTTTTTGTCTCCAATGAGATGATACCGCATTGAATTTTGGAAAAACAAAATCTCTGTATTGAGCTGATTTCAGACAAATCAATCGTTGTTTTCACCGAAAGGCAACCCGGGGTGAAAGGGAAAATGAGTTAAAGAGAAGCGTTTTTAAGTCGTTGTTCATTGATTTTGCAGTCCACTCGCTCACTTTGGGCACGAACTAATTTGCAACTTCTGAACCGGGATGATCCCGGCGAAAGGATCGGGCGAGGGGACGTTTTTGTGAAGTTGAAGGGGTCACTTCAAAGTTGAAAGGGGATCAATCCTAAGTTCAAAGTTTGCTTGCGAAGTATCAAGTCCACTGTTTTTCTACCAAATCAGTTTCTATTTGCCGTTGGTCCCTCAGTCAACAGAGTGAACGGGTTTGTGACATCTCATCTAAAAAAACATTTGCTTTTGTGCTAAATCGCTATGAGGACCGGGACAGGTACTAGACAACCGTTAAAACCCGTCTTTAATCGGAGAACCCGAAAAAAAACCACACAGAAAAGAATAGTTAAAAGAAATTTCTTTATTAGATAACAAAAAAATATTTGATTTCAAGATAATTGTATGGGCTTAAAAAAATAATTAGTTTAGCCAAGAAAATTTTTTCCCGTTAAAACAAATTTGTGAATGAACTTCATTTTCCTTAAATTTTCTTTGGGGACACTTCCCTCATGATCCGATATGTCGACGGTTTAAGTCGGTCCAACACAAAGTTGTGTTGAGCAACCAAGTCCTTTGAATTGATAAGACACAAAACAAAGTAATACAAAGTGACATATCAGAGTAACACAAAGGAACACATCAGAGTAACACAAAGTAACATTTCAAAGTAACACAAAGTAACAACATATCTGAATAACACAAAGTAACACATCAGAGTAACACAAGGTAACATATCAGAGTACACAAGTAACACCTCAGAGTAACATCAAACACGGAAATTTTTAACTGTGTAGCCATTCCGATTTGAATTGTGTTTCAAAGCGTCGGTTGTCAACTGAATTTATTGAGGAGGAAGATGCGCTGCATATTTTGTCCTCTGAGAGGGAGGTTGCTGCAAAAATCGGCTTGAATTGCACTGCAACGCTGACCCAGAAAACTTGACCCACGAATGTTGTTTGGCTAAAGGGATTGTCGCGCGACAACAGCTGACAGGATGATGGGGGACCGCTCCGTTATTTGTTCTCCTATTTAACATAGATACTCCATTCGCAACTTGTCTCGGCTCACCGGTGAAACGATACCTCCTGCCCTGTCCCTCACCCCTTCACCTTCTCCCCTCCTCGAATGAATTTGCAAACTTTGTTGTCGGGTTTAGACGGAAATGGACCCAACCAACAAATTCACCACCGGGACAACTGCAATGTGCCATTAGACGACGTGCAAATTTGAGCATCATGGTGTATGTTGTTTCCATCAACTCTACACCACGATTTGTAAAGCGGAAATTACTGAGAGAAACTCCTAACAAAGATACGAACTTTTTTCCATGATTTAATTCAAAAGCTTCCCATTCATGCAAAAGACAAACAATAATCTAATCGAGTTCAATCGTACACGAAGCGTTACTACTGTCTGCGGTAGGAAAACATGACAATTTCAATCTTATTCACCGGAAAAAAGGATATTGCGTATTTAACAATTTTGTACTTTAAAAAAGTTTCCGCCATGTTTCGATATAGATTTTACAGTAAAAAATATTAATTTAACCCCCCGTGATTAAATTAGCTTTTCACTATTGTAAAATGTACACTTGAAACATGACGGTTAGATAACAATTTAATTGTCGAATCAGCAATCCATTTTTTACCGTGTTGGCGCTTTGGCTAATTATAAGCAGCTATTATAAGTTGTTTACACTCTGAACAACACAGGGTGGGAAAAAAGCACTGGACAGTAATCAATAGAGAAGTTTGCAAAAACCGCGGAATTGCGCTATTTGATTCAAACAGACTCTATAGCTTTTCTCGTGAGCGGGAGTTTCATACTTTTCTTGACCAATGCTGAAAAAAAGGTATCAATTATTTACGTTGCGCAAATCCTATTCTAGGTGGAATTTAAAGAGGACACATGTATAAGAATGCTTAAATTTGTACATTGCCTGATGATCCATTCAATCGTTTGTTAGGTTATTTTAATATTCAATTAAACTAGAAAGGATGGATCACAATAATTCGCAATGCGACAGAAAATTGAGATCCATTCATTGCATTGGGATCATTATGGTCACACCAACTCGGAAAATCCGACTGATGCATATGGCAACCATGATGTCAAAAAAAGACACGGAAAATCAAATAAATGCGACGCGGGAACGGCACCCACTAAAGTGGGGCAAAATTAAAGGTGCTTTATTTGTAACTGACAAAGGGGTATTTTAAAACGCTGTCGTTTCTTACAGTTTCGGCCTAATTTTTCGTGTTTTTTTGTGTTTATAACTGACATCAGGGCCGGATTTACCTACTTGCCACCCATGGGCCGCCTGTATTTTGCCGTCCCCTTCTCATTCGTTATGAAACATCAATGAAAACCATCAAGTGAACGTGTCAGGGGGAGGGGTGCATAAGACGCGTTTACTCGTGTTGGACACATTTTTTGGGAAAGCCCTATCAACACTACTGGCAAAAGTTCACGGAATTTTGCGCGGAAGTTAAGTTTCGTAAACCTATCTCCGTGTGGACAAGGCCTTCCATTCATAAGAAATGAACGAAAAAATTATGAAAGAACGAACATAAATGTGGTTTAACGATTTTAACCTCCGCCGCCGCGCCGCGCAGACCGCACTGTGTTTGGCGCAATGCGTGAAGTATTCCGACAATCTTGTAGGTGCTATGCGTTTCACGTCGACCGCTGCTGACCTCACTGTGTGAGCCCATGTGGCCACTCCCTTAATCCGGCACTGACTGACATAATACTTCGAGCATCAATACATAAATATACTGTATCGATCGAGAGGAGACTCTGAAAAAACTGTGCTGCTCCTTAACACGGAGATACATGCACAGAACGTTATTGTTCAAAACTCTCTCAGAATTTAGATATCTTCTCTCGAATGATGACTAATTAGACTCACTTTTATGATTAGGAATTACTATTTCTGGCTTATAAAATCATCTACCTGCATAGTGACCGCTCAAGTATTACGCAAATCACTTTTACCGATTTTTCACCCCCACTCCCAGTGTATAACGCAGCACCACACCCCCCTCCCCCCCCCAAAACGTAACGCTGGCCTAAGTGACCGTCTTCCCAAAATTTTTGAAAAGGTTCATTCAGAAACGGTGGGATTTTCAATTTTTCGCACATTTATTCTCAAAGTTTTCCTTTCCACTCGGCTCGAATTTGTTAAGTAACAATGGGTTTGACACCCCCTCACACCTTGTAACGCACCGTACGACTGGTTCAAACTTCCCTCCCTCCTTATTGCGTTACGTTATACTTACACGGCCTGCAGCTTGATCGTTGAAACTTTGACCGGCTACGTCGGCAAGGTAAGACAAGACATGGCCCTATCTGCGCCGTGTAATACATCAATTTTCGATTCTTGTCAGGCTGTGGTATATTTCAACAATCAGGCTGCTGTATCTGACGTGAGCCACAAAAATGTAGAGTACCTATATTGAGAGAGTATGGCTACTGGGCCCCATGGAGAGGCTTAGGACCCAAAAATGGCGGTGCTTTGTTTTGGTTTTTGTGGATGGGAGGGGGGTCATTGCCAAATTTTGACGGTATCACCAACCGCACTTGCAGCCAACCTTACTACATCCAAGATAATTTTTCTCAAAAATTGCACACGGTTAGCCTTAAAATTATGTAAAGATGTCGCAATAGTGCATCTGAGTAAATTTCTCGTTACGATACGCAAAGAAAACTACATTTTGAGTCATTTTGCATTACATTAATTTATGGCGTCCACCATTTTTGGGTCCTAAGGGCTCCATTTAGCCTAAGATGGCTGAGCCAATCAGAGGTGGTAACCCCAGTGGCCATACTCTCTCAATATAGGTACTCTACAAAAATGGATTTGTTGCATGTGTGAGGAATTTGCAATTTGACTATTGATTCTTACGTAAAAGTTCGTGAGAAACACGATGGTGCCACTGGTCTTCTCTGAAATCAACTCTCAAGCTCAAAAAAAAGCTCTCAAGTTAAGGCCAAAATTGAGGGGATATCCCACGCTATCCTGAGAGTCCACATCTACATCAAGACAAACTCTCCATGCAAGATGAAACGGATATTCCCTCCATTTTGGTCTCAACTTGAGAGCTTTTTTTGAGCTTGGGAGTTGATTTCAGAGAAAACCAGTGGAGCCATCGTGTTTCTCGCGAACTTTTACGTAAGGTTCAACAGTCGAATCGTAAGTTCCTCACACATGCAGCATCTCCATTATTTCGTAATCACAAAATATATTCCAATTAATCTCAGTCTGACAACAGCCTCAGTGGCGGGATCCCTGCGAGTAGGGTAACAACTGCAGCCGACGTCAAAAGAAAATAAACTCGGATCGCGGCGCAACTGGTGGATCCTCCGTCCCTCTCGCTCCCTCCGCCGGGGCGGCCCGCATGCGAGGAAGGGATGAACGGAGGGATCGCTCGTCCGCGTCAACCGTGGGGTTCAAAGGGACGCGGAGCGACGTAGGTCGCGGAGGTGGGAGCCGAGAGCTTTAGATGTGCGGCGTGATTGCGTTTCCCTTTACCGAATTAGGGACGGGAGGGCGCGCCGGGGTCTACGTTTGATAACGCTGAAACGGACATGCAAACCCTTTTTGTCTTGTCTAAATATTCGCCGTCTAAGACAATCACAATCACCTTCCTTTCCGACCGGATTTTGTGAGGTATGTTACGGATGACTGAGCGCGCTTTGTAGAGCCAGCTTGCGCCTCCCAGCTGAGCTTTTCATCGGCTGGAGCTGATAAAGCTAAAGGTCAAAAACGTGTGAGGGATTTTACAGCTCTTGTTTTTGGTCTTGATACATACGCTAAAATGATCGGATTGCCGGCTGATCATTAAATTTGATAGACGAAGCTATAGATAAAGAAGACAAAGAGGAAACGGAGCGGTCCAATTAGTGGAAACAGGTGGTTGCGATGGACAAAGGAGATAATTAATAGACTAACTAAAGGCAAATCACGAGAGACTCCTTAGTTAGCACGGGGGGGGGGGGGGGGGGGGGGAAACGCATTGGATCTAGAGTCCAGACTCTTGCAAACATTGACAAGAAAAAATACTCTTGATTCAATCAGATTTAAGCTTAAATCAAAAGGACATCCGCTCAAATTATGAGGCTTGGTTCTTGATTTAAGCAAAAATCCGATTGAATCAAGAATATTTTTGCTTGTCGATGTTTTTAAGAGTCTGGACTCTAGATCCAATGTGTTTTTTTTCCCAGTGAGTCTATCATTCTCCTCTACAGTCTAAACAAACACCTGTTTCAACCAATAGGATCACTCCGTTTCCCTTGAACCTCTATTGTCTATGAATTTCAATAATCGGACCTCTGACGGATTTGTCGTTCTTTCCCACAAATGAACATAGCTACATATCGATGTTACCAAATTTCCCTCCAAAAATGCATTTTTACAAGAGGAATATTAGAGATTTCTGACTGAAGATTTCACTGATTTTCTCTCTGACATCTAACAAAAATCAGGAAAAATGTTTGACAAAAATTGCTCAGGTACATCCTTGTAAACAATTGGTCTGTTTGAGTCAATTTGCAACCACGGAATGGAGTTACATTCCTTCGTACGGGTAACGACGAATTAACACGGTACGGCATTGGTCGTTACTTTCCGCTCTTCCCTGGGACTTTTCACTTCCCTCGCGCTGGAACATCGATTTTTGCCGCCCTGAGAAAGCCGGTTCCTGAGAAAATGGCGGACCAAGACTTTTCCGGGAACCTGGCCGAAGTTTCGCGCCAACGTTGAACCCGAGCGAGGGAAGTTACGGCACCTGTTGATCTGCACCGCGCGGCAAGAAGCTCCAAGCTCCAAATTGGATGATAGACTCGGCCGGCGCACACGGTGGTACTTTATTTCAAAACCTGACGAACTCTCCAATCTCAAAAGAACAATCTTGAGAAATTCGTTCATACGGAGCGGTATTTTGGATGTGTATCAGGGATTAAAATTGGAAAATACCGACTTGCGCTGCTAAATTTAGAAATCTTCTACTTCGTTTAACTCTTTATTTGGTAAGACATTCACAAATTAACTTTTAAATATATTACATTCGTCTATACACTTACATATATCGCAGTGTTGCTTTATTAGTACAGCACTTACATAGTATTTAATCTGTTCTTTTTCTCTACTTACCTCTCTCTATTCTTAAAGTACCTTGACATTTTCTGTGAGTATTTTTGAAAGAAAGTCGTAAATTCAAAAAAAACTTTGAAGGAATACTTTTGGTTAATTGATCATGAAAACGAGTAAAAAATAAGTGGATATTTGCAACTTTCCAATAGAAAAGTAGCAAATGAACATTGGCCATCGATACCACTCAAATAAATATAAAACTTTCCGACTTTAAGGCATTTTCTCTCCTCGATTAAAAAGAGATTCCTTTGTGGTGGCTAATTTAAGAATATTTCTGCTTAAATCAAGTACTTTTTTTCTCGGTGATACCACCGCACGGCATCGTGGTTTAGACTTAGGAAAAAAACATCAGTGAAAAGTGAAAGTGTCCACATTTTTACCCGCATCATCTGGTAGAAATGTTGGTGCTCAAAAAAAAATCTTCTTACCTCTTTGCGCGTCGACCAAATAGAATAGACAAACTGCTTCAGAGAGTCATTCACATTCCCAACAAAGTAACCGTGACAAATCCAGGAAACGCCTGTAAAAATTCCAAAAAGTTCACTCATAAGCCCTGGATTTCTTGAAAGTGGCACGTAGAAAGTTCGATTAATTAACCGAATTATTTAACCGAAAAATATTTATAACTTTCAAGTCAAACAAATATTTTATTAGAGGAAATTTGGCAACCTCCTAATGATCAAACGACTTTTTTCTAAGCAGCCAACGAAATCTCTATTCACTGAACCGAAGGCTCAGTTCATACTTCCTAGTAAGCATGTCATTTCACGATGATACCACTATTCGACCACGCGGGAGCTCGTACTGCCTACACGAGACATTGAAGGCGAATTATCAAAGCACTAAAGTCCTCTCTTCCCGTTAAGTAAGAATTAAAGCTATTTTGCGCGTGTGTCCTAAGTCAGCTAGCCGTTTTACGATGACTAGAAGGCCGCCCCCGGCCGCTTCCGAAGTCTCAGTTCATCGGAACAGAAAACTTCGGTCGATATGGAATACGTTCCCAGTAAACCAAAGTATTATACGGTCCGTAGGACGGAACCTTTTATTACCCGAACTGAAATTCAGTCTAACTACAGTGCAGCCGTAGTAAGTAAAAGCGCCATATGAGCATTCGAATGTTGCTAAACTTCTCAATTGTAAATATTTATTTTCGAAGAAAGTTATGGATATTTTTCCTTGAAATTTTCAGACTTTTTAGATTATATTACGAGCGGAAGCCCTTAAAAAATTGGAGGAGAAATATTCACAAATATCTTGAAAATTCGGGATTGGTTGAGGGAAATTTGGCAACGCTTGATGGCTCATTCGGCGTTCTCACTTAGCGAGGCAGCGGGCTAATTGTTGAAAATAGACGGAGCGTTGACGACGGCGCAGAGATACAACTATTCGTACTTGATGGATGTCCGTGTCGCATCTGCAAAATTGAAGGCGCTCTGCAGGCTAATTGTTGAAATTTATAGGCGGAGCGTTGACGACGGCGCAGAGATACAACTATTCGTACTTGATGGATGTACGTGTCGCATCTGCAAAATTGAAGGTGCTCTGCGGGCTGATTGTTAAAATTAATAGACAAAGAAGACAAAAGGAGTAAGTAGCGATCCTATCGGTTGAAATGGGTCACTCTTATAGTCTAAGAGAGAAAATGATGGACGAACTAAAGGGTCATTTCTACTAAAGCCTCATTTAACACGAGAACTTTCGATTGTAAGAAACACTCGGGCGCATTTATTTACCACCATGGCACAACGATGGGCGCGAATGAGAAACAAGGTTCTGTGTTAAATTTGAACCAAGGGTTTGATATTATATCGAATGACGTAGCCACTAAATCAGTCTATTGCAACCGTCCGGTTCACCAGTAGTGATACCTCCATATTCCTTTTGCCTTTGTTTATCTATCGCTTTGGCTATCAATTCCAACGATCAGCCCATAGAGTGGCTGGTCCATTCTCTCGAGTGGACGCATTTCTGCCAAACGAAACTATGTACATTAAGACATGAGCCCTGAGACCCATAAGAATATATGCATAGCAGGGCTCACGTCATGCACATAGTTCCGTTTGGCAGAAATACTTCCGACTATGCTGTCGTGCTAAGGAAAAACGCCGTATGAACCTTCAGGCATTGCCAAATTTCCTTTCATAGAACAAGAATCCCCTGGTGAACTTCTGAATATTTTTCTTCCAATTTTTCAGAAAATTTTGTTCGTGATTTCACCTAAAGTTCCTGAAAATTTCAAGGAAAAATATTCATAACTTTCCTCAAAAATAAACATTTTAACGAAGGAAATTTGGCAACTCTCGAATGTTCATACGGCGTTCTTTCTTAGCACGGCAGTATAGTGCCCCATTCTTTGAATCCGAAAGCTATAACAAAACTTTCCAGTTCCTATAACCGAGGTTTCCCTCTCAGTGTGCGTCGATGAAAGTTACGACGTGATTCCTGCGTGGGCACCACGCCGAAAGGGAAAGTTCGCCCCCCCTCCATTCCGCCCCCGGCGAGACGGAACGGGAGAAAGGGGGAGGTCGGGACGGCCACCTGTTAAGAGAATTGAAAAAGGAGCGGGCAGATGATGACGGGAATCCGAGTTGGCGGTGAATCAATACAACTGAGCACTGAGCACCGAGCAGTGAGTCGAGTATCGGCTCGGATGTGTCGGACGTAACGTCGCTCCTTTGACGTAAGGGCGTATCTCATTTCCCACGTGAGCCCTGTCTCCCATATAACTCCATGCAATCCAGAGCTCATGCGGAAATCGAGATACGCCCTTACGTCAGAGGAGCGACGGTAAGACAAAGGGCGCTAAGACTCCCGGATGAAGTTTAAATTGCTTCGGTGCATTGTGTCCCCGTCGCCGGCTTTGATTATTTTGGACGTATCTCTGCCAAACGGAACTGGGTGCATTATGACGTGAGCCCTGTTTTGCATATATTCCTGTGGGTCTCAGAGCTTATGTGTTAATGCACATAGTTCTGTTTGACAGAAGTGCGTCTATTTTAAAAACTTCCTTATCGAAGAGCCCGGCCACTGCCACCCCTGAATCGGGGTCAATACGAGAGCTGCCGTGCTATGGAAAAACGCCGTATGAACCTTCAGGCGTCGCCTTATCTCCTTTAATAAAATACGAATATTCAGAAAAACTTATGTGTATTTTTTTTTTCAATTTTACAAAAAAATTCAGTAGCAACTCAATCTCCAGTATACAAAAATGTCCAAGAAAAATTGTCGTAAATGTTAGGAAAAATAAATGTTTCATCGGGGGAAATTTGGCAACACCCGGTTGTTCATACGGCGTTTTTCCTTAGCACGGCAGAATATGAGTGCTGCCGAGCTAGGGGAAAACGCCGTAAGGACCTTGAAACGTCGCCAAATCTCCTTTAATAAAATATGAATCTTCAGAGAAACTTGTGGTTAATTTTTTTTTCTTTTTTTTTCAATTTTTCAGAGAATTTCATCAGCAACTCAATCTACAGTATACGATAATTTCCGAGAAAAATATTCGTAAATTTTCTGAAAAATTAATGTTTCATCGGGGGAAATTTGGCAACATCCTGTTGTTCATACGGCGTTTTTCCTTAGCACGGCAGGATATGAGTGATGCCATGCTGAGCGTAAACGCCATGTGAACCGTCAGACGATGCCATATTTCCCTCTATATAAACCGAATTTACTAGAAAAATAGAGTAAATTTTTCCTGAAATTTTTCAGACAATTTTCATAGCAATTGGCCACTAATTGTATACGTATTTATGCTAAAAGGAACTATGTTACACGCAAACCCTATGCACATAGTTCCTTTTAGCAGAAATACGTCCAATTCATGGACATTCTTGGCCATTTTGCTTTGATATTGGAATCTGAAGATCGGCAGCAGCATCCTCTAATGTTTGTGTTAAAAGGTTAGCTGCCCTTTTGGGCCCGATGAGTCCCATATTTTGACTTTCCGTACTCCCCTCATGTAGGTGCCCTATCGCACCCCACAGAAACCGTGAAGGCTTAAAATTTAATTTTTGCTTGGTTACGCCGCCGCAACGCCTTTACATGATAACCCCTGCTTCATTCGAAGCTAAATGAATGAAACCGAAATCCAGTGACCTAATCCCCCGGAAAATGAGGCCTTGTTTTGTTTGTGCGTGCGGAGATCTGCAGCGCCGCGGGAAAAGACCGTCACAATGAATGCCTCGCCGGCAGGCAACGATGGCTCGGTTTTAATAAATACGACAGATGTGTTCTGTGGTCATTTCATCTTCATTTCGGTGAAAATCCAGCTCGCCTCATCTCTGAATTTCCACGGACCGGAGCAAGAGGTGGAAGTGTGTTTCCTCCGTCAAACTACGGCGCACTAATACTAATACACGACGCATATTCTCGCTCTAGATTATCTGTCCGAGAACATCCGGGCACTTTGAAAGCTAATATTTTCGAGAATACAAAACAAAAAAGTTTTAGAGTATCTCCATTGGTTTTGTCGTGAAATTTCCTTTCTGAAACACCCCTTGAAATTGAATCTGTGACGAATTAAACATCAAAATTTAAAACTTTTGCCAAAAATTTCATGTCCGACCTCTTTATAAAAGCTAATATTTTCGCAAAATACAAAACAAAAAGTTTTAGAGTATCTCCATTGGTTTTGTCGTGAAATTTCCTTTCTGAAACACCCCTTGAAATTGAATCTGTGACGAATTAAACATTAAAATCTAAAACTTTTGCCAACAATTTCATGTCCGATCTTTTCCAAGGCTTGTGTACAAAGTCTATTTGAAACAAAATTTCAGCAAAAAAGAAGGAGGTAAAGACAGTTAATCAAAGACAGGGTTTTCCAAGGCTGCTCTCTAATCTTTGAATGCAGAGGACCCCATAAAAATAAAATTATCTTTCGTTTATTCCGTTTGGAGACAATTTGATAGCATTTCCTTCATTCTTTACGTCGGAGAGAACTCATAACTTACGAAAACGAGCCTAGAGAGTAATTTCGTTACGAAGGGAAAGAGATGAAATAAGTATGAACCGGAATATATGTAATTTGAGTCATACATTATCTTGAAGACGTCATTTCTGATTAAATACATACATGCATAAGCACATTTCATTTTTCGAGATTCTTGGGCTCTTAAAAGTTATTGTTTGTACTTCTGAATTTTTTTTTTTATAATTTTGCTGAGCCTGCACGATCCTTGAATAAATAAGTAAAATATCTCTATATGCCGTACTCTGCAATGAAATAATTCATCAGACAATGCAAACTATCAGACATAATTGGACGCATTTCTATCAAACGGAACTATGTGCATTAAGACATGAGCCCTGAGATCCATAAGAATACATACATAAAAGGGCTCACGTTATAATGCACATAGTTCCGTTTGACAGAAATACGTCTAATTAAGCCAACTATCAGGCATAATTTTTAAAATGAAGAGATAACCCAAACAATAAAAGAACAACTTAATTTGGGGAAAAGGCTGCAAATAAAGAAAAAGGAATAAACAAAACCCGGAATCTAACTACCCAAAACCCCAACGCCCCAACGCCCCACTAACCCAAACGCCTAAACTGTGGTTAATTTTTTCTGAAACTTTCTCTTTTTCTGTCTTGAACAACACTGTTCTGCAAATGATCCTTACAAAGTGTAATGTGCCATAAAAAAACACGGTTAAAAATAGAAATTGGAACTGAGAATCTTTTAAGATATTCTGAAAAATAAATCAAAGGAAGAGACTTTCGAGACCATGTATTAGAATTTCATCTGGTGGATAAGAAAAAATAAACTTTAAGATAAACCTAATATCAGATCTTCTTTTCCTCATCTCTGTCAAATAAATACGAGACGACGTAAGTTATATGAAAGAAAGACGAAAATGAATCCTGCAAACTTTTCGCGATGAGCCGACCCTCTTTTCAAATTATTTTCCTGCCAGCTCATGTAGACACGAAATAAAAGATGATAAAATTCCTGCCCGGTACAAAGTATCAAGAATTTTCCCCCGGCTTTCTTAATAAAATTACGTTTTTAACTTTTAATCTCACGAACTCGGTTGGTTTACTTCTACCAACTTTGAGTCACCTACTCTCTATAAAATCCAATTTATCACGTGTTATGGAATAGTTTAGGTTAAATGATGTCACGTCTATGTATCGCTGCTGAAAGGCATATTTCTCGATTTTTTTGAGACGGTTGATAAAGTTCGTTTTTTTCTTTTTTTTTTTGAGGTATAATTCAAGTTGGTATCACCTATACAAGGGGCTCAAAACTGAATGTTAAAAACTAAAACTCCGATTTTTTACCTCACTTGCATTCAAATTTCCCTCTAAAATATTGTTCCTTGGTGCACTGAAATATCTTATTTGCTGGCCTGTTACATAGTTTTCCATGAATTTTTACTTCTTACACGAAATATTCATTTGAAAAATGTATTTTTACCAACTAACAACGGGGAATTGTAAAAATGCTAAATTTGGACTGCGTACCTATCTATTAATTGCAGAATTTGTTGAGGCTTTTATATTTTTATCAATCACGAATTCGTATTATTCCAACGGGAAATGTGGACAATGGGATATTTTTCAATGCCTTCCATGCACTGAAATAGAGGGGATGGTTCTGACAAAGAGATGGCTTTGCGCTTCAGCCTCGATATAGGCCACGCGTCTCGACGCAATTTCAACACATCACACGTATCCAAGAACGTTGCCGTTTTCGCTGCATGGACCGCTGAATCACCTTTCAAGTAGAGAAGCAGACCAGATTTCTTCTCTTAAATGGACGTATTTATGCTAAAGGGAACTACAGACAAAGGTGAAATGCGCTCTAGAAAGCTGGATAAAAAACAATGCGAAAGTGAGCGTGATTCCTTTTGGGGAAATTATAAAGCGGGATTTTACATTAGATTAAACGGAACTAAGCGCCACCTGTATGCTATCTCATGAACCGCGGGCATGTGAAAAGATCGTTAAACTTTAAGGGGTGCTTTTTGAAGAAAATTTCACGGAGAAACCAATGGAACCACCTATAGAACCTCACAATTTTGTATAAACCGAGTTATCAGCGTTTAAAGTTTCAAAATGTTGTCCGACCTCTCCTATTGACTCTATATATCCACGTCACATGACATCAAGTCATGCTTTATTTTTCAACGAAAGACTGTTCAAAGTCAATTCTTGATAACTCCCGCAATTTTTCATCTTTATGCGAAGAGGACTCTGAAAATTTCAAGGAATGATATTTGATTAGCACTAGGCACTGATGGTAAATACCAGTAGGTAATTCAAATGTGACCTCCCCCTTGGGCCCTTTCATCCGCCTGAGGTTTTCGTAACCAGTCTCTATATGTTTAATTGGACTGCGTTTTGCAATTTGGAACTATAAATTCTGGCGCATCCAAAAAAACACATATGTGCATAGGGAAACTAATGACACATACGTTGTTTTTAAACCGGGCCAGAATTTATAGTTCCTAATTGCAAAACGCAGTCCAATTATTATTGTCTGTATCAAATTCTAACTCGTCTTTTGTTTGATTACCTTTATATATAACCTTGAAATATTACTATGTCTTTCTGTTTGTTTGAAGTCACAAATAAAAAATAAAAAATTGGTTTAGTCTCCTTCAAAAAAATAAAATATAAGCGGAGATTATCAAACACCGCAAACGAGAACCGTGGTCTGGTAGTTTCACCGTCGATATACGGCATTCTTCCCGAGCACGGCAATGCCTTAGATTATCCGGAATATTGTTGCAGATCATCCGAGAATCCTCCCGAGGATTATCCGAGGATATTTATAATCATCGTTGATATTTCAGCCCCGCCGGAGGAGGGCGCCGAGCTGTATCCGAAGCCAATTCGAGAGATACTCTCCGAGCACGTCCAATCCGATTGACAGAGAGAATCTCACGCCTCCCCGGCGGAGGCCCGCAGGTAGCCGATAAAAAGTTGAAAAATCAAAAAGCAATATGATCAGAATTCATTAGAGCAGAATGAGATTTCACCGACTGACTCGGCCTTTCCTATCCTATTCCCCACCCCTTCGACTCGGCGTTGTTTTCAATCCCGATGAGAGAGGACGCACCCAATAAACTTTCCCCCGCCCCCCACCCCCCCTCGATTTTCGCGGAGCTCCACGCGCCGTGCCCAGGAAAAACACAGTATGAACATTCGGAAGTTGCCAGATTTCCCCTCGTAAAATTCTTATTTCGGAAGAAAGTTATGGATATTTTTTCTTGGAATTTTCAGATATTTTAGATTGAGGTGCGAACAATGTTGTCCGGAAAATTGGAAGGGAAATATTCGCAACTTTCCCGGTGAATTTGTACTTTATCAGAGGGAATTTGGCAACGCCTGAAGGATACTACGGCGCTTTTCCTCGGCTCAGCACGGCAGAAAGATCAAATTAAAACTTTCACGGCGGGTATCCCTTGTAGCGTCCAAGTTTTCCCGGAAAACACGAAGCGATCTGGAAGTTGGCGGATAAGGAATTAAATGAAAGAGTGAGGAATTGTTTCCCTCCTTAAGTCAGTGCGCCTATGCGTAATGTTCCCTGAGGCGAAAAACGCGCAACCCGAGTTAGTAACACGTTTCAGATAGGTGGTTTTTGCACGGTGAGGTAGTTCTTTACGGGCATGTCATGTCTCCTCGAGTCCTACTCTCTCCGCGGGAATAATAGCATTAATTTCAACTTTCCGGGCCTTTCAGAGGTGCGAGGTTTACTTTGAGCCCAGTTTGATTGCTCCGACTCAAAGGGATCGAAACGCGCGAAGTCCTGTCTATTTCATGGGCTACGGGAGACATTCCTATCAACGGACGCCAGGGCTCATCAGGTTTGGGACTTGGGTTCTTTTACGCATACTGATTTTTCGAGGTAGAGGTGGCGCCCGTGGAAGCAAATTTGCAGACTCTCGATTTTCCGAGAACCCGATCGCGATGGAACAGCGAATATGATTTGGAGCAGAAACGTACTAAGTCGGGTTTTGAGGGAAATGAGTTGGGTTTAATTTTGAATCTGTCTAATCGTGAATTTTTTCCCGTCAAAAATTCGAAGTCAAGAGAAAATATTTTAAATGTGAAAATAGTTGTTAAAAATTGTTCTTGGTACTGAATCTTACGGAAAAATAAAATTTCTAGCCTCTTCTTCGCGGTTCAACCTTGATGTGATATGGTGCGTTTCTGCAAAAAAATCGGTCCATTTTTAATCCTGCGTAGTCTCGCTGATGGGTGAAGAGTAATTCGGGCCGGCAATCCTGAATTTTTGGTGCGAATCGACGGGTGGGCTTGGTCAAGCGTGAAGAGAACGCAAAACATTCTGAGGAAGTTTTATTCGCAGAGGTGACTTTTAGATTGAGGCAATGACACAAAAATTAGTAAGAGTGATTTGGCCTTCGTTTCTAGTAAGGCTCTTCCAAAAATCGGATAATTCCAAGGAAAAATCTAAGGTGGGGGAAAAGAGCCATGCACAAAGTGGCCCATTTTTGGGCCCCCGAAATTGGGGTCGAAGTGAGGTTTTTTTTCATCCTTAGGGTGACCCTTTACACATACTAAAATTTCAGATTGAGTATACGCACCGTTTTCGAGTTATGGGGGGGCAAAGTCCCCGATTTTCACCCATTTTTGCAGGCGTTTTAATGTCGAACTCTGGCTGTTAGGAAGTACCAGATCTAGATATTGAAGCGCGGTTCCCGCCCAACACGGAAATATTTTAAAAATATTGCTGAAATATTGTCAAAAACATTTTAACAATATTTTAACAATATCGAAATAATATTGCTGCAATAGTTTGTTGTCCGCCCCCCTGACAATATTGCAGCAATATTGTCAAGGTAATATTGATAATATATTTTAAAAATATTTACTTGCGATGAGGTTATCATATTCCATATCCGTGTGCGCGCACTCTAGGAGACGTCTTTGGTACTAATTTTCTTTCTAATGTACACATGCGTCCAGGTTGTGGATCGTAGAGTTGTTACTGACCTTAAAATCCGCGCCGTCCTAGTCGGGATTAGAACCCACGCCTCGGGTGGAGTTGATATCCGAAGTCCAGTACTTTACCACCAGACCAGCCAGGCTTGATGTAGAAGGGCCCGTAAATTCAATCTCTTAACTATCGCAGGCCTCTGAGTCCGTAATATGTTTGTTTATTGACGGATTCTTATAATATTTTACCAGAATTTATTATTTATTATTTATTTATTATTTTTTATTTCATCCTGTAATTTGTGTTTCAAATTCTTTATTAATTGTACTCAACATATTCCTATTCATGTATTACAAATTTTCGTTTTTTTTAACTCTCTCTCATTTTTTTCTTTACCAAATTACTGTTTTTTATAATTGCGTCTTTTTCCAGTTTTAATTATTTGAGCTTTTTCCTAGTTTGAATTTATGTCGATGTATTTATGTTATGTTATTTATTTTTTTCCCTTCTTTTTGTCTTTTCTTCCCCCCCCCCCTTTCTTTTTTCTAGCGATTGATTTTAGTAAGTTCCGCAAAATAATTGGTAAACAGAGCAAAACCATACGCTAATTTGGCAAACATTTTGAAAATCTAGCAAAAATTTTAGCCATAATAGCATAAACTAGTAATGTTAATTTCGCAAAAGTATAGTGCCATTTTCGCACAATAAAATTACCACTTTTGCAAATTGTTTTGTCGTTCTCGCCACGAGGGTGGGCATTTTAGCAAAAAAAGCAAATTGCAGAAATCGCAAACCATTTTTTGCCATTTTAGCAATTAATTTTTAAATATTACAAAAATATTTATAAAATATTTTTAACATAATATTAAACAAATATTTTTAAACTAATATTTCTAAAATAATTTTAAAATATTTTGTAAATATATTTTACAAACTGTTTTAAAAGTAATTACATAAATATATTTTGTAAATATATTTAAAACATTTTTATAAATATATTGTTACAATATTGTCATGAAATATTTTAGCAATATTGTCAACATATTTCTGCAGTGTATTTAAGGAAATATTTACATGACAATATTGTTTCAATATTGACAATATTGCTGCAATATTGCTGCAATATTTCGTGTTGGGCGGGTTTGCGGTGATTTGTTCAGCTATTCCTGTAGTATTTTTCCACATCTTTCACAAAGCCCCAAATGGTTTTTCGGGGGCGGGGAGGGGGGCTTTATTCATACTATCATGACCGTTAGCGCATCTTACTGACTTTACTTTGTTCTCTTCGCTCCACGCCGCGGTCACGATGGTATTTTCTGTTGGGGATTTTTCTTCTTCTTCACATGTTACCAATTTTCATGTCCTCCCCCTCTTTTCCCCTTTTTTCCCCCTCCCCCGCAATCCAAACACTTCCTCTCAAGTGCTTTTTCCTGTGAGGCAGATGACGGGGTCATATGTGGGGGATTATTTTTCTTTCTTCACGATTGATAAACTTTGACCCAACTTACTTCGCCCTTACAGGGCCCTCCTTACCCCTGTATTATCCCCCCCCCCCTGCCCGGCTCCACTTCACTTGAAGTATTTTGCTTCCTCCGCAGCAGAAATGACAAAGTTTCTGGCAAATAATGTTTTACTTATGTTTAGGTACTGAAATACTGAATACAGGGGAGCCACCTCCTACTCTTCTCCATTATTCCCCCTCTTCTTCCTCTTCCCCTTCCCCTCTTGTTTGTCCCTCTTTTGCCTCGTTCTCTTTACTTTTCACTTTTCTTCTACTTTTTACTACTTTTTTGTAGGAGTAATATGGTCACGCGAAGAGAAAGTGGAAGAGAATGTACCTAGGAAAGAATAAGTCAAACATAGCAGTGGAAAGAGAAACGTGAAAAATATGAATAAGAAACAATTCTTCACAGGAAAAATCGTCATTTCTGCTGCGGAGGGAGCAAAATACTTCAAGTAAAGTGGAGCCGGGCAGGGGGGGGGGGGTAATACAGGGGTAAGGAGGGCCCTGTAAGGGCGAAGTAAGTTGGGTCAAAGTTTATCAATCGTGAAGAAAGAAAAATAATCCCCCACATATGACCCCGTCATCTGCCTCACAGGAAAAAGCACTTGAGAGGAAGTGTTTGGATTGCGGGGGAGGGGGAAAAAAGGGGAAAAGAGGGGGAGGACATGAAAATTGGTAACATGTGAAGAAGAAGAAAAATCCCCAACAGAAAATACCATCGTGACCGCGGCGTGGAGCGAAGAGAACAAAGTAAAGTCAGTAAGATGCGCTAACGGTCATGATAGTATGAATAAAGCCCCCCTCCCCGCCCCCGAAAAACCATTTGGGGCTTTGTGAAAGATGTGGAAAAATACTACAGGAATAGCTGAACAAATCACCGCAAACCGCGCTTCAATATCTAGATCTGGTACTTCCTAACAGCCAGAGTTCGACATTAAAACGCCTGCAAAAATGGGTGAAAATCGGGGACTTTGCCCCCCCATAACTCGAAAACGGTGCGTATACTCAATCTGAAATTTTAGTATGTGTAAAGGGTCACCCTAAGGATGAAAAAAAACCTCACTTCGACCCCAATTTCGGGGGCCCAAAAATGGGCCGTTTTTGGCCCTTTTTGTGCATGGCTCTTTATATAAAAAAATGAATAAAACTTTTTTAAAGAAAAAGACATTATCTTGGACGCAAAGAGGACGTGGCCTATCGCGGAACTGAGCCCTTAGTCTAATCAAACAAACTTACAAATAAATTGTTAATTGATAGTTTGTGGTTAAAAAAGTCAAATTTTGATAAAATAATTCGGTAATTTTTTCAATCGGAGTCATTCTAATGTTTCAAAAATGGCTTCTTTTACCTTCCTCAATTGTTGTTTTGCCACCAACTTAACACTTTAAAATATAGACTATTGTGCCGCACCATACTAAGAGAGACGATAGTGTTGTGAAATGAAACGTATTCAAATAAGAATGTTGAATATAGAGAAATGTCGGAGTTTAATTACCCAGGTTGTTGGAAAATTTTAAAGTCAACCATCCTCGACCGCTGGGGGTTTATTGTGCCGTACTACTAAGAGAGACGATAATGTTGTGAAATGAAGCGTATTCAAATAAGAATGTTGAGCATAGAGAAATGTCGGAGTTTAATTACCCAGGATGTTGGAAAATTTTAAAGTCAACCGTCCTCGACCGCTGGGGGTTAATTTATCTCTCGTTGGAATCATATCGACCCCTTCCTGGGTAATTAACTGATGACTGCACTTGACTGGTCGGAATTAATCAATTTCTAAGTTAATATCCAACTCCCTATGTAGTCCTCAAAATTAATATTATCTCAGTCCATAGGTAATATATAAGTGTAGGGATAATATTTTCTCCATGTTCAGTGACCAAAAATAATAGAAATCTATTTGATTCTATAGCGTAGCAAATCTATGAATTTTAATTACTCCTTACGTTGAGAAAAATCGACTTCTTCATCGCAACAGAATCGTTTCCCCAGTCGTTTTTCTTGGCGCTTCGGAGTCGTGACTATAAGTAGAGACTTACCGTATAAAAAACTTAGCTATGCCAACGGGAGGATTCAACAATTTAGCAACATTAGCCTGGCTCTCTTCCGCATTTAAGCCTGGGTTGAATAATCGATTATTGTCAGAGCACCTGGTTCCCCTGAGAATCGATACAATTCCACAAGGTTAAATGGAGGAAAAATAATTTTGCCGATTTGCTGCATCCGCCAATGGCTGTGCCGAAAAAAAATCCAGCAACTCAGCAACACTGTCTCTCTTCCCTTTATAGATGGAAATGTATGGATCGTTTTCGATACATCAAATAGGTGAGATTGTATCAATATTGGTTGGTTCAACATGTAAACATAGCCTCAAAAGTCAATCGATTAATCTGGGGAAACGGGGTTTTCTGATAAATTTTTTATTTTTATGCGTATCAACTGGCATCGCAAGGTGAAATAGTTAGGAATTTTCTCATTTCCAGCTTTTCCGACTGAAATCCTGAAATTTTTGTTCGAGGTTATGTTCTATTGTTTTGAACCAAACGATACATCGAACCACTATCGAAAACGATTTATTGATTTTTGTCGGAACACCTAGGCCCTCTAAGAATCGATACAATTCCAAGGGGTTAAAAGGAGCAAAAACAATGGTGCAAATTTTCTGCATCCGCCAATGGCTGTGCCAATATAGGTTCTAAGAATACTGCTTTATTGAACACCTTACAAGCTCACTGAAAAGGTCTTAAATTTTCCTTCAAGAACTCCTCGGAAGTCCAACGGGAGTCCTTGGGCGACTTCTCATATTGGATCCGCAACGATGAGCTGAGGAACGATTTCGCGAGCTCGCGAAATTTCAGGGTCGCGATGTTCTCCGAATTGTTCCGGATGATGGAGTGGAACGCAGTGCACAATTTCCGGTGCTCACGGATAGAGTATCCATCTCTCTCCATGACCCCTCGTACACACATGTAGACAAAGCACAAATGGAGCGAAAATAAAGCCATGGCTCATCCGGCGTCTTCTGCGCGACGGAGAGCGAAGGAGCGAAGCCATTCCTTTCGCCACTGCGAGCGAAATGGCTCGAAATTAATATCGCCGCGGTCTCGAGGAAAGAACGCAGCGCCGGGGAGCAGTTAGGAAAACAATCTGGTTTTTCATGCGCCCACCCCTTCCGAGCCGCGGAGGGTGGCTTTCGCTTTGCGGCTTTTGCCGGAGAAATATGCTCGCCATAAACATTATTGTTTGGCAAACATTCAATATCCGATTCCCCTGTTGAACTCGTCGCATGCCAGCGCCGCGAACCGGCTCTCGGATCTACTAAGTGGACGGGTTTTCTTCGCGTTTCGTCGTCGCGTTCGCAGTCTGGCTCCGAGGCGGGACAAATCGAGAACCACCCCGGCTTTAAATGATTTGAGCGATTTTCCCGAGTTGGCACTCGTAAATTCCTTCCGTTTAGATACAGGATGTCCCAGGATTAAGTACGAATATTGAAGGAGTCAATTCTTGGTGTCATAAGAAGACGTTTTTGTAGTATAACTTTTTTTCCAAAAACGCTTTCCCTGGGGGCCCCACTATCCCCCTGTTATCGGCTCCTATTATCTCCATTAGTCCCAATTATCTCGAAAACGATGAGTTATAGCGAAAACACAGCGAAGACATTTTGGAAATATTTGTCAACGCTGAATCTAGTGTTGACGTTAAAAATCAATTCTTGTCGCTAGAAACATTATTTTTTACCACTTTTAGGTCCGGTATACCCCTAAACCCCCCTTCAAAATAAGTTTTCCCTTTTTTGGAGGTCAGCGATGAAAAGAACGCTAATAATTACCCTCAGACACCAATTTTCATTAATATTGGTTCATAAACATTGTAACGGTGTTAAAAAGATGATTTGTTTTCTCCAACTTTGGGGGGCCGTGGCCCCCAGGGAAAGCATTTTTAGAAGAAAAGTTATAATACAGAAACCTCTTCTTTTGACCGAGAGAATCGGCTCCTTCAATATTCGTACTTAATCCTGGGCACCCTGTATATTTTATCGTGGTAGCGAAGAAAAGCAATATAACGCCTTGATGAG
This sequence comes from Bemisia tabaci, assembly GCF_918797505.1. Classification (NCBI taxonomy): domain Eukaryota; kingdom Metazoa; phylum Arthropoda; class Insecta; order Hemiptera; family Aleyrodidae; genus Bemisia; species Bemisia tabaci. Next base: position 44,966,821 of record NC_092797.1, on the reverse strand, counting down.
ATACAACTATTCGTACTCCAGGGATGCCCGTGTCGCATACGGATGAAGATGAAGGCGCTTTGGTTTCTCCCTATGGTAATATTTCTATTGTATTATCGGAAAGAGCGATAAGAACACAAATGAAGAGAAAATCACGGTGAGGAAACGTGATATTTATTTTCTCACTTTGTTTTGTGATCCATTTGCCATTTCCCGGACAAAACAACGTAACCACTCTAATTGTGTAATTGCAATAGTGGCAAACCTCCGAACTTCATTTTTGCTTCATCAAATTACTTCCCTTAGATTCTTAATGCGGAGTCCGCAAAATATATTGTCTCTGTTTCATCGGTTGCTCTTTGATTGTGAATTAGTGGCACAAAAGACGACTTCCCAGAAGCATGTTTCAACTGTTGCTTCAAACCGAATACGTCTGTTTTGATTAGAAAGCATGTACTGTGATGTTTAATTTGTTTAGTGCAATTTGCGCGGTGGTTTATTCGGGGCATTTTTCCTGCCAGAAATTGTTACGGTTGGTGGTGAATAATCATCGTCAGATTATTCGAACAACAGCAAACTAACAGACCGATGTTCATTCGCCCACAACCAGAGATGCAAAATTTCACGAGACTTTGTAGCATTTGTCATAAACGTTCGTGAAGTTTCATGACACATTTTTCAAATTTTCCGAAAATTTCATGAAATTCCGTGTAATGAATTTTATGAAACGTTTTCGTAAAATTTCATAAAGTGGAACTCTAGCAGTGGTGGGCGAATAAAAAAATTTCTCTTAGTTTGCTGTTCCCTCGATTAACCTATAGATGATCAATTGCTATACTGTCACACATTTACAACGTGAAATTTCGTAAAACGTTTTAAAACCTCTGCAATGAACTCAGTAAACCGCGTGAAACGCATAGAAAGAGTAAAGTTTTAATATTGAAAAAACATGTCTAAGTTTCTTCTCGAATTTTGCAGGGATGATTCGAATCACCCAATTCGGGATTTGCTATGTCGAACCCTTGATACATCGTTGAGATTTAAATGAAAATGAAATCTCACTTTTCAGTAAAATGAAATTTCATTTTTCATCTCTGACCACAACTGGGAGCAGGAGCTGTCGGCGCACAGTGGATCTAGTCAATAGGAGAGGTCGGACAAAATTTGGAAACTGTAAACGCTTATAACTACGTTTTTACAAAACTTTAAGGTTCTGGAAGTGGTTCCAATGGTTTCCTCGTTAAATTTTCTAGGATACGCGCCCCTTGAAATTTAAAATGTGACAAAGTAAACATCAAACTTTGCAGATTTAGTAAAAAATTTCATGTCCGACCTCTCTGATAGAGAATTTGCAAACAAAAAGAGGGTTATTCAAAATCGGCGATTTTACCCAACGCTTGGATTTTGCCCGGAGTTGGATACGTTGTTCCCTATCACAAGACACGCCTTTTTCCGGCATTGGCAAGTTCACCCGAAATTTTTCCCGCGCGCTACAGCGTTGCCAAGTTGAAAACAGGCAAATTCCGTAAGTGGCATTAAAATTGAGCTATGAAGTTGCGGTTTTAACGAAAATTCTCTAAAAATTACGCACTTTTAGGATATGACCATGTTTTTAATGTCGCATTAATTTTAACATGCATTATTGCCAAATTTTCGATTTTTAAATTCGACAAATGCTACATATTCGCAAATACCCAAAAAATCTATCTTCAAATTTGAATAAAAAGTTGTTTAATCGATAGTTCGTTCGATTCCGCATCCATCGATATATTATAGCTCGCTGGGAAACTTTTGGTTCGCGAGATATCATCATTTTTGTGAACAGCTTTATGGAGCGACGACGCTTTTTGAGTCCGGGCGGATAGAAATTTTAGCCTCCAAAAACACCGGGTAGCATTAATTCCATGGTTTCCTATGTAATTTTTGGCGCTGAATCCGAATTTGACCATTTCATAAAAAAATTGTCACCAAGATGTTGCCAAATTTGGCAAAAATTGCTTAAAATCGGCCTTTTTGGCGGATTGTAGCCTGTGACTTGCCAGGAGTTGATCAGACGACAAAATTGGTTATTTCCACAGTTAAAACTCGTTAAACTATCTACAAGCTGAGTCAAATTCTTTCTGCTCACGGTAAAATTAAACGCGCGACAAGCAGCAAACTGAAAAAAAGACACCAAAATTGGCGCTTTTTGCGGTTTTTGTCGTAAGTTTCTTGTTTTCCGATTAAGAGAATGTTTCTTAGGAAAATCCTAATTACGCCGAGTGTAACGACAAACTATTGTATTGTTACATATATAGATAAAGAGCCGCTTTAACAGCGGTCTCTCGGGCCCCGCGACGCCTAACCGCCATTGTCCCTTGTCCACCCACAGGTCCTCAGTAATTTAGAGCGCCCTTGTTCCTTTTTAAGCCCCTTATTGTCCTTTCCTGGGCGTCTTCTTCAGTTTGGTGTCGTTACTTTTTTCTATTAAACTCCATTATCTCAGAATTATAAAATAAAATTGTATTCTAAATATAGGGTAATGAATAATAACGGTCAAATACCGCCAAAATTCAACGATTTGTACGTAATTTTGGCAATATTGCAATGCGTCTTGTCTTGTTTTAATGAAGTCTGTCTGAGGAGTACATTTTATTCATTAATTTTTAACAGAAAATTTTCCATTATTGTTTCAAAATGTGGTTTATTGACACGATTCGATAAAACTCACTATTTTATGAATTTTTCCTCTCTGAACTAAATACCCTAGTTATTAGTATATATCTAAGTTGAAAATTAAATTATTCTACAGAAGTGTATTATTTTGCAAGAGAGATACATTTATAAAATTTAAAAATAAGAGGTGAACAAAGAATATAGGACAATAATATCGAAAAAACCAGCGAAAATTAAAGTATTTTGTTTAAGCTTGGCAACATTGGAATATGTTCGATCTTATTTTATTGTTCAATTTTATTAAATTCTGCTCATGTTGTTCATTAGTATAGTCAAGAAACATTCTCTTAATCGGAAAACAAGAAACTTACGACAAAAACCGCAAAAAGCGCCAATTTTGGTGTCTTTTTTTCAGTTTGCTGCTTGTCGCGCGTTTAATTTTACCGTGAGCAGAAAGAATTTGACTCAGCTTGTAGATAGTTTAACGAGTTTTAACTGTGGAAATAACCAATTTTGTCGTCTGATCAACTCCTGGCAAGTCACAGGCTACAATCCGCCAAAAAGGCCGATTTTAAGCAATTTTTGCCAAATTTGGCAACATCTTGGTGACAATTTTTTTATGAAATGGTCAAATTCGGATTCAGCGCCAAAAATTACATAGGAAACCATGGAATTAATGCTACCCGGTGTTTTTGGAGGCTAAAATTTCTATCCGCCCGGACTCAAAAAGCGTCGTCGCTCCATAAAGCTGTTCACAAAAATGATGATATCTCGCGAACCAAAAGTTTCCCAGCGAGCTATAATATATCGATGGATGCGGAATCGAACGAACTATCGATTAAACAACTTTTTATTCAAATTTGAAGATAGCTTTTTTGGGTATTTGCGAATATGTAGCATTTGTCGAATTTAAAAATCGAAAATTTGGCAATAATGCATGTTAAAATTAATGCGACATTAAAAACATGGTCATATCCTAAAAGTGCGTAATTTTTAGAGAATTTTCGTTAAAACCGCAACTTCATAGCTCAATTTTGATGCCACTTACGGAATTTGCCTGTTTTCAACTTGGCAACGCTGTAGCGCGCGGGAAAAATTTCGGGTGAACTTGCCAATGCCGGAAAAAGGCGTGTCTTGTGATAGGGAACAACATATCCAACTCCGGGCAAAATCCAAGCGTTGGGTAAAATCGCCGATTTTGAATAACCCTCTTTTGTTGCTTTATCTGGTAAAGTTCAATGAGCTGCGTTTGCAGTATTTTCATAATTTTTTCTTAGGATTGGGAAATTGTTTAAAAATTTTTTTCTTACATGGGAAATTGGAGAAAAATTGATTTAAAAAAGAGAAAATGTGCCGCCATGTGACGTCAACGAGCGGCATTTCCCATTTAAACACATGTGCGACACGAGTATTTTAGCAGAATCGGTTATTTTGTCATATCTCCTCTAATAATTGCTCAATTCATGAATCAAGGGTATCTTCGTGTTCAGTTCACTCAGTAGATTCCACTTAAACACGAAACCAATCATATTTCAGACCCTTGCAAATTCTCCATTGACTCGATCCACTGAGCGGCGTGAGATTAGACAAGCGCGCGTGGAAGAGTGAGAGCATGCGGTAGTTTTACGAGCGGCCTTGTTTGTATTTCAAATCAAAGTGCTTATTTATGACACGTATGTGGCAATTGCGTACTTGGGATGCTTCCATTTCCGAGGAAAGACGGGAGATTAATATAGTTGCGTTTTAGGAGCGCGCCGCGTACCTCACTTCTTCCTCTCGGCCCTCAGTGGATCCGCGATGAATGGGAAGTAGCCAAGAAGAAAAAGTTTTAGGATCCTACGCAAAATCGCTCCTTAAACAGCTCCTTTCCTTGCAAGGACTTATTTGGTTTAAATTGTGATGGAGGACGAGTTTAGGAAGCCCGTTAGCATACATTTTTACCAACTAATTACCAATACCAATACCAACCCAACCAACCAACCACCCCAAATACCAAATACCAATACCAAAACCAACCTACCACCAAACCCCAATACCAAATACCAATTTAGCAGTATAATATTTTGAAAATGGATCCCTGCATGGGATTACAATAAATTTGCCAGTGCAAAAGGTTCAAAATATGGTTGAACAGATTCTATAATTTCAGCAAACTTTAAGCCTTAAAATTTACGAAACTCGATTATTCAATCATAATATACATAAATATTCTATCAAAGCAGAGCTCTCAAAATGGCGTCACGTGGGGTCACGTGACCCTCCATTGCCCTCAAAGATCGTCGGACCGATAATTTTTTAGGGTCACGTGACACCACAAGACACCACTTTGAGAGCTCAACTTTGGTCGTGTGACACGGGCTTTATGAGTTATACTGATTGAGGTTGGCAAAAATTGTCCTTTGTACTATGTTGTATTAAGGATATCCCAGAACCTCCCAAAATCACATTGTAAACCATATTGATGGCTAAGGTGCGGAATCGAGTATCTCCGTTTACGACTTGGCAGACTTCCTATCATACTTTATTTTCTCTTCAGAGAATTAGAATCATCGTATTATCTAACGTTCTATACCCTGTAAATTTAATGCAATTCGTTTCGTTTCAGTTTTAAACCATGTAAATAGATACAAGGAAATACTTGTAGTAGTTACGTTACATTTAAATAAAATTCCTTAAAAAAACAACAATAAAAAAACAAAAAAAAACTAAACAACCTAATTTCTTGAAAACTTCCGTGATTTTTTCCCTCTAATAATAGATTATTCTGTATAAATTTCAACCTATAAACTATAAATAAGCTTGTTCCTCTTCGAAAAAAATAAGGTAGGAGCGGAAATTATGAAAAACCGCAATGGAAATCCGTGGTTTTGATTTTTAGGGGCACTTTCGCACCGATATGGAGCCTCCTACGGGAAGGAGCTGTGAGAGCACATACAATCTTTCCAAAATGAGCCTAAAATGGACCAAGTTTAACAGAAAGGAATACCAAGCCACATCAGATATTGCCAAATTTAACCGGGCAATTAAATTTTTTGCGAGAGAATCTTTGTGCGGATTCCTTTAAAATTTTTAAGGAATTTGCTTCAAACTATGGAGAATTTTCCTTGAAATTTGCACAAAAATCCGCACAACCGTTTTCATGTAAAAAATTAACTTGCTCAATTATATTTGGCAATAACTGATGTGGCTTGGTTCCTTTCAGTTTAATACGGTCCAAATATTGGTTCTTGATTTTTGCAAAATGTGGTCCTGATTATTTCCAGTCATCATTCCCAAACGTCTCTTCTTTCGCCCAACCGAAAAAAATGAATTTCGTGATAGGTCACCTGCCCTTGAACTGTGGGCAGGTCTCGTCACGAGTGTCCAGTACGACGCCTCTGTGCCATCTATGTGCGGTTCCGTGAGCTTGGTCATAATAGCCATTTCTTGGTGTTTTAATGACTCCTCCAAATAGACGGGTTTTACGACGGACTCTCATCTCCACTGCCGAGACAGTAACGACCGCCGTACCGTGTGACGGTGCTCAGAGCATTGCCGTGCAAAGTATTGAAATACGACTTCGATATCTCGAATGGCTCAGAAAGTGGCGACAGGCGGTGCTAATTTAACATCGTTTGGTTTGCGTGTAGACTGGCGATCGGGAGTGTGTGTGTGTGTGTGGATGACCTTGATTGTAACGCGTGTCTGTTAAAATGTACGGAACTCGACTCTCGTAGAATTGAAATGGAAATTTTAAAAATCTTTCATGTCGTGGAATGTAGGGGTTCAGTTATTGTTCACTCCAATTTTAAAGGAATTTCAAAAATAAGCATCCGTTTTTTCATTTTTTTAGGGGGGGGGGGGGGTTGCTCCATTAATTGTAAGATAAAAAGTACAGGTTTATTGAAAAATGGCATTCTGTTAAGCACACTGCAACTTAGTAGTTTGACCCTTAGATGTCCAAGCCGGGTCAAATTGACCCGCCGAGACTTGTTAAACACACGAAGCCCGCAGGATGTATGAGGCCGGTACATATGAGCTTTAGATATATCGTAAAAAAGAATCAAACACCAAATCAAAAAAAGGAAAAATCGGGTGTCAGGAAACTTCCCTAACCCTAATCCCTACCGGATCAAATTGACCGGATTCTGTCTTCTAGGGAAGTTATGACGTCGGTACATACGATATTTAGATAAAGTACGAATACAGCCTTAAAAAAAGAATCAGACACAAAATTTTAAAAAAAGGAAAATTAAGTGTCAACGCAGCTTAAGATGAGAGATTCGCAATCGGGCTTCATTTTCTAACTTTTCTGCCGAATTCGAACGAAATATCATTCGCACCATAGAGCGAAGCATTGCCAGTTCATGCCTCGCGCCATCGCGCCTTCAATTTTGCAAACGCAACACGGACATCCATCAAGCACGAATAGTTGTATCTCTGCCCCGTCATCGACGCGCGTCCTTTCCCTTCCTCCATTTCCATGTTGTGTCGGCTCCATTTGTCTTTACAATGCTCATGGTTGAATTTAGGCACCACCTACTTGACAATGAAGATTTTATTCTTTTATTTTTTTGTTCATGATGATTTTGGTTCAACGCAACATTGTTATACGGACCAAAAATAAATAGTTACAGCAAAGTCACCATTGCAAATACGACTAGAAAAGTTGGTCGAGCGATCAATGTGAGTAAAACGATTCTTTTTCTCCGTGTTATTCAAATTTGACAAAACTATGTTAAACTTACGGATATTTTGTGGGCTTTGCCGGCTTAGAAATTCTGACTCCTGCGCGTTCTCTCGGAATTCTGCGAACAAAAAGTACATAAATCGCAAAAACAGCCAAGAAAATGAACTTTAAGATGGATGGAAAAACTGCAATCGCACCCGCATAATGTTGATGATAAATGTATATTAAACAGCAATTTATGCGAGCATATTTCCCTCTCCGAGAGCCAAGACTCGTTCGTCTCAATATCTTTTTAGAACGCATAAATATACACCCGCATAACGTCGTAAGTTCCAAACTGTAATATAAGTTCAGTCGTTACACTTTATTTCCATTTGAGCCAGTGTGGTTTTGTATTTCGTCTATCGCTTGGTAATAGCAAAATGCAATCATGTGAGATGGGGGTGATGAATATATACACCTCTTCTTAAACATAAATGTGAGAAGTATGAGGATCATATCTCCCTGAAAGTTATATTTTAATTCCGGGAGCTGCTAACTTCTGGAATCACTGCATTCATGCCTCTTGGTGAATTTTTGTACGTAAAGAATGCTGGATTTTAGCAACAACGGAAAATGATAATTGAAAATATTTATGCTGAAAGGAACTGTGCGCTTAGAATTTGTTGAACTTGCAGCTTCGGGTGACAGATGCTTCATTCCTCTGGAACAGTCTACGGCACAACGAGACAATATAAAACTGTGTATGAGAAAAGTCATCAGTTTGTTCATCAAATTAGTGACGATCTAGCTTCTGCCTCACCGCCAAAATCCCACGAGTGAACGTTCGTTTGAGCGCAAAGCTATGAGTTTAAATTCCTTTCCAAGGTACTTGACATTCAAATTATAATTATCGCCTCCATAAACACCTCTCTTGCCAGGTCTCTGAGGCAATTCATAAATTCATTCCGCCCGTCCAAATATTGTATACGTACATGCCTGTGGTTTAGCAATTCAGAACTGACGGAGTTGAAGAGTTTAGAGAATTACTATGAGTATGTAGTATTTTTTTGTCCATACAGTTGAAACATGGCAGTATGATGCACATGTGAATGATTTTTTCCAAAATTTTCAGATATTTTAGATTAGATTACGTAAAAAATTGTCTGAAAATTTTGAAAAAAAAGTATTCACAATTTTCCTACTAAATTCAGTTTTACTCGAAGGAAACTTGGCAACGTCTGAAGGCTCATGGGTTCTTTCTTAGCTTCTCCTAAAACTCAATTAAATTTCATTAAATCGATTTTAATTATAGAAAAAAACCCCAATTTTATCCAGAAGCTCCGAAAATCCAACCGGAAAAGGCTGCAAGAGCGACGAGGAAGGACCGAAACGCGTAAAAGGCAAAAACCACAGCCACGATACGCCGGAGGCGATGAATGAACAAATTTCACGCTCATGATCACATTATGCTGCCAGCCTGTAGCGTACCGCACCGTGGCTTAATCGATACGGCATAATTAATAACAGAGGATCCCTACATCCCCACTCAGGCGGCGAAACATGGCCATCATCCCTGCACAACTGTACGCAATTATACACATTTTACCCGCACTTGACGAGAATTTGTAATATAATTTTTGTCGTGGTCGGCAACACTGCGTGGTCACGCCCCATGTATACCCGGTTGCAGCACTGCCGTAGCTAGGCGCTTTTTACTCCGCGCCAAGATCCATGGAAATTGGCTTAATTTTGCCGCGGGAAAATGTCTCAACCGAAGTTTCGTTGCCTCCGTTAAATTTACTTGGTGCCGTGAGATTTTTGAAATATTCCAAGGATTATATCGAACTTTAGAGGTAATTTATCACTCTCCGTCGGAATTGCTGTTCTGATGGTGCACTATTTTTTAAAAGATAAATTTCTCCGGAACGATCGAAAATCCTGCGAGAACTTTGAAACGCATTCGGCGAACTTGAACGAGATAATGAAATTTTCATCGTTGCTGAAAGCGGATAAGAGTAAGAAAGAAAAAAGGATCAAATTCTAGGAAATTTCTCGAGAATACTTATCGTCACTTTCGCAGCTGGGACTTTTATAAAAGAAGATTTTGTATTTTTTTCCGTTTTATAATTTTCTAATACAAAGAATCACCATCATGATTTCATGTCAATTTGAGTTTCCGGGGCGATATATCGCAATTCTTTAGAAAATATGAAAGATAATTCTCGCTCGTTTTTCTGTGATAAAACGCTTTTTCAGCGAAAACTAATGGGAAATTAATCGAGAATAAGGTTAAAACTCCTTTCTATGGCCGCTAGAAAAATGCCCCAGATCTTTCCGAGTAAATATATTTCCCAGTAAAGGGTACAAAGAATAGCAGTGCCTCCCATTCAAATCTTTTTATATCATTTTACAAAGCTGGATTTGGAAAAAAAAAAAAAAAAAAAAAAAAAAAAAAAAAAAAAAAAATCCTCATTGAAACGCCTTGAATATTCTTCGAGTGGACTTGGAAAATTAATCAAACCAGGAATTACAGTATATATGAGCGCCACATCAAGAGATTTGAAGTCTCGAAGAAGGCCCAAAAATTTGGGCGGTCTGGAGAGGAGGCAGCGTAACAAGGCTCAGAATGAGATTGAAATCTCGCTCCGCCATAATGAGCCATTCAAATATATGAAATTGGCCTCGATTACGAGCACAGAATTCCTTTTCATACTCCAAGTTGCCCGTTCCAAGAGAATGCACTTCGTTGACCCAATATATAGCCCGAGCCTGATGCGAAGTGAAGTAAACACGACCCCTATCTCAACCCACTTTCGGCAAACCAGAAGTGGCAAATGAACCCTCTCTTTACCTTGAGTTGGTCAATTGCTTGGACTTTCTTTCAGTGAATCCTTTGTCTGCCCCAAGAGGAATTGAAAGTATTCCCTTGCTGCGGGAGAATATGGAGTGAGTATTCGCATGTTGCCAAATTGTCCAGAGTACATACACACATAATTAAAACATAATTTTAATTTAAACTTTAGAAAAGCCAAGAGCGATGATTTAGAGTGACACATTTGTTGCAAAAAATTATATGTAAACATTGCGAAACAACGCGGGGGCAAAATTTTGAATAAAATGTTCATTGAAGAAAAAGTAGCACCCGATGTTTGAATCTCGATATTCCTCAAGCAAAAGTAACACGCTCCAAATGGGGTCATCAATCGTTCCTCAACAATTGTAGTGCTGCACATGGAATTTTCGTTCCCCATTTTTTAATTAAAATTTGTTTTTATGTCTTAAGAAAAACAGAGCAACCTTAAACAAAGTTAAGTTAAGATTAAAAATCATCATTTGCGAGACAAATGTTACAAAAGCAGAACTCATGGAAGAGATGAATAACGCTGTAGAGCAGTACGGTAGCTGTTACCTCCTGTAACAGAAGGTAATATCTCTAGTCTATGTCAAGAATGAGGGCGCAATAATGATGTACGTAGTAGTCATATACTGAATACTCGCCACACAAATAAAGAGGAAGGTAGGTAAGCATCGTTACTAGTATTACAATATTTTCCCAGCCAACTGCTTTCCGTATTGAGCATATGCTTAAGTGTCACTATTTCAAATTTCAAGACCCTATCTTTATTTTTGAGCGAATTATAATAACGATTAAATGTAATTTTCTCGTTAAATCGCAATTTGCCTTCATACCTATCTTCCACCGACACACAGTGGATCGAGTCAATCAGAGAAGTCGGTCATGAAATTTATAACTAAAACTGCAAATTTTTACCTTGAATTCGTCACATTTCAAATAATAAGGGGTGTTTCTGAAAGAAAATTTCACGAGGAAACCAATGGAGCCACTTTTAAGACCTCAACGTTTCGTATGACTAGAGTTTTTAAAGTTTTCGAATTTTGTCCGACCTCTCTAACTGACTCGGTCCACTGATTCGGTCCACTATCACGACCATGCAATGGATAGTATACCCAGCGGGCCGATTATTGAAATTGATAGACAAAGCTATAGAAAAAGACGACAAAATAGATATGGAGAGATCCTATTGGTGGAGGCGGGTGGTTGCAATGGACAAAGGAGGTAGGTAATAGACTAACTAACGGCAACCCACGAGAGACCCAACACTTAGTCTATCACTTTCTCCCTTTGTCTAAAGGACCCACTCATTTCAACCAGTAGGATCGCTCCATACTCCCTATGTCTTCTTTGTTTATAGCTTTGTCCATCAATTTCAATAATCAGTCCGCAGAGATATAACCTGCCTCACGATCAGACTTTTTCACACTACACTTTGGCACCTCAGCCAGAGGATCCGTAAGCTCGTATCAAGAGCCGGCATCAATACCGTACTTCAAGGGACCGGAATAAGTGTATTTTAGCTCGAGCCACGATATGCGCATATCCAGGCTTGCTTTGAGGTGCACATTAAACCGCGCTTACTACGTTTCCAGTGACACGGTAGACGAGGGGCGGTCGCCACCGAATGGAAGGGTGACAGATGATAGCGAGCCAGACGAATCCGAAGCTACGCGGTTAAGCCCCGTGATAGGTTGCAGTGATTAAAATTGCATCAAACAACAAGTCATGGTGGTCGCGGTGGAAAATTAGTACTTCGGGCACCGAGGATTTTGGTTACTGACGAGGATTACCGGCCTGAGTGATTAACTGGTTGAATTTTAATGTAGCTATTAAGAGCGCTTTCTCGCAAATCTCGATCAATTGGATCTACCGTTTGTATGTCCGGATGGGAGGGTGGGTTTTGTTTATTTATGCTTTTGGAAGTGATACATCTCTGGCACCAGGAGAAAATTGACTTGATTTACGGTGAAGGTGACGGTGAGACTATCAGACCGGGTGTCTTGGTTTGCAACGTTGTAGATATTGTAGACATCTTGTCATACTTCCTGTTCAAAGTACTCAACATCATTTCTTGAAAGCGTTCGAGTTTTTCCCCATCCGTGCCAAGAAAAGTCGGTGAAAATTTCAAGAAATTATATTGATTTGGACCGCGTTAAGCGGAAAGGAACCAAGCCAGTTTTCGCCCCATTTAAATCAATGTAATTTTTTTGCAGATTTTCAGCCTCAAGTCGGCACGTCTTAATATTGTCGGAGAGCGATGGCAGGTATCATATTTGGATGGCTAGAAACAAATCTAGGGGGCGTCTCAGTTTATTGGGCAAAAAAAAAAATGCCCAAGTTAAGTTGGACCATCCTAACGTCAGCTATTGCCGAATTTAAGTGGACAATTCAATTTTTTACATGAAAACGGTTGTGCGGATTTTTGTGGCAATTCCAGTGAATTTGCTGCATGGTGCGAAGTAAATTCCTTTACATTTTCAAAAGAATTCGCACGAAAGTTCTCTTGTAAAAGGTAAAATTTCCCAGTTAAATTTGGCAATAGCTGATGTGACTTGGAACCTTTCTGCTGAACGCGGTCCGTTTGCTCTCCTTCAGAAAAATAAAATAGGAGTACTTTTGAATCAATCGTTTAAATAAAAGTAAATTTCTGCGACTATCTCCCTGGAAAATGAATATTTTCTTCTCGATAGAAAATAAAAATTCTTGGTTGTAAAAAAGCATGTATAACGACTCTTTAGTTTCAGAATCCTTAAAAAGTTTCATATCTGTTAGTTTTACTTTATCACATTTTTCTTCTTCTTTTTCTTTTGAACCGTAATATGTTTCACATTTTAAAAATCGCTGAATGTTCCTTTCGTAAATTTTGATCCTACGATACAAAAGACATACAAACGACAAAAATGCTATCGATTAGCCCTCTTTCAAGGAAAAAAGTACGTGCTTTGAACAGGGCTAAACCTGACAAAACAAGATTCTCTAATGACAACATTCATGCAACCCTACCTCAAGTTTAAATTTTATTCACAAATATATTTCAGGTCTGAACATCTCGACCAATTCCAATGGAAAAAAAAAATGCAAAACAATACGAGAAGGAATATAACCGTGCGCGGATAATATAAACATAGTGCACACAGCTGTTTTTTCGGTATCAGTCTGTATATATATTCGTGGAGCAAACGGCGAGGTTGTGAATACCACCCCTATGCAGCATTGTTTAAATCAGATTGTTAATTTTGCATCCAAGGATTGCCGGTGCCGGCTTTTATGGAAATATATTGCAGTGACCGGGTCGTGCTTTCATGCGGGTGAGGGATAAATGCGTGTTGTTGCCAACATTTCTCGAATTTCCCTCAATTTATGCACGATTGTATAGGTTAAATAAATTGAAAGGGTCTTCGTCACGAGACACCGTTTCAATATTTGAACACGCAAATCTCATCTGTTGCTCATTTTAGAGTTCCAAAAACAAGTATTTATTGTTAATGTCGACGGATTAGATGTAACAGTTATTTCCGATTCTGCAAATGGATAAGTTTAATTTATGCAACCTGGATCTCTGCTAATATTCAAACCTCTGGTGCCAGTTTTAATGGTGTTTTAAGACTAAAGTACAACACTATCCTGTACAGAAAATGGTTCCTATAATTCGCGGGGATAGTAATTGGTTGCAGTGGGCTAGTTACTAAAATTGATAGACAAAGCTATAGAAAAAGAAGAAAAAAAGGGTACGGTGGGATCCTATTGTTGGAAGCGAGTAGTTGCGATGGACAAAGGAAGAAGATGATAGACTAACTAACGGCAACCCGCCGAAGACCCTCAAGTTAGTCCATCATTTTCTTCCTTAGTCTGTACGAACCACTAATTTCAACCAATAGGATCGCTTCATTCTTCTTATGCCTCCTTTGTCTATAGCTGTCTCAATCAATTTCAATGATCATCCCACAGAAATGCGCGAACTCCGCGAATCGGATGATAAGCATGCTTCGTAATATTTTAAGGAAAAATGATTTAATTTATCTTCGTTTCACTACAAATCTTATTTGAAAAAAAAAAGAAAATAGAAAAAAAAATGCATCTCAATGCAAAACCTTTCCTGTCTGAGCTGAGGCATATTAGTCTATATGAGGGCAATATGACAAACGGTTTACCATTCTTTTGTTGGGAAATTCATACAGAAAAAGCGGAGAAAAGAGAAATGAGTGCATTTTTGGCGGAGCCATTTACGGTTGGAATGAGAGGGAGGGGGGCTGCTTTCCTTTGTGAGGGACGATCTTACGAGAAAAATAAGTTATTACCTTGATGAAAAATTCATAATGCTCGAGGCTGGGGAATGAATAAATTTACGTACATTTTTGCGTTTGATTATTGCCTTGAAGGTAACTATCCTTGATTATGAGCTAAAATAAGGTATCTCAAAATCGAACTAAATGAGCAAGTAACATGATATTTTCCAGACAATAATGTCGGCATTCCTCAGTAATTTACATCGAAATTTTAAATTTCAGCTCTTTCAGATTTTGCTTCCTGCATGGAATATTCTCTCGTTCCTTCCAATCGGATGAGGTTCTTACATTATTACGCGTTATAATATGAATCCTACACTTACGTGTTCAGACAACGGATATTTAAATCACTTTATTGGAAAATTTTAACCCGAAAGCTCATTTTTGTTTCACGTCCAATTATCTAGATTTTGTATTCACAAAATTAATTTCTTTTCTTTCTTTTTCTGTTTTCTAGGTAAGTGTTGTTGCGGTATTTATCCATCTGCGGTGCTCCCTCTTGTACTTAGGTAACGTATAAACAAAACAAACAACAAAACGAAGAAAAAAAAAAATAAAAGACTTTTTGAGTTCACCCTTTGATCCGTTGTGTGTACTCCCAATTAAGTGAAAAAATGAGGACAACAAACAAACGCACTATGCGTTAACAGATAATCACAAACTTGGCGCCAAAGCTGGCTTTTAAAAGTAGCTAGGTGCCTTGTGTAGCAATTATCAATCAAAGATTCGGCAAAAATTAAATTTACTCACTTCAACGCGAGTTTGATTTCAGGTCAACGGAACACGTCCGATTCGAAATCAAATTCACCTGCAAAGAGTAAATTTAGTTTTCCTCTGCACTTGTCACGAGAAGAATATCTTTTGAGACACATCGTCGTTTCCTGCGCGAAGAAATGTAATTCCATGCCAAAATTGTCAAATTAACTGAAAAAAATCAATTTTTGTACAAGAGTGTAACTGTGCGATTGTTGTCCTATCATTGCTGATTTTTGCATGAGATCAGAAGAAAAATCAGGGACATTTAAGATTAGAAATTCCTAAAATTCTCCTTGAAAAAATGGGATTTGCAACCAAAAATTTGGCAACACAAGAATGCAGTTACGTTCTTTCGTGAGAGATACGACGAAATGTCCATCCCCTCATTTATTTTCAAGACGGTCGGATTTTTTCCATTCCTTTTTTTAAGGAAGGAATTTTTTCTCAATGGAAATCCACTTCATTCCAAAAAAAAAAAAAATTTTCCAGGGCAGTGCCACCAACTTGCAAAAGTCGCCAACGCCATCAAAACTCATTAGACCGCCACCAAGCCCCCCCCCCCCTCCTCTCGGAGCGCAGCGCCAAGAGCGAGGCCACGTCGAGCATTTTTTAATGTCAACGGGAACATCCCTGCGCGCGCGGTGATAACAGGTTGTTCCCGCCTAAGTCGAGCGCAGTCATTTTTCAGCGTGATTGAGATGGTCCGCGTGACAAGTCCAGGCGGACATCACAAGATTGGGTCGGGAAATGTGCGGGGGGGGGGGGGTTGCGGGGGGAGCGCGGGAACCAGGAGCGTAATTGCGCACCTGTTGCACGTGAGCAAATGCAGCGGTGAAGCGATGACACGCGTTGACGACCGACTGAAATTTCAGCATGCATATGCAAGCGGACGCGGGAGCCTGCGGCCTGGCGCCCGCTTCGTCCCTTCGAAGCCAGACCCTCGTCCCTCGCGTCCTCTATTATCTACGCGAAGTGACTTCCTGTCGAGAGGGTGACTTCCTCTTCGAGAGGGATAGGGCATCGATTGAGATGAGCACTCTTAACCTTTTCCCCCCTTCGCATTTCGGATTTGATTCGATGGAAATGAGGAATTTACGCGCAAATTTTTTACAGCTTCATCTGAGAGTGCTTAAAGAACTGATTTCGCAGTATTTTCTACAATTTTTTCTGATATAAGGAATAGTATGAAAATTGATTTAAGTGTTGGAAAATGAACCGCCTCATGACATCATCTGGCGGCATTTCTCATTTAAATACATGTATTTTAGTAGATTAGATAATTTTGTCATGTAACCTCCAATAATTATTCAATTCATGAACCAATGGATGAACCTCGTGTTCATTTCACTCTGTGATTTCTACTTGAGCACGGAATACATTAAATTTTGGACACATGCTAATTCTCCATTGTTCTTAATCTGATCTTCTCACCGGCAAATTTTACTCGTCGAAAAATTGACGTAGAGATCTGGGAAAAATATTTTTTACCGAAGCAATCGATCCTAAAGCCCTTGCCACGAAGTGGAAGTCTTAAAAGGGCACTAAGTATTTAATTTATCGACCAGTTCTGCATGAAATTCTTTGAAAATTACAAGATATGATCTATGATCTGCCCCGAACACTTCGGTTACCTACTTTGTGCGACTAGCTGTCAACAATTCCATCAATGAGCCTCATTAGGGGCTTTAGTATAATATTATGATACGGGCTTAAGAAATCCAAATCGGACGGTTCTGAAGGCCCTCCCGGGGCCGCGTTGGTAGAGTACTGAACAAACCCTAGATTCGTGAGATTCACAAAGTTAAGGGCCCCCTCTCTACCTCATCAGCGAGGCTTCAAGGGGCTTCAGATCCGTCAAATTCGGATTTATCGAGGTCAAGTCCGTAGGCAAAACATCTTTATTCCGGGTCTATACTTAAATTTTATGACCTGGCATTTTATCGAGATGGGTTCTGGCCCTCCAACCTCAGAGAACAATATTTTGGACAGGTATAGGCCAATTTTGAACTTTTTGGTATCAATTTAGGCCAAAATTATCCGTACTTTCTGCTTCCGATATAACGATTTCTGAATTGTGATGGGGATCCCAATTTTCAAAGACACGGTCTCCTTTGTCGGTTCCACGGAGAAGGGGGGTTTTGGGATGGTAATATTCGGATTTATCGGGGTCGCGATTACCTCCTATCTCCGCGATCCACGGCTTCGTCATGAGAAGAAAAAATTCCGTTATGGACATTGTGTAAACAACCTTGTATCTGAAACACCCTGTATTAATTTTACATCTATGAATGATGCATTGGTTAAAACAAGTGATTTAGGAGATAATGTTTGTTGGGTTTTCATTCGCATCATCAATTTTTTGACGAAAATAAAATGAAATGGCCAATTTCTTACCTTGTAAAATGATCCATTCATAATCACTCTAATAAATCCTACTTAAACACCTCGCAGTCCAGCCTCTCAAGACGCCTCGCGCCTCAGACATTACAAGTTACTCATCACACTTATGATTTTATGCAGTAAAGAACAAGATTTCAGATTTATTTTTAAAAAAAAATATAATCCCTTCATAATTTTTTGTGAATTTAATAGATAATTAACTAATACTATTGCTGTCCACAAAGCATAGACACAATAGATTTTGAAGCGTATTGGTTGTTACTTTGAACCCTAACTTTCAAGTTCATTTTATACCATGCTGATAGATACAGGTGTATATTTCCCTGTAGAATGTATTAGCAATTATTTTATGTGCATTTTGTTTAAAATTTTAGAAAATCCTAAATTTTCTGCACGATTTGTCAACCGTGCAAAGTCCAGAATCGCGCGTCAGAACGCATTCACAAACAGATGCATTTGTTGCATGACTCCTTTGAACAAAAACAGCGGATCTACGTACGATTTCCCTGGGAGTAACGTGTTTTTTTGTGTGGCGCGGTAGAGTAGCGATAGCCGAGGGCTGCTGCCTCCTGGTTATTTACATTTAAAACACGGAGCGGTCGTAAATTTCCGGACGGGTTTTCTTTCGCTGCGAATAATTAATCGACTGCCAATTAGTGCAGCGCTGAGGATCGTTCTCAGCCCCGGGCAATGATTTATCACGTCACTTTTTGTGCGACAGCAAATAGAGATGAGGCTTTTTCGGAATCCGGTTACATAGAGTTCCCACCCGGGTCTGTTATGTTGCTTTATTTGTGACTCTTTAAAAACACTGTTGCTCTTGTGGAATGAACCTTTCACGTTGCCTTGTTGCGGAAATATTAGAGTGCCTTTGTAAATAAGGGTTGGTAACGAGAGGATACAATGGACCACCAGATGAGGTGCAAATTTAAACATTACACTAAGGGAAAAAGAATGTTACATCGTAAAAGTATATTGGAAGATCCGGAGTCCAAACTCTCACAAAATTTGACAGAAAAAAAAACTTTTGAGTCAATCGGATTTTTGCTTGAATCGAGAGTCAAACCTCTTAATTTAAGCGGATTTTGTCTTGAATCAAGCAAAAATCCGATTAAATCACGAGTATTTTTTCTTGTTAAATAAGTCAGTAAAGACTTTTGATCCATGAATCTTTTCTTCCAGTCTATGATATTGGTTTTATCATTAAAAATTCACGTACAATACGATTTGTACAACGAAAATTACTCACAGTAACCCCTGACATAGATAAGAGAGCGCGCTGATGACGGCGCAGAGATACAACTATTCGTGCTTGATGGACGTCCGTGTTGCGTCTCCAAAATTGAAGGAGCGATGACGCGAGGCGTGAACTTGCAATGCTCCGCTACATGCTGTCAATGAGGTGCCGCTCAGATTCTACAGAAATTTTAAAAGACGAGGTCCGATCACGTCTCCTCTTTCTCGGCTGTGTTGCTCACGTAGCCCTTGAAGCACCACTAAGACAGACGCACAGAACCAACACAACGTAGAATTGAAGCAAAGGGAAAGAAAGGGCGTATACGAAGGCGCAGAGATACAACTATTCGTGCTTGATGGACGTCCGTGTTGCGTCTGCAAAATTGAAGGCGCGGTGGTACAAGACGTGTACTCTGCTCAGCTCTATGTTATACCAAAGAAGTGTTAATCGGACTCCGCAGACAAGTTGGCAAATGAGGTTCAATTACGTCTCTCCTATCCGCGGGTGTGTTGAAACTCGATTTGTCCTTATTTTTAAAAATTTGATGGCTGATTATCAGTTTAGGGTGTATTTGTAGACGCACATCTAAAAGTCGTTTGTACCAGCCCTATTACGATGTAGGAATAAATATTGTCTATTCACTTATTCATAAGAATACCGTTTTTGGTGCAGGTATGATGAATTCTCATGACACTAATTTTTTTCCTTGATGTCGCCGATCGTTGACACTTCTACTTTAAATCTAATTAGTATAATTAAAGTTAAACGTTAATTGCGACGGAAACTTCTCTACAAGAGCATGTCTAAAGTCTGGAACGATGGAAAAGTTTTGTAGGGTTTTATTTCATTCTCTAAGTGCAGCGTCTCTGAAGTACGGGTCTCGGGGGAAAAAAGAGTGTCCGCAGGATTTTTCAACGATCTGCCTCTACTTTGTGTGTTTATGCCTAATCTTGCATCTTGCAAGATTTAGCAGCATCAGAAGGATATTATTACAGGAATATATTGATCGCGCGGCCAATTTTATAGAATGGGTCGATTCCCGCTTCTAAAATCACTTTGGAGTGTTTAAAGTCGAAAGATTGGCAAAAATAACGAAATCCATCCAATCATCACCAAATCACAACGTCAAACAATTGATGTCACTAATAGTAGAAATGAACACTACAAGTCTTTCCACCTTGGAGTCAACCGAAAGCTTAGGTAATTTCTTATTCCCCTTCCAATATTAACCTATCTTCTTCGGTACTTCTTCTTTCAATGCTCATCAAGTTTGGCTAATTTGTTGGGTTCAATGATCAAGACACTATTTTATGGCGACCATAAATGACTTCAAGATCAAATTCTAAACGAGTTACTTGATGATTTCAGGTTTCTGAATTGGATTTCAATTTGCAACGAAAACCCGCTGCTCCTGAATCATTCGTCTATTTGCATATAGAAACAAATAGCACATGCATTATCTATAAAATGAACCAAAAACATTTAGTCATTGCATTTAATTCATAATAATTACATTTAATTATTGCAAAATGTGGTTCAACTGCACAGCTCTATCCGTCTGACAAGCTTCCTCTAGACGGTACTGAACACAATATAAAACTATCTACATTGATCTTCCAAAAAAAAAAAAAAAAAATCTTTCTTATACGGAAAAATTTAGCCTGCTAGTCGTAAAATATTTGAGACAGGGTAGTTTCTACCCCCAGCATAAACTGATGCCGTGACGTAATGTAGGCGAGATCTTGCCCACAGGCGCACAGAGATTTTTCGTTTGGCATTTTACCAAATAGATCCGATTAGCTAAAGGGAATATAAACGTGACAGAACGCAAGTCGTGTTTGGGTGTACAGACAAGGCTTAGGGGGTTTCCGCCAGTGCTTCTTGATTTCGCCACGGATAAGTGTCTTAAACTGAGAGATGTTGCCAACCCTGAAATATAGCCCACATCGATGATGGAACTGAAGATACACTGATCTTGGTTCACAACACGGCGTTACCTTCTTCTCATACTTCATTTTCTACATGAAAAACTACTAAATGTTATTACTTGACAATGTTAATTATGTTAATATTTCTTCTCTAAGAGAGGAATATTCTGTAAAAATTTCAAGCTATGGTGTTATTCTAGTCACCCAATAAGAAATAAAACAACACCGAAAAAAAGTAGCTTAAATTTGCCGCCAAGGTATATTTTTTCTTGAATTCAGAATGTTGCTACTTTTTTGCTCGACCCGAGCCTCTTTCTTTTAGTTCCTAAAGAAATTAAGCTTGATGAAAGGTGAAAAAAAGCTCTTGCGGGCAAATTTGATCCATTTTTTTTTTTCAGGAAGGAGCAGAAGTTCTGAAACAACGCATATAGTCAATACGCATTTTTCCAACGTCACTATGGATTTATTTTTATAAAAATTCCAAACTTTACCTGAAGATTTTGTAAAAATAGACAATCCCAGATGAAATATACCCAAAGAAAATGTGCAGGAAATATCCAAAAGCTAGAACTAAATTTAAAAACGTCATTGCACGAACAAGATTGACATCCATCGAAGATGAGATGTTAGACGAGGCTCATTGAATATGAATAGGGGACGTCGACTCATTTTGTTGCTCCTCTGACGTAAGGACGTACCTCAATTTCCACGTGAGCCCTGTTTAACATATAAAGTCCATGCTTTCTGGGGCTCATGCAAAAATCGAGGTACGCCCATACATCAGAGGAGCGACGATTTGAGAAAGTGACAGAAGCCGTGGACACGAAGTAAAATATCCAGAGAAACATCGGATTTTCGAACCATCCCGGATGCTGAAGTCTCCGCATTACGTAGAGTTGTCTCACTAGAGAGGGAAAATCTAGTGTAGAGCACAGTTCTTCTCTTGGATTTACGCTGTTTTGAGCAACACTAGTAACGTCCAGTCAGGAAGCAACTGTAACGCGTTCCGGTCAAATTGTACCTAACAGTCGACCCATCATCAGTGCGATGAGGTCTACAAAACCAAATCGAGATTGAGTGAGTGAACGAGGCCGGCAGCCATTTACACAAAAAAAAAATGTGAAGTTGATATAACATTGTGGATGCAAAGAAAGTGTGCTGGAACTTAAAAGATACTGAATTAGCTGCTACAGCAGTTATACTTAAGCAATGTCAAGATGTAAAACTAACTGCTGTGGCGGATAATTTAGCATTTTATAAGTTCTCACACACTTTTTTTCACATCCAGAATGTTAAATCATTTTGAATTTTTTTTCGGTGTTATTTTTGTGACTAGATATGAACATCTTTTAAATATTTCAAGTGAATTTCCTCTAGATTATAAATTACAGATACAAAATGTCAGTTTTTCATTGTAACAATACAAGTTCGGAATAGATAAAAACAACGTCGGATGTGCATATCGTCAGGCTGAGTCTTGTCAAATCGTCGTCTCCCGCACGAAGGAACGTAACTCCATTTCAAGGTTGCCAAATTGACTTCAACAATTAATTTATTTTACAAAAATGCACGTAAGCAATTTGTATTCAAAATATCTCGGTTTTTTGCTTGGAATCTAGAGAAAAATCAGAGAAAATTTCTGTCAGAAATACCCAAAATTCTCCTGATTAATAAGCAATTTTCGAGGGGAAATTTGGCAACATTGGAATGGAGTTACGTTCTTTCGTCCGGGAGACAACGAAATGCATCTGATTCAATAGAACTCGTTCTGAGGAAAGGGACTTGAAACTCTAATTATGTCAAAGTTCCCTCAGAATTTTTTATCCGCACTGGCAACGCCGGCGAATTTAGACGAAAGGCAGCCCGCTGATGCGACGACAGCTAATTTTGTGAAAATGATAATTCCGCCCACCAGTAACCCACTTTCTTCTTCTTCGCGGTGGATCAATTTCGGATGTTCCTCAGGAGCTGGAAATCGGGAGAGGGGTGGGGGGGAGGGGATTTTGAAAAGCGCTGTGCAGCGCCACAGCATACAAACAGGCTGCTTACGGCCCAGTCATGGTCCATTTCTTCACGTTGCCACTGAAGAAGAAATGGACCGAGTTCTGCGGAGAGGAATCAACGTTTTCGATTTATCCACAAGCCACTTATCTGATCCTGAGTTTCCCACACAAAAACTTTTTTCTTCTTTTTAAGGTTGTGTCCTTTTATTTGAAAAACTTCCCACTAAACTTGGCTTGGATATACTCGAGAAACCGCTGTGTCCCTCAGAGCCTATTAAGATGCGGATTTTCCAATCGAGTGGTTCTCACAGCATCTGATCATTATTTTAGATGCAGTGGGGGACTAGAATAGTGCTTTCGCAAAAGTCAGAGATTACAGAACCGAGAAAAAGTCCCTACGTGAAAAATCTGGAGAAAACTGATGATGCCTGCCTACTGGTGGTTTTCTCCATGTGTACACGCACACATGTATATTGCCGATTCAATTTTACCTCTACAGAAAAAGCGTAAGCACTATGCTCTCCAATTGGTCAACTGATTTTAGGTTCCCATGGGTAGCCCTTCCTTATTTTGATTTTGGATCAAAATAAATAAACTAGATGACGAGAGAGCTCCAAGCCCAAATCTTTCTGGTTTGCAATCTACGGAAAGTTCCGGAACCCAGCCCCTGAATTTGCCTATAAGTCGGAGAAATCATACTCTGAACTGAGATGTACGCAAGTTAAGCTCTTTCTAAAACTGGTTATCGGTTCTGAAACAATTCAAACCATTGATTAGTAATCGAACAAAAAAGTCAACATTGTGTTTCTCTTTCCTCCTTCATCGGGTTGAATCAGCATATTACTCACTTTTACTCTTTCGCCCGATGTGAAATTTCGGTTGTCAACTTTAAACTTAAGTATTTTAAGTTTTAATTTGACAACTGAAATTTTACATCGGGCGTAAAGGAAAAAAGGTACTATAAAGTCAACATTCTTGCCGCAAATTTCAGCTGTACGTAAACTGACCGACATAATTGGACACAAGCTACAAAAAAACTGAAATGCGATATTTTTCCGATAAAACTTTTGCTGTAATCATTCATCTCTACCACGGAAAAAATTAAATTGCTGGTTTAAGAAATCGATTGCGAAAAAACAGTGACTGCAATATTTCAAGGGAGATTTCACAACAGAAAAATGCTACTTTACCCACTATTGTAAGCTAATTTAACCACGGGGATGGTTGAAAAAGCATTTTTGTGTTGTGAAATTTACGTTGAAATATTGCAGTCACTTTTTTTAGCAATTGAATCGTTAAATCAGCAATTTAATTTTTTACGTGATACCTCGATGACACAATTTTTTCGTGATGTTGTGTGTTGACAAGGTCCTCTGAAGCCCTCTGAAGAGCATACATCTGATGAACCAATCAGAGAGCGGCACAGACATGACAGTACTCCAGTCTCCAGGTCATTCTCTTTCGCAGGTCTGGAGCAAATTCCGGCGTTCGCCGCGAAATTATATCCAGTGGCGTGGCGTGAATGATCGATTATCGATATTCTTCCATTTAAAGCTATGGTAAAGAATCGATTATTAAGGTGTTCGTTGCGTACAACCCGTTTGTCGATCCTTTTCCATACGTTTATATGGCAGATCAGTCGATGTGTCTCAAAGCACGCCACGCCACTGATTCTATCATAATCCGAGGCGGTGAGCCCCGATCAGCCCGAATCGAAATTAAATACTAATCTGTCAGTCGGTACGTTTGAAGTCGATCCGATCCAAAGCCAAAGCGCGAATAACCGACCATCGGTTTATTCTTCTCGACCAAATGGTCCAAATGGTAAAGAATCGATTGTCAAAGTTTTCGTCGCAAACACCCTGATAATCGATACTTTTCAACAGGTTTGATCGGCACTCGAACGATTAGTCATTTGATCTGATCGGAAACGAAAGCATACTCAGCGGAAAAGTCGAAAGTTGACCGGACACACGAGCCGCACCCTGGCAACGGCGCACAGTGGACCGAGTCAATGGGACAGCACTGGAAAAAAAAACATATTGGATCTAGAGTCCAGACTCTTGAAAACATTGACAAGAGAAAATACTCTTGATTCAATCAGATCTAAGCTTAAATCAAAAGGAAATCCGCTCAAATTAAGAGGCTCTTCACGGAGAAAAAAACTTCGTGCATGGGACCCGAAGTTTAGGTCATATGGATCTCTGAAGTTTCCGGATTGAGCATCTGAACACTTTAGGTCCAGCTGCTGAGATTTGGATCACACATCTGAAACTTCAGTTCGTACATCTGAAGTACTTCGGTTTTCACATCCGAAAAACTTCGGTTCTCACATCCGAAAAACTTCGGTTCTCACATCTGAAGTACTTCAGATATAAGAACTGAAGTTTCAGATGTGTGATCCGAACCTCGACAGCTATACCTAAAGTGTTCAGATGCTCAATTTGAAAACTTCAGTGATCCATATGACCTAAACTTCGGGTCCCACGCACGAGGTTTTTTTCTCCGTGTTGATTTAAGCAAAAATCCGATTGAATCAAGAGTATTTTTTCTTGTCGATGTTTTCAAGAGTCCGGACTCTAGATCCGATGTGTTTTTTTCCCAGTGAAGTTGGACAAAATTTGGAAACTTTAAAAGCTTATAACTCCGTCCATACAAAACTTAGAGGTTTCAAAATGGTTCCGCTGGTTTTCTCGTAAAATTGTCCTCCAATAGCACCCCGTAAAATTTAAAATTTGACGAAATAAACATCAAAGTTTGCAGTTTTAGTCCTAAAATGCATGTCCAAACTCTTCTATTCGACTCACTCCACCGTGCGGCGGAACCCGATCCTGATTCTAAATCCGTGGAATGGGATAGAAATAAGACACGTGCGATCAATGCCTTTGTGCGTGCACAATACCTGCCCTTGTCGAGCAGCAGCAGCTATTTTCCGGGCGGATATTTTCGAAGATTGAAAAAATTACTTACGAGCATTGAGCGAGAATGTATTGGCGTATATTGTCGCGAGACTGTGCGCAGAGAACCAATTGATTGGCTATTCTCACGGTTACGCCGATTTGTTCGACATATCTCTCTAATATAAACTGAGTTACTAATTTTGTCTCTTGACTTTTACGTCCAACTTCACAAAGGTCTAATTTACTGATTTGGGGGGGGGGGGGGGGGTGTGAGCAATTCCTAAATTAGGCGTGCGTGGTGGCATTCCTTGTACAATCAAGTATAATTTGACAGAATATTACGGCAAAAATGGAATTTTTTTAAATGCACATTTATGGTGTTATGGAATTAACACTTTTTTTGAGTGAAATTCATGACATGGTGTGCTCCACGAAAGAATTAAGCACTAATGCTAATTGGACTGTATTTTGCAATTTGGACCTATAAATTCCGGCCCGGTTTAAAAACAACGTATGTACAATTAGTTTCCCTATGCACATAAGTGTTTTTTTCAGATGAGCCAGAATTTATAGGTCCAAAGTGCAAAATGCAGTCCAATTGGTCAACGCAATCTTTGAAGAGAAAGTTCATCAATGTCATTCATTTGAGCTCCGAAGTATTTGCTCTAAAAAACTTGAACGAAAGAAAAAATTCACTGAAATATTTCTTAACAATGACACCCTTTAATAAAATGACCTTGATCAAAATTGGTCATTTTCAACCTCGGCCAAATTTTCGAAATAGTTTCAAGGATGATAAATGATCACTTCCAGATTCCAAAACATACTGACGATTTTTGAAATCGGAGAATTAGGGTGACGGGGAGTATGGGGCAAAGTTAAAACTTTAAACTAGCTTATCTGAATGGATTCTAGGATGTGTTCTTGTTCATATACCACTCCGCCTCCGCCCACTCATTCGAGGTTGCAGCAAAAAGGATATCTACATGTACTATTCATTTTTGTATTTTATTTTTCTTCTTCATTCGCTCTCGTGCACATATTACAATGAATGTAGACCGTCAGGCTCTTAAACAAATTTCCAGGGTTTCGAATTGCATAAAAGACCCTTATTATCATACTCGAGACCGTAACTTTCAATCGCCCTCATTTTGAAACCTAATAGGCTAGGGCTCCGCGCCCAAAGCCCTAATCCCATTGCATCGATCTTTGCCGAGCGCAGAGCACCAGGAAGTCAGAGTCAGTATGTTGAGTTTATCTCATCACGGAGACAATTTTCCTCCACGCTTGACAGAAACCCGCGCCCTTCTCTGCACCCCAATGCCAGCCGCGAAAAATCCACTGCATTCCCCTAACCCGGAGGGAAAGTCGAAGAAAGAGGGCATTTGAACAAGAGCCTTAATAATAATTAAGGCTCTTGTTCAAATGCCATACACTGAAAAAAAATTCTCGGTGTATTTACTAAGAAAAGGGTAAAATTACCAAGAATTCTGGGTTCTATTTGATCCCAGTTTTTTCTTGGTAAAATTATCATTTATGGAATTGGTAATTTTACCAAGAAATCTCGGTAAAATTATTGAACTTTCTCGGTAGTTTAACCACGCCCGCGGTTAAATCAGCTTACCACTATGGTAAAATGTAAATGAAATCTTTTTAGAAATAATTTTAGAAACATTTTTTTAAGTATTGTATTTTAAGAGAAATTTTATAAAAAAAAATGTGTTTTTATTGAAAACTAGCTTTTAAAAGGGAGAAAATTTTATTGAAAACTATTTTTATAGAAGGAGGTATTAAAAGTGGAAATTAAGTTAAGAACATAACCTCACCCGGACGGTGGTCCTTCCACCAAGGGATTAGCCATCAGTAATTTACATGTAAACTAATATTTAAGATTTTTTTAATAAAGGCTGTTTTATTATTATTACTATGTAAAATGTACATTTGAAACATGTCGGACATATTTTTTAAGAATTTAATTCCAGCAATCCATTCTTTTCGTGTTCTCTCTTCGTGCAATCAGATCAAGTTTTCAATTTCAATACACGAGGGTTCCTTGCAAGGTATTGATCGGACATGGAAAGTTTTCCGGAGCGGCCTCGGGGTGAAAATTCAACACTTTCCTCGCGCCGACAACAGAGAGCGAAAGTCGAGCGAGATAAAAGCGGCTAATCGCTAACGAGCTGGAGACAAACAAGAACCCGGCGCTGGGGCGCTTGGCGGGGAAAAACGGAGAAAAACGAGGATCTTATCGCGACAATTATCGGGGACGCAGGGACGAAATTCAAGCCGCCGCTGGTCCCTGTCCCTGGCACCCGAGTCGATTGCTTTCGCTTTTAGGATCAGTCATCCGGCCCCCTGCCACCCCCTTACTAGTCTTTCCGCCCCCGACTTAAGCCTGCCTTGTTGTCGACATCCGAAGTGAGTGGAATGTAAACTCTAGAGGAAAAGAAATAAGGAGTAAAAAAAAGAGAAATTCTGGTAAAATCGCAATTTTTTTTTTTTTTTGTAATACCGAACAACGTCTTGCTGGCTGATTGTTGAAATTGATAGTAAAATCTACAGACAAAAATGATGAAAGGGATATGGAGGGATCCTATTGGTGGAAGCGGGTGGTTGCAATGGACGAAGGAGGTAGATAATAGAGTCCCTTTATACTGAGAGTCAAGACAATGTGAATCCATTTCTGATTGGTTCCCGTATTTTAGGCCTTCACAGTGTCACAATTGGGAATAAAGATTACATTTTCACCGATTGCAAAGATTATAATCTGGAGTGGACCAGGGAATTTTGGGTTCGGCAAGGAACAAACGGAATGAGAGAAGGAACGGAGAAAGGAATTTGAGAATGGGCCGATCAAAGATTACAAAAAACGTTCAATTTCTGTAATCTTTATTCCCGTTTGTGACTCCATGAGGGGGTGTTGTCTTGACTCTCAGTATCAAGGGACTCTAGTAGATAATAGACTAACTAATAGCAACGAGAGATCCTATAGATTGTCCATCATTACCCTCCTTAGTTTATAAGAACCAACCGTTTCAACCAATAGATCGCTCTTTACTCCATATGTGACTGTGCCTTCTTTTTAGATCGCTTTTTCTATCAATTTCAACAATCAGCCCGCAGAATTTCAATTGGACAACTCGAATTCAGCATGAGCCCCGGAAAGTAAATAAAGCCGCACGAAAAAGCCAGTGCTCATTTGTAAAACAGGGCTTACGTAGAAATTAAGATACGTCATTACGTCAAAGGGGCCAGGAGATAAAAAGTTAAGAAAACATCAAGTACATCAGCCAAAAAATGAAGAAAAAACAAGAAGAAACATCCAACATGAATATGTTGGAAAAGCGTGCCGAAGAACTGAAATCTAGTGTGTGCACTATTTCCATTTCAAAGAGATGTGTATAAATTAGTACTCTCTGCAAATTGGGGAGGAATTATTGATTTGATACCGTTGAATGTAAATACATTTTATTGAAAATACATTTTATTGAATAAAGAAAGTAACATAATTATATTGGATGAACAAAGAAAATAACATCATAAATCATTTAACTGAATTGGTTCATTCAGAATTTCAAATTAAAGTTTGGAAATTGTTCAGTTTGTTGCGTCATGTTGGAGATTGCTCAGTTTGCAGCAGCAGAGTATGGAGTTTACTCTGTTTAATGAGTCAAACTTTGTCTTTTCTCTTTTCTTCGATTGATTTGTATTAAAATGAGACTTTAAGGTATCTTTTCTGGAAATAAAAAAAAAAAAACGTGACACCAAAAAAAAAAAAAAAAAATGCAACTTACACTCAGAGAATCAACAAGGGAACCTAACCTCCAAAACTCTGCCTTCCAATTGGTCGAATTGGAGATTGCTCACTTCGCTGCAGTTGTAACTATGGAGATGCAGCCAACTTGGGTTTAACCGCTTTTGAAAAGACGCTGATTCGCTAAATAGTTATGGCGGCATTTAAACTTCTAATTTAAATCCTCCGAGCGTAGAAAAGCTTATTTGACGTACCTATGAAAGAAAATAATACGGTTTCCACGGGAAAATGTTCTCAAGGGTTTCCAGTAACAGGATAATTCGGTTTCTCGATGAATGACCTTCAGGGCTTGACACTATAACGGTTCAAAAACGGAAGAACGGATCCGACGGAAAAAAAATTCGGACCGCCCCTTGAAAAGCATTGGTCGATCGGTGTGCTGTACTACAGTACATCCGAGTGATTTCAAAAAGCGAGCCCTATAGGCACGCTTAAAACGCGAATCCATTACTGGTGAAAACGAATGTTATATCCTTGTTTTTTTTCTGGTAACTTAAATTCTCTTACTTTTAGTTTTCTAGTTAATAAGGCTCGCGTGAACCCCCCACCCCCTCAACATCTAAGGCGTTTCGGTGTATATTATAAACCTCCTTCACTCATTTTCTTAGGCTTATTTCCGCTTAAATACGCTTCAGGGAGTTTCAAGGCAAAGTATAGCCAGGTGCTCTCCTGGCAAATCCGCCGTGAAAATTTTGGATGTTCCTTTTAGTTGCATGCGATTGCATTTTATTATACTTGAGCTAATGCGCGGATTTGTTAATTTTCGCTGAATCCATAATCCCGGAAACTGAGAGGTAATTCCTCGAAAACCCACATAATTTGCAATTACGGAGAACTAATTCTACATCTCTCATCGCCCTGCTCACTCTTCTCCGAACGATACGCATTAGTGGGCTCTAACGTGTTCGAAACTCGGATAAAAGTTAAATTAGCGATACAGGCTCGATATGCGCGGCGAGTCCTACCTCGTTCGGCTAAACAGTCGAAATTCGATACATTGAGCTTTCCTCCGCCTTTCAGTAAAAGGCCATGGAGATGGTTGGGAGAGTTAATTAACACTAGCACTCGACAGGATTGCCAAATTTGAGATCGGAATTTGGATACTTCGCGATCGAGCACCTAAACGCGGGCCGAATTCGCTGAGACTCCTCATAAATCGCAAAAACGCGTTATTGATGA
Source organism: Bemisia tabaci (assembly GCF_918797505.1). Classification (NCBI taxonomy): domain Eukaryota; kingdom Metazoa; phylum Arthropoda; class Insecta; order Hemiptera; family Aleyrodidae; genus Bemisia; species Bemisia tabaci. Next base: position 44,936,176 of record NC_092797.1, on the reverse strand, counting down.
AATATTGTCGGGTGTACTTGATCGATAAAGTCCTTCTATGGAATTTGATAACGTTTCAATAACCCAGGCGCTGACGAATTTGAAAATTGATCCTTCATTTTGGATAATGACGGGAAATTGAGAGGTAGTACAATCGACACAAAAAGGTATATAGGAAACGAACTATGCTAATCCGCCTTCAATTTTTTAGATAGGCGACCAAAAATCCTACTCGTAGAAGTAATCACCTGTTCGAGGATTGGTATCTAACGTTGTCTGCCAATCTGGCCTCGTACTGAACGGCATCAAGTTTTAACCCAAAAATATTGACACTGGCTCTACACAGAGAAAAAAAGTTCTGCCATACGACCCGCAGTGTAGTGCTTCAGTATCGATTGCAGTTTTTAGTTCACGAATTGAACTTTCAGAGCTTTTAGACTTATCTGAACTGCAGGTAAAGAGTTCGATAGCAAAAAGAAAGAGCTGTAGAAAGAGTTTGAAAGTTAGGATTCGATTAAGTGCGGTAAACGTTTTCAGGGAAGGTCTCTCTGAATCTTGTTTCCTGCGTTGTGAAGGATGTACTGGTATATTTTTTAAAAAACCCAAAGTGGTTCCTACAAATCTCGCATTTTTTTGATCCGACACAGGCATGCCTATGCATTCAATATTGGCTTCCATTCCATGGACCCCCAAGGCAAAGTATGAAATTAGGCACCGTAATATGTGTCCTTATTTTACGAAATTTAACGTAGAACTCAAAGAATTCATTAAAAAATTCCAAAATTAATTCATAAGTGTAATAAACAGTTCTTACTACGTTAATTAACACTTTACTCACAAAAAACGAGAGTCTAGTTGAGTCAAATTGAGCACTAAAATAATTTTGGTTTATTTTACAATGGAAGAATTTTCTTGTACGCTAACTTTTTTTTGACAGAATAAATATACGAGTATCTTTCAACGCAAGAAAAACGTGTTGGTGAAACCAGGCTCTACTTGTCTGTCGGACGTAAAGATTAACTGAGAGACTAATAGGACAAGGCGCACTAGTGCAGTTTTTGTTGTTTAGAGAACTAAATGTTTAAATTTTCAAAATTACATGGAGCCTTTAACGGCCAGAAACTTCGGACTCACACTCTAATTCGTAAAGATTGAATTTTGTGGTGAATTTTTCACAGGATACATTTCAAGACTAGTTTTAACTGCAGTAATACTTATATCTCGTTTTTTTCAGAGACTGCACTCATGCGCCTTTTCCTCCAAGCCCCTGAATAGACCTGTTGCAAAATTCAGCTAGAGTCAAAAGAGGAGTTGTTTCACCCTTAAAAATCACGAAAAACGCATCAAGAAAATCTGAAAAATACTCCTAACTTCTCAATCTCCGTAAGGAATACAAGTTTTTTTTAAGTTTCTCTCTCCAGAAACGACAGTCCGGCACGGGTGAACATTCCTTAAGAGGAGTCTTTCCATCCAACCCTTGAGCACTAAGATGCTACGCGGTTATTTAACATCGCCGACGCCTACCTGCCGGGACGCACCTGACGAGACGGGATTTTATCAACCGCCGTGTTTATATTTATATTTGCCTTGCGTTAGTGAAAATCATGGTGGTTCCTCACGATTGGTGCGCGGAAGCATCAGCCATGTTGAGTATCGTGTAGTATCCTGCGCAGGGGTTGGATGGAACGATTTATTTTACAAAATGTTCAACTGTGCCGCAGTATCATTTGTGAAGTGAGAAACTTAACAAACGCATATTTCTTACGTAGATTGTGAAGTTAGGGTTCTTTTTCAGACATTCTCGACGCGTTCATCGTGATTTTTTAGCCATTTGTTATAAGATGCAACTCGATCTTCCTCTTTTTTTCTGAGGTTTGCAATCGGCCAATTTCAATACCCAATTTGGCTTACGTTGAATATAATTTTTTCGCGAGCGGGAAGTTTGAAATTGTGGAAATTTGAAGTGTTTGGGGTTATTCCCTAAAATTGTGCTACTACCTCAATTTGTTGGATGATATGGACATTTCCCATTAATTGTAGTGGTACCGCAACATTTGGGTTAGTGACCTAATTTATTAGGGTACTACCACAATCAATTGGGGCACTACCGCAATCAATTGGAGCACTATCGCAATCAATTGGAGCACTATCGCAATCAATTAGGGTACTACCGCAATCAATTGGAGTTCTACCACAATTAATTGGAAGCGTCCATATCCTCCAACAACCTCGTGCTTTTTTGTATCCGTGTTCAGTGGTTTATTTTTCATTTACGAGTAGATTTTCAAGGTTTCTGATAAGGTTTACATGTTTTCCGTGAAGTTTGGGTGGAAGCTTACGGGCGCAGTGCTCAATTCCCCAACTCCCCGGTAGTCCACACTGAGAAAAAACTATGGTTTATAAACCTATTAGAGGTAAATATGGAACACCTATAATAGTCGTAAATAAACTAATGATTCTCGGTCTGTGAACCATACTAAGGTCTCTGTACCTAATTAAGGTACCCCGTACCATAACTAAGGTATAAGTGCTATTATTATATGTAGAGGTACTACTATTAGTGGTGTTCCATATTTACCTCTAATAGGTTTATAAGCCATAGTTTTTTCTCAGTGCATAGCAGGGTAAAGCAGTTCCCACCCGACACGTCTTTCCAGCATTTCCGGGGCCACGTGGCAAAGAGGTGGGTGGCTCTTATGCGTGAGCACTCTCCCCGGAGAAACAAGCCCTCATTGCAGGCGAGCATTCTCTTTTGTAACACTCAAGTTACCCCGGCGCACTTAATTTATCTGAGGAGCCCTCCGTTTACCCACGGCGCGTCTCATTGAGGTTTTGGTGACGATCTCCGCTCCCGAGAGCTCCATTTCTGCCGTCCTAAGGAAGAACGCCGTAAGAGCATTCCAGAGTTGCCAAATTTCTCTTGATAAATCGAGTATATTTGACGCATTTTAAGCACAATTTTCCCTCGAAATTTTCAGATGTTTTAGATTAAATTGCGTACAAAATCCTCTGGAAATTTTGAAGGGAAAAATTTAACAATTTTTCCAGGAAATTCGGTTTTTATCGAGGGAAATTTGGCAACGTCTGAAGGCTCATACGGCGTTTTTCCGTAGCACGGCTCCCGAGAGCTCCATTCTGCCGTCCTAAGGAACAACACCGTAAGAGAATTCCAGAGTTGCCGAATTTCTCTTCATAAAATGTGTATATTTAACGCAATTTAAGCACGCTTTTCCCTTGAAATTTTCAGATGTTTTAGATTAAATTACGTACAAAATCTCCTGGAAATCTTGAGGGGAAATATTTCACAATTTGCCCAGTAAATTCGGTTTTTATCGACGGAAATTCGGCAACGTCTGAAGGCTCATACGGCGTTTTTCCGTAGCACGGCAGCACTGTGCGCCGCGCCGTCCATATTAATTGATGCTTTAGTCGTGAGACCGGGTCGGGGGGGGGGGGGGGGGTCGGAGGGGGACCGGGAGCAATAACTGCACTCACGTAATGGAAATTCTCGAGATGGGCGCTCAAATCTTATTGCAGTGTCTTTCATTTTAGCGGACTGCAATCGAGGTAGGTTTTTGGGAGGTAGGAAAAAATGTCCTCTGGCAGCGTTAATAAATTACGTAACGCACTTTGTCGGCATTTTTGACCCCCCTCTCCCACCCCTCCCTCTTTTGTAACGCTTCGTAACGCAACCCCGGGCCCCCTTTGATAATTATGTGACACTTGACGGGCCCTCTCAAGATCCCAAAAATTGAAGTGCTGGGTGCAGAAAGGGCATTTGGACGTATTCTGCCGAACGGAACTATGTGCATCATGACGTGAGCCCTACTATGCATAGATGCTTTTGGGTCTCGGGGCTCACGTCTTAATGCACATAGTTCCGTTCGGTAGAAATACGTCCATTTATCCGTCGTGATGTCTCAGAATCTCCGCTAACGTTTCATCCATTATAATTAAAGCAAATGAATGGAATCGTTGACATTTTTACAGAATTTTTTTTTATGTTTTTATAATGCTGAAAACGAAAAATTGAAGAATATTCATTGAATAGTTTCCCTCTGAACTATGTTTTAGCGGTTTTGAGACACCGCAACCAAGAAGAATTTCTGCACCCGACGACGCCTCAATTATTGTAATCTCCGTCGCATTTCTAAGGCGCAATGATACAACTATTTGAACTCTCCGGAATGCGTGAGGTATCACGCCGCATTTGAAGGCGTTTTCAAAACAGCCAAGTTCCGATACCCGGATCATCGTTTTGCATAGTTCATATTCTTATGTTGGGCGCTTCTGGGTACCAGATGCGCCCTTTCCAGCCGTTCGACTCCCCCGATGTAACATGTACTATACTACATGCCGTTTTGCCTTATGGGTAATGACGCCATTCTGGTACACCCGGGAAAATTTGATTTTCTTCTGCATCTGGTATTCGTAAAAGTTTTCGTGAAATGTTTTGCTTTTAAGCATAACAATCTCGCACGGACGCTACCTGGTTAAACTATTTTGGGGCTTCGTTATGCTTAAATGCCTCATATTCGAGGTTGTAGTTTCAGATTGATTCCAAAAAATCACGAACAGTCACGTGATCTCTTCATTTTAGTGACGTATTACTGTGCTATTTTGTGATTGGTTCATTTTCTCGGCGCAGCATCGTCAAGCGTCAGCTGTTTGCGGCTCTGGGTTGAAGGTTTAAGGTTATGTCAGAGAGAATAGAAAGTTAGAGGCCCGACTCGATGTTAGGTAATTGAAACAGATGCGCTCGCAGCGCGCTCGCTGGCAACGTACGCAACTACTATTTTCTATTGTTTTCCAGAGACTAGCGGCGGGTATGTTGCTGCCGGACCACCTTCACGTAGGCAATTTGTTATACATCGTCCGTCCGCAATACTCTCGCTTGGCCGTATGAAAACGTTCCTCACATGCGCAGTGTTAAAGAAGCGCCCTCCAACGCTTTGGCGTTGGAACTACTTGTTTTCATTTCTAACCACTTGTTTATTTTTAATCCTCGTATAAAAACCACCCATTTGCTAAATACAATTCTAGCCGGAGCGCACTCCAGCTATGCATTCACCGCTGCAAAAGTGTCAAAGGAAATCGACAAGCCCAGCGTGCATGGAGGCTATTTCCATTTTAATCTTCCGTCACATTCTTACGGCGCAATGATACAACTATTTGAACTCTCCGGAATGCGTGAGGTATCACGCCGCATTTGAAGGCGTTTTCAAAACATTGTGGAATTAACGCAACTCCAGCCCCCTTTGAAAATTACGTAACGCTTGACGGAACACATTCCTTAAGATCCCAAAAATTGTTAGGCATTTATGCGTAGACGGATTACGTCCGGTCTCCTCAGGAGTCTCCTCGCTGTGCAGGCCGGCGACCGGCCGTGACGCAGTCTCATGCCTCTTCTTTTTCTTTAGCGTTACGTAATTTACGAGCGTTCCTTCTTCAGTGCTCTTCAGCCGGCCGATTAGTGAAATTGATAGACAAAGCTATAGACAAAGAGGATTAAAGAGATATGGAGGGATCCTATCGGTGGAGGCGGGTGGTTGCAATGGACAAAGGAAGTAGGTAATAGACTAACTGACGGCAACCCAAGAGAGAACCTTTTATAATTAGTCCATCATTTTCTCCCTTTGTCTATGGAACCACCGATTTCAACCAATAGGATCGCTTTATACTCCCTATGTCTTCTTTGTCTATAGCTTTGTCTATCAATTTTAATAACCAGCCCACTGCACGACACAACGGTTTGTATGGGAGACATACCACGATTAAGTCGAGAGGCGTTACCTAACCTTAGCCTGGTTTGCGCCCAATCGCTAAACCGGTAGGTATAGAACGCAGAAAGGTTAGGTCCGCCTTTTGACCTAGCCGCCTTGTTTTTCTGACGCAAACTCGTTTCGCCTCCGTAATGAGATTTAATTAAAAAGGAATGATTGCGTGGTAGCTAAATACTGGATGAATGAAAAAGTTTAGGATTTATATTATTTCACTCGCACGAGAAAAATTACCTAATATCAAAACACACCAGGAGCTGGAGCAAATTTCGAGAGATGGCCAAACTCTACCTTTCCAAAAGGCGTTTGTACTCTCTGAATCCAAAGAAGGGTTTTCGGAGATTTCTTCAGGAAAATTTTGGAAAATTAACCTCTCTCAAATGCATTTCAGGGCTGTTTTCACACTTAATTTGGTCGTAAGCGAACTTGAGTTGTAATTCTGCCAATAATCCTCAAAGACATCTCGAATTTTCTTAATCTTCCTGTCGCATAATGCGACGAAACAAAGGAAAATATAGATTCTAATCAGGTTTTTGGTAAGTTTTTTAATTGGATGTTCAATCACATATACACCAAAATTCTCCGAATGCATAGCACTATTATGAAATTCTAGCGATTCAATGAACGTTTCATCGGCTGGGATAGGACTGATTTTACAACGTTCGGAAATTCAGGTCGGGGAAAAGTTTGGATGCTTTTGGCAGCGCAGGTGGATCAGATTCAACGAAGGTAACAATAATTGTTCCGAGAAAACGCACTTGAACCTCTTTCAAAAATGAAGGAGAAGCGGTAGAATGTAGGTGGGGGAGAGGATAGGCAGGGATGGTGCAAAATAAGCTATTGCACTCGCTTGATGAGAGATACCGCTGCCACATAAACGAAAATTCACCTTTTCCGTCAAAGAGACATTTAAATTATTTTCCACTTGCAAAGAAGATTCATTCGACAATATTTTAGAGGCACTGTGGTGTTATGAAGGGCGAGTTAAGTATGCATTGAAGCAGTTCAATGAATATTTTAAGTTACATTTTCTCTTTATTTCCCCTAGAGATTCGGTAAAAGTTGGAAAATTATAAGATATATTTTGACCCACAAAGATAACCGCATTAAATTAGAATATTAAATATGAAGTTGATTTTGATAAGTTTCTTCAATTTCAAAGCTCACCTTTGTCAAAATTTTAGCCAATGACGCTCAATTGGATTTTAATTTGCGATTAGTGACTAAAATTTCTGGTTTATCCGTAAAAACACGCATGTACACTTGTACATAGGGCAACTAACGGTACACACGTTGTTTCTAAACTGAGCCAAAAATTGTGGTATCGAATTGCAAAATGGAGTCAAATTAGATGATCGATATAAATTTAAAGGAATTTATGTTGTTTCGTTTTAAAATTTGAATTATTTCCAAAAAGCATGCTCTCCGAACTCACTCTTTAAAAAAGTGAACTTTAATAACATACCATATTTATTAACCTCATCACCCACATGTGCCTACAAATGTTCTATTTTCAATAAAAGACAATGAGTATCATTGAAACCGACTATAGTGCTCACATTTTTGGTCCAAAAATGCAACTGAATTTTGTGTTCATATTCTATATGGATTGCATCATTAAATGAGACATCCCTTGCCTTTAAAGTTTGATTAAAAGTTATCGCATTCGAAATTGGTCACTGAAACTGAAGGACATCTATTTTTCATGATTGGCAGAGCATGAATTTTGCTTGCAATATTGCAGCGCTGAACGAAGTGAGGGAAATTTCAATCAATTACCCACCTGACGATACGACCTGAGGGATATGACATGTATTATTTATTCTACAGGCAGACTGAGCAACATGAGCTGATATTTCAGTGAATGTAAACTTAAGAGCGTCTATGCCACATGTGAAACACGATTGATTTTGATTTTAAAGATATTATTCTGAATTCAAATAAACTCAAAAATGAATTGGAGAAGCTAATTTTACGACTGAAAAACACAACTCTTGATCCGTTTCGAATTTCTACACTCTCCAAATAAAATGACAAGCATATTAGAGACAAATTTCGAGACACAGACATTTATATGGGAAACATTTTCATTTGCCTAATATAAAACTTAAACACTCGAAAACTGTAACAAAGAAAAACAAGCAGTGAACTCCAACACAATGTGTTGATAAGGCGCGTCATTAACTCGCACATATCAACCCCTTTAGTTTTCATTTACAGAGATTTCAAAATAGGCAAACAGCATAAAAAGAGAATTCACGATCCAACACTGCGAGGTCAAAGACGCACCTTGACGAGACCGTGTATTGTGAAAGTAGAAAGCTATTCGATCGAATTTAAGTTTTTTGATCTGCCTCAAGCAAAATCTTATCAGATTCTTGAAGAAAAGTGCTACGGAATAATTTAAGCGAAGAAAGGAAAAATTCTGTCGAACTCCTAGAAGATAAAGTCGATTTAAAGGTATTTTGGGGCTAAAATACCCAAATCACCGGTAGTAAAAATCCCGTTATATTATTGAAAAGAAATTGACTCGATATAAATGCAATTGCATTAAATACGTCTTGATTTTGTTATTTTAAACGTCTTTCCATGCAAAGAAGTTCAACCATGTCGTTGCTTTATTCATTCATGAATTGAAAGTAAGCAATCTACATCCCGAAAATCTACTGATTTGCCGTAAAAAATTGCAGAAACTTGATATACCAGGTCGATGCACCCACTCGTTGAATTTACCAACCAATTTTGTGAGTGCAAATGTGTAAGAATCAATATGCTATAGTCATTTTGGGTGCATTTATTTTTCATGAAACAATAATAATTTCAATCCCGAAAAAACCATCAATTTTCCGTATAAAATCGAAAAAATCAAAATATGTCAACTCCCCGACGTGAAAATTAGATTCTACGTATGTAAAATGTAAATACTTATGTATCGATATGCTGAACAGAACTATGTGTGGACAGTCAGAAGCCCGCGGCAACATTAATTCAACAGAAAAACTGTAAAAATTAGATAGGATTTTAGCCGCTTTGCCCGCCTCTCCTCGCTACTTACAACAAACCGTTCTTATACTCATCTCAAAATTTTTCTCAGAGCTTTGGGTTATTATCAGCTTCCATTTAAACTCCGGTTCGATGGCCGAATCGGCTGCCAAAAAAGCAAGCCACTGTTGAGGGGTTCTATGAGAAATTCGTGATATTATCGGCTCTCAGGAAATCACCCCATGGCTAAAATTGGTGGTATAAATGTTTAAGTGCTTAAAATAATCGTATTCAAGAAACTAAGGAATTAAACTATGGAGTCAATTTCTTTTTAATAATATAACGAATTTACTACCGGTGATTTAGCTATTATAGCCCCAGAATACTTTTAAAGCGCCTTTGCGTTCCAGAATCTCGACGGAATTTTTTTTTTTTTTTTTTTTTTTTTTGCTTAAACGATTCAAGAAACATTGTAGTTAAAAATATAAAGATTTTTCGATTTGGACGTATGAAAAATGTTTAACTCGTTCAGGCACACCGTGTATTGTATGGAGTACTGCTGTTATTCGACCGTTGTCTTCAGGTCAAAATTCTTACAAAGAAGCCCCTTGCAAGAGGCAAATTTTTTGTAATTTCTCCCAGTTTTTTCAGCGTTAGGTATATAAATGAATTGTTTGTCAAATTTTGAGGTCAATTATATTTAATTGTAATTTATACTTTCTTTTTTTCCCCTTCATTTTATTTTTCGTATCGAGGAGTCGAGGTTTTGTTGATTTCTTCGGATTTCGATTACTGTAACTTCTCTTCTATTCGGCCGATTGTTATGAATGAGGTCTCTTTTTATTTGTGTTTTAACAGAGAGTAAGGAAAAAATTGCTAAATACATGCGAAACAATTTTTTTTGAAAATTGGATGAATCCTAGCGTGACGGTGAAATGGTTAATGAAGCGTGAGTAATTGGGGTACGGGTATCGGCCGCGTTGGGACCCAAGGCCCATTGTTCTTCGTGACGCCGACGCAGTGATCAGGAGCGTGGGGACGAGAGGGCTTAGTGGACTCCTGTATGAGCCACGTTTAGCAAATGGTCTAATGAGTCTCGAGGCTCATCACAGATTGCACTGACCACTATCCTGGTGGCCCCGGCTATCAGAGCAAGGAGTACCAACTTTTGAAAAGGATAACAGTGTTGTGGAGATATTTCAAAGCAACGTTGTGAACAAAACGGAGTGAGTGAAATTCTCATTCAAGGAGTGCCGAACTGGTCAGCCATCCTCGAATCAGTTCGCTTGCTTCCGCTTATATATGCATATTTTAAATCAGCGCGCCCCATTCTAAGGTTTTTTTAAAAAAAACCAAGAAACGTAGACTCTTGGTATTCATTACACATAAACTAGCGAGCCCCAGAATGAGAAACAAATTTTAATCATTATTATTGACGGATTAGTAAACTTTTTACACGCTTTGGAAAATCTCAGAAGTTCGCGGTAGTCACTTTTCGGTAAGGAACTAGGGGACTCGGTTATTGTATCGAGGGGGGGGGGTCGAAACGATCGCAAAGGCGGTATACTACGTATACGCGCCAACAAAGAAATTCGAACGTATTATGTATTTAAAAATTGACAAAATAATTGAGTGAAAATTGTATGGCATAAATTCAACCATCAAATAATAAATATCAAATTGAACCAGACACAAAACTAGAGAGTTTCCATTGAGCAGAAAGTGAGAAAAATCTATGATTGGACATTCCTCATGGAGCCGCTGGAGTAAATTATTCCTTGGAATTCTAACAAAAATATTATTTCTGAAAAAGTTTAAAGTCATTCATTCATGGAGCCTCCTCCCCGAATGGACGCAACTCCGCTCATTCGGTTATACCTCCGGATTGGGAGGGTTGGTAATAATTGCATCTTGTCATTATATTTTCTTTGTTTAAGGTCATTTTAGATACAATTCAGATTAGTAAGTCATTTATAAACTTTTGTAGAAACTTTAAAGACGATTTATTCTTACTGCCTGACACCTTGGTTCTCTAGTTTTCTTTGTTTACTTCTCACCCTTACTTAAAATTGAAATTTAAGATTGCCTCCACGTTTGATTGATCCCTTTTAAATCTCCTTTATCCAGAATACGACCAATTTGACGGTTAAACTTTTCTTTTCTAGCACCAGCATCTCAAGACTGAAGAATGTCCTTCTCAGTGGCAGAATTAGGCTCTATTTCTATCATCGTTTGTTCACCTTCGTTAAAACTGCCATCAGTATCTTGGTCAGCAAAGGAATCATTCATCGATACACCGACGGCGGCCGTCGTGTTGGTGAAGGTATTCAGGGACACTAGCTTCGATTTTTGCATCGTCTTGTCAGGTTGCGAAGCAGTACTCTGATGATCTCCTGAAAGTTCGTCTTCTAAAACTTTGATACGCCTGGTCAACTGATTGATTTTAGAGTCCCTTTCACTCAACTGGTTTTGTAATTTTTGGATTAAATTATTTTTAGCCTGAACTTGTGCGAGACGGGCTGAATTGATAAGTTCAATGTGACACGTGTAATGTTCTTTAACGCTCCATCGGAAATTTTTCAATTCTGCACTATGCAACGGATTTCTTATGATCACAGAGTTCCTGCAGTTCAGAGCTTCACTCCTAGATTGCACAGAGTCATGTATTTTTTCCACTGTGTTTTTCTGTGCACACGTAGAGGGATTTCCTAGCAAAAGATCCACGGATTTAGAAGCGGGAGCGTCAATCATGTTTATGTTAGAGTTTACACTTCACTACACTAACGAACTTCTAAGAACTTTAAAGTAACTTTTAGGTACTTAATTCAGTACAGGTAACCCGACTAGAACTCATTAGATTGGTACCTTTTGCAGAAGTTAAAAATGCAGTTATTCTGTTTTACAAAATAATGACAAAAAACTGAGGTTTTAAAATTAAACAGAGGTGGATTCTGAAAGGCACTGTTGTTGCATAATCAATTGCGCTTATAGCGTTGTTATCACGTATGATTGCTCTCAGAATGTCGTCGCTTCATCAAACAACTTTGACACGAATTAAGACTTCAGTTATGATTCGACCAAAAATATGAATGTACCACAAACGAAATAGATAATAATCTCAAATACTAGGTTTCATACACCCAGTTGAGCTCGTATAACTCCCAGCACATGTGAGATAGAGACGAATAGGAAATTGGAAGGAAAAAGCAAAGGAAGAAGAAAAGCAAGAATTATAGGAAGAGTAGAGGATGGAAGCAAAATATGAGGAAGAAGAAAGAAAGGACGAAAATCACGAAGAAAAAAGAAAGGAGACAGGAGGGAGGCGAAGAAAAGGAAACACTTGAGATGAAAAAAGAGGGGAAAGTAATGATAATAAAAAGAGAAAGAAAAGGCGAATGACAAAGAGGAAAAACAATAATCAGAGGAAAAAGACAAAGAAAATAGAGGAGAAGGACAAATATAAGAGATGGGAGAAGAAACAGAGAGGAATCATTTATTTTTCCTCCTCTTTTACCTTGTCTTTGCTGTACTCTTTTTCTTCGTCTATTCCTTTTTCTTTTTCTTCCTTTCCTTTTTCTTCGTCCTCCGTTTAAAAACACGAGAACTCGGGTCAAAAAAATCTAAGTCAGACTGTGGTTAAAACTTGAAAGGATAAAAGGAGCTATCCTGAACACCTATCATCAATGATTCCGAGCTGGAAAAAAAGGCTACTGGCCGGGTAGGCAACTATTCGAGCTTGAAGGTACGTTTTGCGCCTACCCGAACAATTGAAGGCGTTTTGAAAAGTGTGACTCTCGCTACTATAAAGCCATTTCTGGCGCAAATGAGAAACTTACAGTCTTCTGCAATGTGATTTTGGTCCTATTATGACATTCCGTTCGCGAAATGGCACATCTTGCCTCATTATTAGAATGTGTTTGCAGTCAGTGGCGTAATTCCCTCAGATCATTAAAACTATTGAGCAAATGCCGCACAAACGTTGATGTCCTTGTCATGTTTGAATTTATATTATTATCATTGGTTCCTCATTAAAGATACAAATATTGACTCTATTAGCACACACAATGAAGGTTAGGAAATGTGTATCTCGATTGCGGTGTTTTAAAATGTCCAGGTCTACTTGTAAACATTTGTATAAAATAAAATATCAAAGCAAATTTTTAAAATGAATACAATTATTAGCAGTGAATTAATTATACAAATAAACATGTATTCTTGTACTGAGAATTATTCAAAAGTTCTCCTGCGTTCAAATCAGATATCCCATCGTGAAAAAGTGACATACATCGTTTACAAATTCCTCCTTCGAGAATAATGTCCCACTGCAACGTTCTCGAAGGGACTACAATAATCGCATCTTTTTCCCTTCTTTTTTCCCGACTCCTGAGAACGTAACTAAAGGATCATCGACAGCTCCTCCTTTTAATCTCTCCTCGCTCCTGAGTCACTTTGATTAACAGGCTAGGTTTATTAACCTCCTCGACGTTATTAGTTGAATTAATTTCACTGACCCAGAAATAAACTCGGCTTGAATTGACTGAAGGGCGAGGGTTGCCTAATTTAAAGGAAATTAGGTTTGCATCATAAGCCAGGCAAATTCCTCGTTGGATAAATTTACTAGCACCTGTTCCTCACCCGAATACATCAATTTTTCTTTTTTTGTGATCTACGACACCTCCTGTTTACTCTCATATGGTTACGCAAATTAATAAAAATAAATTAGAATTATGGAAGTCGGCGAAAATTGTGCCAATTTACCCTTTAACCGTTTTCTTGTACAGTTATGTAGGCAAGTTTTTTTTCTTTTTAGCAAGTGACATAATAGTTTACGTACTCTTTGACCATTCTCCGTCTTTGAAAATTAAATTGATTCAGCTGATTAGCTCATTTGTAACTATCCACGCAAAGAGGGACCTTGGTCTGCGGCGGAAAAATTCTTAAATTGAACGATTTTTCTTGAATTTTTTTCTAGAATTTTATCCTAAGCTTTTTCTTGTACTTTTTACCACGTAACAAATATGAACGGTATTCAATTGCATGCGTATTGCTTGAGGCTTTATTTCTAAGCCACCGTGTGACTCGGAGAATTCTGAAGGAGGAAAAATGATAACTTTTGCTTAAATTACAATAGTTTGTTAAGAGGACATTTTAACGAGTCTCATTCAAAAAATGTAATCATAGCTAAACTGTTCAGTAACACATGGCAATCCTGCTAATCATCCATTTTGCCACGATTTACTTGAATTACCTCATCCAGAATTCCCACCATCGCGGTCGACTTGGACACGTACCACCTACTCACCCTTGATGCAACCATCCGGACCCCACAATATATCAGAGAGCGTGAGTGTCAACCCTGGTTGTCAATTTTTGCAAATTATTCAAATTGCATGAACTAAGCACCTAAATATGTGTGGGGAGCGCACCGCTAATTTTGGGCCGTTTTCTGATTGGTTTCTGATTTGGTTTGAGCCCTGTGTCTAAATCTGACGATGAAAAATTCGTATTTCCTCACAGCCCTCCTGAAAAATGAAAATTTCCCGGAAGGAAATGTGGCAACATGCAAATCTCATACGGAGTTTCCCCTTAAGCACGACAGTGGCGCGCCATGAACGTCACAAAGTGGAACGAGTCTTTGGAAGAATTCGGACATGAAATTTTTGACAAAAATGTTAACATTTTACGTTTATATCGTCACAATTTTAATTTTATAAGAGCTGCTTCTCGGAGAAAATTTTACGAGAGAACCTACAAAACTACTTTTAAAACATCAAAATTTCATAATAATGTGATATTCAAAGTTTTTTAATCATGTCCAACCTCTCCCACTGACTCGATCCACTGTGCGTCAGCGAAACCGACCGGTTTCTAAACGCAACTTTGGCAACTTCCTCCGCGGTTTGTCTAATGTTCCGAACAACATGAGGCGCGGAAATTTAAATGTAAATTATCTCACAGCTCCGTTTGCCGGCGCAGATTCGCAAGAATACGTGGCTGTATGCCTCAGCTACCCCCTCTCTTCTACAACCCTCCCATTCTCCTTTCGCCCCCACCCCATCTTCTCTCTCTCTTACCACTCCCACCATACGTCCCTCCACCCCTCTTATCATCCCCCCACCTACCCCTCGTTGGGTTCAGGGCCCGGGCAGTAATTAATCACGGGTAGACTTAGCATGATTTGATGTGATATAAGATGTCACCGTTGCGGCGGCGGGCGGGGGGAGGCGCCATCTTATCGGGCTTAATTTCGCCGTGTGAAGATATGTACAAATGAGTAGGTAAGAGGAGGATTAACACGGCGCACGTATACCCGCGGAGGGGATGCGCGGGGGCCGGGGGGACGATTAATGTCGTCATAAATGGCGAGTAGTGGTCCGACGTTGCCGGGTCGTGCGCGGTGGTGACGGTGATGGATGGGTTTTTTTTTTCGCGGGTGAGCTGGCAACGCGGCTCGTTTGAGGGGTGTCGAGGTGCCATGGGTCATCACTCATGTAAACTTTGGTTTATGGCGTCGCGAGTTGGGGCGCTTTAATGTAGTGCCCGGTGGACGCCCCGCGAGCCGCTATGACCGGAAACTAAGGTTAACAACCGGAAGTAAATAAACATTGATGTATCGACTAAATTTTGCTGGATGCACTGGAAAAAAAACACATTGGATCAAGAGTCCAGACTCTTAAAAACATAGACATGAAAAAATACTCTCGATTCGATCGGATTTTTACTTAAATCTTAATTTAAATGGTTAAAAATGGTTAAAAATTTACCAGCAAATACATTAACAGGGTTGCCACTTCGTCGGGGGATTCTCGTGGGCGGGAATTTCGAATTTATTTTTTATGAATAGGAGGGTTTTAAACTACACACGTGTTTTTCCCGCTCATGAGTTAATTCCGAACTTTGTTGATATGTTGCTTGTGTTCTGCGTGAAATTTTGAACACATAAACATGCGCTTTAGTGTTCAGTTTCTTATCCTGTTTAGCGGTCCATTAAAAAATTTGATGACGGCAGCCTCATTTGGAAACTAATACTGCTGTGCTGAGGAAAAACGCCGTATGAGCCTTTAGGCGTTGCCATATTTCCTTCAATTAAAAACGCATTTGCCGTGAAAATCCTGAATTTTCTTCCTCCAATTTTTCAGGCAATTTTGGACATAATGTAATCAAAGGTATCTGACAATTTTAAGAGAAGATCTGCATAACCTTTCTCTAAAATAAATGTTTTATCGGGGGAAATCGCAACAGCACAATGCTCATACAACGTTCTTCCTTAGCACGACAGACAGTGGCGTGGCGTGAATGATCGATTGCCGATATTTCTCTATTTGTAGCCACGGTAAAAAATCGATTATCAAGGTGTTCGCTGCGAACACCATGTTTATCGATCCTTTTCCGTAGGTTTGAATGACAGCTCAATCGATATATCGCAAAGCACGCCACACCGCTGGACAGAATACCAACCGATAGCCGGTTAATCTCGGGAATCGACCCGGTAGATCTCTAAATAGCTCTGACCAGAATGGAAAATTTGGGGAAGTCACAGGGCTGACGGTAATGAAGATATCTTCAATTCCAGCTCGGTAATTGCAATTTAATCTGGAACGCGCTTTCAATACCCCGCAGCGCGACGCGACCTCCTCAACGTTGGGAAGCTCGGAGGAGGGAGTTTGGTCGCCCCTCTGACGTAAAGGCATACCTCGATTTTCACGTGAACCCTGTTGTCCATATAACATCATGCTTTCCAGGGCTCATGTCTAAATCGAGATGCGGCCTCACGTCAGAGGAGCGACGATTTCGGAGGCCACCGATATGGTCATTGTCGGTGGCATTTTATTGAGCAGTTAAACTCGTCCGAATGCGGTCATAACCCCATTCCTGATCGATTACGCGGTTTCCAATACCTTCGTCGAGGTTTCCCTCTCCTTGACCTTCGGGTGTCTCAAGATACCCGAAACTCAATCAAGAGCTTAATCCGGCGCACAGTGGATATAGAGTCGATCAGAGAGGTCGGAAATAAAATTTTTGACCAAAACTGCAAATTTTGATGTTTATTTCAACGAATTTTAAATTGCAAAGAGTGTTTCTCAAAGAAAATACGAAGACGCCATTGAAAATACTTTCAGAACCTCAAATTTTTGTATGAACGGAGTTATTGGCGTTTAAAATTCCCTAACTACGTCTGACCTCTCCTATTGACTCGATCCACTGTGCGGCGGCAGACTGCCAGCGCGAGACGCGCATTGGCGCCTACAAACCTAACAGGCATACTTCAAGCATTGCGCAATGCGTGAAGTATCCACTTAGGTTTGTAGGCGTCAGTGCGCGGTTCGCTCTGGCAGCAAGCCGCGCCGGCGCTGAACATTCGCTGTGTTCGCTGTGTTTGCTGTATTCAGGACTTCGTCTATTCTGTGGTGCCAAGGAAGAAAGCCGTATGAGCTTTCAGGTGATGCCATATTTCATCCAGTACAAAACGAATTCGTTGGTAAAATTTTGAACATTTTTCTTTTAAATTTTCAGACAATTTTTTTTCGCACTTTCATCACTGAAGCATCAGAAAATTTCAAGAAAAAATATGCATAACTTCCCTCGAAAATACATTTTCTATCCGGGAAAAGGCACCTCTCGAATATCTATATGGCGTTCTTCTTTACCATGGCAGATTTGTTGTTTCGATGAAAGAGAATGGTGCATTATTATCGTATGTTAACAACGTCAATGACTTGATGAGCTTTTCAATTTTTCTTTTTTTTTTGCACTAATTCTTGAAGAGAAATTAGGATAATGATCAATGGCCAGGGGATGGAATTAGGCACAAAATACTTGTTTTCTCATCGATATTTCACATTAAATATCATAGACACGTCATAACTTTCCGAAATCAACTTACAAAATTGAGAGAGAAAAAGCATCGTTTGGTGTGGGTCTATTTACACTTTCCTTTAGAGAAAACTTGTGTCAACTGAAGTCAAATTGAAACTTAAAACTAATTTCAGAATATTTTACTGAGATAGAATTTTCCTCTGAGCGGCCCTTTTTTTCAGGGGGGGGGGGGGGGGGCAAATTAGATTTATCTTGTGTCAGAGGAGAAAAAATGTGTGACTACTCGACCTGCGATGATTAAGGTTTTCGTGTGAGCGGAGTAAATTTTGGAATATTTTATATGTCCATTGTGCTTTGCAAGAAATTTTGATAAGACGATACGTCTTTTAGAGGTCTAAATCTTACGTTGCCTCGTGGCTCATTGACTGAAAATCGATAGCACCGTCCACCTACTGACATTGACTGACTCACTGTCACTCACATTGGCCTGCAGAACAATGCTGCCGAATGGTGAAGTCGAATCGGGAGTTTAACGTAGATTCAGGCTTGATCGCTGAAGAAACTCTTACAATTCTTCAGCTCTGCGGGATGACGAACCTCACTTAAATTGAAGCCTTTTCCGTGATGATTCGTGAGGAACAATATTTCACGTCACTGGTGACAGCCATGGGGTGTCGGAAACAATACACTTACAAAATCGAAGCATCTCTGAAAGTGTGTGGGCTTCATTTCTTCTAGTTCCATGGACTTATAATACGAAATGAAACCTATTTACCTCGACAGCTTGAGTGAATAAGACAATAACTTTATTGAAATTTGCAAAAAATTACGTTAACACATCAAGTATAATATTGAATGTTATTACTGAAAATAGTTTCATAATATGATGAAATCGAGGAATGGCTCAATGCATGATAAGGTAAAAGTTACCTAAAAACTTGAAACATTCTTTGGTTCATGCCATGATTTAAAAAGGGGAAAAATGAATATACGACTGTATTTTTGCAGAGAGCTCACATATGGAACCGAACAGATGATGCGTGAAGTAAATTCGATCATCGAAAGTAAATTTATTATGATTGAATGGGAAAATATTGCTAACTTTTTAGCCTTTTGTGCATAAATTTGAGAATTATTTTTTGGTTCAGGTTGCAGACAAAATGAAAACAAAATTGAAACAAAGACTTGACGGTCCTCAAGTTCGCGTCTAAAAATGGAAAATTCCACATTCAAAGCTACAATTTTATTTGCGATTTCAGACACAGAGTGCACTGGCGCAACTCTGAAAGACGAATCTGTCCGTACCGTAATCACCTTCAAACGGTGGCGTGGCCTGCATTGCGATATATCGATTGATCTACCCTTTAAACTCATGGAAAAGGATCGATAATTAAGGTGTCCGCGACGAACACCTTGATAATCGACTCTTCACCACAGCTTTAAATGGGGATATATCGATAATCGATCATTCACGCCACGCCACTGCCTTCAAACATCCCTCAGGGATGTCCGAATAAAAAAGACTGCTGAGGGAGCGAAAATTCTATTCCCGGAGGAGAAGAATTGGTGAGCAAGGGAGGGGTACAAATGGGAAGGGGGGAGAGGGGGTTGATCAAAACTATCCACGGTCGAGGGTGAATGAAAGCGAGTCCAAATGCATTCTTGATTTAACACAAATAGCCCGGCGAGGGATAAATTAGTTCAACTGGACACCCCGTGCCGTTCCTCACCGTTCCATTAGCCACCAAATTTAGCGGTGTTGCCTCTATTCGTAAGAAAATTCACGCATTGTACTGCCGTGCTAAGGAGGAACGCCGTGTGAACATTCAAAGGTTGCCGAGGTGCCCCGGATAAAACCTTTATTTTTGAGTAAATTTTTGCACGTTTTCACTTGAAATTTTCATATATCTTTAGATTAAATTACTAAAGAAAATTACCTGAAAATTTGGAGGAAAAATATTCACGATTTTCACGCTGAATTTGATTTTTATCGAAGGAAATATGACAACGTCTGAAAGCTTATACGGTGTTGTTCCTTAGCGCGGCACCGTATAAATCGACCACTTTTGCACCAACAATACCAGCTGATTAAGCTGGACTACTGCACTTAAAATAATGAGAATTGAAAAATATTGTCCATGATCCAAATTGCCCCTCGCCGAATAATAAATGGAAGCACCCGGCACCAGACCATCAACGTAATGCGAGTTTTCCCTTGTGGAATTCCTGAAAAAATTCACCTCCAGCATATTAGTGGACGACATTATGCAGAAAGGAAGCACTCTTTTCGGCTCATGTTAGAGAAAAAAAAAACATATGTAGCATGAAAGACCCCAAGCAAAATGGTGGTTTTATGGATGATCTAGAGATGACAGTTTTATTTTGCAAAATTTGATCCAATTTGCGGTGAATGCCTTGATTTTTTACGATTCAATGTTAAAGTGTTGCAATGAGCACGATTGCATTGGACCACGTTTAGCAGAAAGGAACCAAGTCACATCAGCTATAGTAAAAGCTCACTAAGTCGAACTATTAAGCCGAATTTTTTTTGCGGTCCTTGGACACGACCGTAAGTTAAGTGGAGAATCGGTTAAGACGAATTGCCGCTTAAGTCAAATTTCTTGTCGGTCCCTACATGATTCGACTTAGCATGCTATCGCTGTATTCCAGTGGCGTGGCGTACTTTGCGATAAATCGATAGATATGCCACTCAAACCTATGAAAAAAGATCAATTATCAGGGTGTTCGCAGCGAACACCCTAGTAATCGATTCTTTACCATAGTTTCAAAAGGCGAGATATCGATAATCGATCATTCACGCCACGCCACTGCTGTATGCCCAAATTTAACTGGGAAATTTAATTTTTTATGAGAGATCGTTAGTGCCCATTCATTAGAAAATTCTAAAGAATTTACTGCGTAATAAGCGGAAAATTCACCGAAAGTTGCACAAAAAACCGCACAACAGTTTCCATGTAAAAAATCGAATTGCCCAATCAAATTCGGCAATGGCTGATGTGACTTGGTTCCTTTCTCCTTGACGCAGTCCACTGACTTTTCTGTAAAAATGACCTATTCAAAGTAGAATTTGAGTGGATGGACATAAAATTCTAGCGTTATTAGAGCAATAACGACAATGGCAACAACAACTTCATTAAAATCTTTGGTGCAACTTGAGCTGTGACACTTTCCTCGAAATGGATGATGGATTCCGAGGAGTAATTTTAATTGATAAATTCTCGAGAGAAGTTTAATTTTTCAAGGTTTTACTCTCGCCTTGACCCCACGCAGCCCTCACAACGAGTCTCACAGACGGCCTGCGCGGAAAATCGTAAAAGCCGAAGTCGTAAATTCTTAATTTGGATCATTTTAATTGAATCAAAGAACTAGGGAATAGGCTGAGCTCCTATGCCTTCACATTACACAAGTTATTTTCGTAGCTTCCACATCAAGTAAACTATGGGTGTTGCGAAAGTGTAAATATAAATGAACTTTATGATATCTGTAAGCAATTGTTCACAGAGAGAGGGATCTTGATTAGCTTTCAGCTTCTTTTAATTGTAAAAGAGTTAAAAACTTACGTGACACTTGGTTCGAGTAACCCTTCGCGATGGTAAGTAGCTCAGTCCGCACAGGATAAAGGTTTAGTATAAAGCAATTTTTGTCGAGTTGGGTCGGAAAATGGAAAAATGTGTCCCAAAGGTTGAGTTAAGAGCAATTTATCTCATTGAAAGTATCGGAATTCCATGCTTTATACAAGACGTATTAAAATTTCAAGATTATTTTTTTCTAAAACTACCAATTTTCAAGCACCGTTACTGTACTTTCATTAAATATTTCT
The DNA here is from genome assembly GCF_918797505.1 of Bemisia tabaci. Classification (NCBI taxonomy): domain Eukaryota; kingdom Metazoa; phylum Arthropoda; class Insecta; order Hemiptera; family Aleyrodidae; genus Bemisia; species Bemisia tabaci. The sequence continues at coordinate 44,914,777 of NC_092797.1, read as the reverse complement.
GAATACGTCTTGTCCTTAATTTTTTTAAGAACGCTGATCTATACTCTGATAAGAGTAACTCAGTTTTGACTCTTTGTGGACTAAGGCTATTTTTTCAACGGACGATCTTAAGCTGTTAAAAATCATATTATTTTGTGCCGAGAATGAAGAAAAATTGAGTCAATTTGCTCGCAAATCGATTTCAAGGACACTCCAATTTAGAAGCCGCTAGAGAAACTGAAAGTTATGTCAAGTTAACTACAATCATTCAGTGTCCTTTTGAGTCTATTAGTGTCGAATGAATCCTAATGAAGACTTTAACTCGATCATATCTTTAAAATGGCTATAGAACATCATTCTACATTCTTTTTCTAGAACCAGCGAGCATATTTCAAGAGACTCGCCTTAACACTCACGAGCTTTTCAAATCAACGAGTTTAGAACTAGCTGGCGTACACCGTAGTGTTTTGAGAACAATTTTAGGAGGGAACACCTTTTGCTGCAAATTTACACGGCTGACTTCTATCCAGTCAAAAGGCCCGTTACGATTGGCTTAAAAATCCCCGTTCAACCTTAATCAAAATGGCGTGGCTCTCATACGTTCCTGCATGTACTCGGGTAACCTCCCTTTCCTCATCGCTGCTCCGCAGTTTGAAAAATTCAGAGAATCACGGATGAAATTCGAGAGAAAAGCGAACGCGTAATTAAGAGGTAGCAAGAGCAGAAAGAGTCGGGGGTGCGTGAGGCACACGAGGGTAGCACGGTGGGAGAGGGGGGTTATGCAAGCCTGAATTAATAGCCCTCTCGATACTTCCAGTCTTTAACGTTCCTATACGGGGGTCGCGAGGGGGGGAGGGGGATGTTAGCTTCAAAGTGCTTTAACGGATCGAATTCTTCAAAGCGAAAGGACTCGACCGAGCCGTTTAAATGAACGACGCAGATCCACCGCCGGCCCTGCAGCACAGTCACGTATGATACATGCATGTGTCTCCGGTTTGGTTGAGTAAAATGGATCTGGATTTATTCTTTTTAAAGGACTGGAATATCAATGCAATATATCGATGAAAATTCGATTCTCCGCTTTGCAGTCATAATTTTCTTGCACATATCGTCGTTCCGTTGACGCAAGGGCGTATCTCGATTTTCACATGAGCCCCAGAAAGTATGAATCTATACATAAAACAAGGCTCACGTGAAAATTGAGATATGACCATACGTGTCAGAGGAGCGACATCATTTACCATTACCTACATAATGGTTGTGGCATTTCGTAATGGACCACTAGACAAGGTACGAATTTCAGCATTTTGATACATGTTTCTTTACCCAAATTTTATGTAAAACACGATGCACACAACGAAAAGTACCGATATCACACTTTACGAAAATATTGAATGATACTTGATGCGTGAATTGAAATCACCCGCTCATGAAAACTCAATGCTCTACGTGATTCACATAGCGCGCTTAACGTTATCATGACGGTATCTGCGATTTAAAAATCTGGCAACCTCAATCTTGACGCTTCGGCTCAGCTATAGCAAATTTCTTATAGTTTGAACCACACATGGTGGGAAATGAACATTGCTCGATTGAGAAGCTTGCTGAAACCGTTGCAGTGCACGATTTGACTCACGTAGAGCTTGAGTTTCTTGTGAGCGGGCACTTAAACTTCCTCGTAACCAATGTGAAATAAAAACTTTGATATCTTCGTTAGGAGTTTCAGTAATATTCGTTAAGCTAATCTTGTTCTACGTGAAATTCTGGCTAAGCATCATGTATCAGATTGCTTACATTTGTACCTTGTATAGTGGTCCATCGCCGCTCCTACTTTATTTTTTAAAAAGAGACCGAACCAACATCATAGCTTAAAATTTTCAATAAATGTTCTTCACACTATAGAAAATAAAAAATACCGCGAAGTCTTCGAAACATTACGAGTGGTAGTTCTCGATGTGGAAAATGACGTAAGACAGGAAGTCTACAACACTGTAAACAAGGATATCTGCTGAATCACACGATTTTTCTTTACATTCCGCAATCACCGGACAAAATAATAATTGATGAAGTTTATCACCTTATCAGAACAACTCTCAAGGGAGTATGGATGGGATTTGGCAATCTCGCTCTCAAGTTTTGGTCCAATGACTTTCGTTGGGAAGGTGTAGCAAAACCGCACCTAAAATTGTGATTTAGTGTGATCAAAACTGTGGAAATCAACACTCGTTCTGCGATTTCAGGTGTTGCGAGGATTGAGCGAGTGCGGAATTGGCATTGATCAACGAGCAGAACACATTTTGGACCGTCCACAGAAATTGATCCGCAGTGCTGAATGACTCGAAATCGGACTTCCGTACGACTACCTTCTTTGGAGAGAAGCATGCAAACGTTACATGCTAAAAAAGTCCAAGATGCATGTATGTCCAACTCATGTGACATTCAAAATGTCTGAAAGCATCCATAAAGCTACTCTAACTATTTATGACTGCTAAAACTAAAAGTGACCTTAGCCCAGCCTATTATTTACGTATTTTCCGGAGAAATAAATCGTGAACAAATAGTATGCCATTTGCGCAGAAAAACCTCATTATTAGAGACAGCTGGGAACTATTGGGCATAGGATACGTAATTTTCCATTTATTTTGGGCATTTGAGTCCAAAAATCGCTTTGATGAGTTTTCTCACATGCACTCAGTTTCCCAAGAAATTTAATTTTCCTTGGAATAAAGGTCATATTTCTGAGAAAAATCTCGATTTTCTTAGAAAACTGGTTGGAAAAAGGAAAAAAATCCGATGTAATTTTCACATTCAGCTGTAAAATTTACGTAGAGTCAACAAAAATAACCCCTAATATTTTTTTTCAGGCACAGACATACGTAAATGAGATCAGTTCATGCGTTCTTCGCTGATAAAAAAAAACCATGGTAGATTTTATCATAATTAGACACAGTGATACGAGTATGGTAATAAACACCAGACTTCATGGTAGCATGTACCATATTATGGTGAGGGTCACCAGAGTTCTGATAAATACTACTATAATTCTGTTTATTTTCACTAAATAGTGCCACTGTGTAAAAAATGAAGTAGATGATACCAAACTTTTTTTTCCAGTGAAATCCCTTGGTTAATCTGAGGAAAATTTGGGAGAATCTCCCGAGATCTGACAGCCACTTGGCGAAACTTGCCCGACACGGGGAGGGAGGGTGTGTCGGCGCTCATTTGATGAAGTGCTCTAAAAAATTTAGCCACTCCCAAGTCAAACTTTTAATTGGATTTTATGAATTTACTCCCAATTTTCCAGCGCAGATTCGCAGTTTACGGGGGGTTTATCACTTACTCAGTCAGGAATAATGCCTGGACTCCAAAGTTTGATCTCGCCTTTTTTCTCACACCTGAACGGGTTTCTCTCTCGTTCCCGCGGCTGAGGCTCCCCGTATAATACGCCTTCGAAGGGATCGAATTTAAAGTACTTTGTAATTGAGCAGTGTTTACCCGCGTCTCTGTGACACCCGCGCAATCCATGAGTATAATTAAAGGGAATATTTTCGGATCCGTCGTTAATTAGTGGATGGGCTGAAAGACGGAGCTTTAATCTAAGCAGCCGATATTGAATATCATCTCTGCAACATTTCACGATGAAAGGCAATGCGTATATTTTGCTGGCTGCCCAACTTCCTTCAAATTTTAAGAAAATGCGACAATAATACGCTGAATGATGGGTCCTTTTAAGAAATGAGAAAAAATTATTGCAGTATTACGTAACTTTATGATAAAAACTCCTAATGATGCCACGGAACGGTATCGTGAAACTGCTAACGTTGATAACCCCCCCCCCCCCCCTCCCCCCGATGCCTTATGTAACTACGCAGCCGTCCTAAGAAGAAACGCCGTAAGAACTTTCGGATGGTGCCAAATTTCCTTTGATAAAATACTAATTTGCTGGGAAAGTTGTGAACAGTTTTATTCAAATTCTCCAGGCAATATTGTTCGCACTTTGATCTAAAATATCTGACAATATTAAGGAAAAACGCGTGTAACTTCTTTCCAAAATAAACGTTTTATCAGGGAAAATTTGGCAACTCTCGAATTTTTATACAGCGTTTTTCCTCAGTGCGGGAATATGAGCGCTCCCTTGAGCAAAATACGCAAAACAAAAATGTTTCAAACATGAAATCCAAGAGAAACAAGGTGTGCACGGATCCAAAAATATAGGATGGAAAGTGTGCACCTAACACTCGTCGAATTTTCACAACTGCAGGTGAAATATTGTTGCGCGCGGGGTAAGTATATTAAACGTGAGAGCATCAGTGGATCATTAAGAACTCATTTATCAAGGTGTTGAAGACAACGAAAATGTATTCATTATATTATGCACACCCGGGTGCTTTACGAATGGAGGGCGAGGAATTTAGGGTCATCAATTTCTAAATATAATCTTGAATCACACGCCTTGCTCGGCGTAATTTCCTGCGGGGTAAGGGGTTTTTTAATAAGATCGAGATATCATTGATTTCAGCGAGCTGATCATTGAGATCGATAGACAAAGCTATAGACGAAGAATACAAAGATAAAATGGAACAATCCTCATGGTGAAGGCGAGTGGCTGCAATGAGTGCAATGCACATAAGCAATAGACTAACTAACGGCAACCCACGAGAAACCATATGTATAACTAGGCCATCATTTTCACCCTTATCAGTCTATTACAACAACCAGTTTCAACAAATAAGATCGCTACATTTCCTTTTGTATGCTTTTTCTATACGTTTGTCTATAAATTTCAATAATCAGCCGGCAGGCCAAGATATTGAACGTACGTTAGGTACCGTCCTTAGGGAAAAAATGTCAGTGTCAAAGGAACTCTATAGTCTACCGATAGGGTCGCTCCACTCACCCCATGTATTCTTTGTCTACGTCTTTGTCTATCAAATTCAATAATCAGCCCGCAGAAGATAATAAGAAATTAAGAATACAAATATTAAAATTCTCATTCTCAATGTCTCATTGATTTTTATTTGGATGTTGTTAAATATATACGTTAAATTAAACTGATAACTTTTAAAATTATCACGGTATTGAATATCAGTTACCGTCCTTGAAAGAAAGAAATCTCACCGTCGAGAAAAGCAAAATCAACCGTATCCATGTTGTGTACGACTTCTCTCAGGCCACCACCAATCTATGCTGCTGTGCTAAGCAAAAACGCCATATGCACATCCGAGAGTTGCCTTTCTCCTCTTGAAATATTAATTTTTGAAACAAATGATGAAAATTTCTACTCAAAATTCTCTGATATTTTAGATCACATTGGGGAAAAAATTCTCTGGACAATAGGACGGAAAATGTTCACAAGCTTTCCTGAGAATTTGTATTTTACCAGAAGAAAGGCAGCGCAAAAAGGCTACGGCGTTCTTCCTTAGCACGGCATGGTATTTATGTCTATCTATAGCCTAAAAACCGCGCTACCAACTTGCGATTGCCCTTTTGTGGAGATTCATGTCGGGCTTAATTCGGGAGAAGCGCAACCACACGGACGATCCCGTGGGTGTGAAGTTCAGCGTGCATCGGTTATTCCTGCCCCTAGCGCTCGAGTTAAAAGGATACGTCCCTGAGAGACCCCGGGCGTGCGATGCGAACTGCGGTCGGGCGTTGTTACCGGACTGCACCGTGTCATACCGCCGCACACTGCCCGAGAAATATTTCCCGACTGGAAAATTGAAAATCATTCGCGAAGTTCGAATTAATGCGTTTGGTCCCTATTCAGGTCAACGTAGCGTTTGAATAAATTGCAACGAAAGCTTACTGTGCAGGAATCTCTCTAGTTAAACTACCTTACCAACATACTAATAGTTCGACACGTTTGGACGCCCGCAAGGGCAGGAAATGGCCCCAAAATTCTGAATTGCACTACAAAATGTGCATTTTTTGAAAGATTTTGTTTGCAATTTTCACGAAAATTATTAAGTTTCTGCCAAAAATGCGAAAATTTTTTTTAAAAGTACATAAAAGTTGCTTTAAAATGAAGGGTCGCAAAACATTCGGCGAGGATTCGTTCTATAGTTACAGGGAATAGAAAATACCTTAAAATTCTGACAACTTTACGAGACATCGTGTTTTTCGTCAGTTATAATCATGTTTATATTCAAAAAACCTTGCAGATTATTTAGAAAAGAAGACATTTTCTTGTCCCTAGAATTAATTATCGATGAAGACAAGTATCTTCTCCTGAGGAGGAAGCTTCTTTTTATGAGAGGAATTAAGGAGAGAAATGTATTTTTCTCCTGAGCAACTAGTTTGTGCTTAGGAACGAATACATTCCTCTCCTAGGCACCAACTAGTTGCTCGAGAGAGAAAACATTTCTCTCATTTTCTGTATCGAATGCGAGGTTCTTTCCAATCAGGATTCTGCTTTCAGTTCTCTGAATTTTGCCAGTGTTTTTGTTTAAAACGATTCTTTAGGCTAATGCGCGGGGCTTTCGTCCTTTTTTGGCTAAAAATTTAAAATCTGTCAAGGTTTTTGACACAATCGATGCGATATATCGCGAGCTTGACGAATTAGAGTACCTATATTGAGAGAGTATGGCCACTGGGCCCCATGGAGAGGCTTAGGACCCAAAAATGGCGGTGCTTTGTTTTGGTTTTTGTGGATGGGAGGGGGGCCATTGCCAACTTTTGACGGTTATCACCAACCGCACTTGCTGCCAACTTGCTACATCCAAGATATTTTTTTTCAAAAATTGCACACGATTAGCCTTAAAAATATGTAAAGAAGTCGCAATAGTGCATTTGGGTAAATTTCTCGTTACGATAAGCAAAGAAAACCACATTTTGAGTCATTTTGCATTACATTAATTTATGGCGTCCGCCATTTTTGGGTCCTAAGGGCTCCATTCAGCCTGAGATGGCTGAGCCAATCAGAAGTGGTAACACCAGTGGCCATACTCTCTCAATATAGGTACTCTATGACGAATTATATCTTAAACGTCACGTTGTGCGACGAATGGCGGTTTCCGCGCGATATTCGGCACATAGCGAGGACAGGGCTTAAGTGGATCGAGACCTCCGGTCTAGGGAGTTAATCGACGCGCGAACCGGAACTGAGGTCATAACGGCGTGTCACATCGACAAAGAGCCGCGTAAGTCCGGTCTGGAACCCGTGTATTTAAGTTGTTTTCGACTTAAGGGACTTTCCCGCCGCCGCTGGCTTATGCATAAATGCAACGCCCGTAAATCTTTGATTACCGTTCACGCGTGTAAGGGATGCCTTGGGTTCTGAGGCTCTGTTGCTTTAGCAAAGTCCATCAATTCTGCACCGTGCTAAGGAAAAACACCGTATATGCATTCAAATGTTGCCAAATTACTCCTGAAACAATATAAACTTCTGGCAAGGTTTTGAGTGTTTTTTCTTGACGTTTTCTGGGAATTCAGATCAAATTACGAGTGAAATTTTTGGAAGTTATAGAAAGAATAATATTATGACAGGATTCCCAGGGTTTCTGTGTTTTATAAAAGAAAACTTAACAATATTCAAAGGCTCATGTGGCGTTCTTTCTTGACAGGGCAGACATCGAGAGAGAATTGCCATTTGTACCGATGTATTCACCGATGTATTCTTCATATGCTGCTAAAGAGCCGTATGCAAAAACGACATTTTTCGCCCCCCACTAAAACTTATTCAAACTTCGTCTATCAGTTACTAATACTGGAGCGCTTCTTTCCCCAAAGTTTCAGACCCCCAAAAAATTTTGGGGGGCGCTAGGGGGGTGGAAGTCAAAACCTGCGACCCTCGATATCTTTCGAACAAAACAAGATATTGAGGCCCGGTTTGGACGAAAAATCGTCTAAAATTGCATACTTTAAGATTTTAAAGGTCAAAATCCTAAAATTAAATTTTTAACTTAACTTATGTGCTTTTTTTCAGTTTTTGAGGGAAAACAATTTCTTTTAAACAGATTAAACTGAAATTTCACATTTTTTGATTTGAACCAAAACCAGTTTTTTAAATTGTTCGTCTTTTTCCGCATCCAACGAGTGGTCGTATAAGCTGGGGAACCGAACGGTTCCGGAGTTATGATCGATTGAAGTTTCCGCTCAACGCGCGCTGACCGATTTTTGCGCGCAAAAAAGTCGGATTTGACTGTTATTAAATCAGATTTAATGTTCAAACTGAGCAAAATGCATTATTTGGGACTCTTGAGGGTCGCTGAGTCCAGAAATTACAGATACTTCCAAAAAATTCACGTTTTTAAAATTACAGCTTCGTACAGGACCACTGAGCGGCCGGTCGGCGCTCAGTGGGCCTCTAAAATAGCGCTACGGAGCTGTAATTTTAAAAACGTGAATTTTTTGGAAGTATCTGTAATTTCTGGACTCAGCGACCCTCAAGAGTCCCTAATAATGCATTTTGCTCAGTTTGAACATTAAATCTGATTTAATAACAGTCAAATCCGACTTTTTTGCGCGCAAAAATCGGTCGGCGCGCGTTGAGCGAAACTTCAATCGATCATAACTCCGGAACCGTTCGGTTCCCCAGCTTATACGACCACTCGTTGGATGCGGAAAAAGACGAACAATTTAAAAAACTGGTTTTGGTTCAAATCAAAAAATGTGAAATTTCAGTTTAATCTGTTTAAAAGAAATTGTTTTCCCTCAAAAACTGAAAAAAAGCACATAAGTTAAGTTAAAAATTTAATTTTAGGATTTTGACCTTTAAAATCTTAAAGTATGCAATTTTAGACGATTTTTCGTCCAAACCGGGTCTCAATATCTTGTTTTGTTCGAAAGATATCGAGGGTCGCAGGTTTTGACTTCCACCCCCCCTAGCGCCCCCCCAAAATTTTTTGGGGGTCTGAAAATTTGGGGAAAGAAGCGCTCCAGTATTAGTAACTGATAGACGAAGTTTGAATAAGTTTTAGTGGGGGGGCGAAAAATGTCGTTTTTGCATACGGCTCTTTCTTCGATAAATAAGAAATTTCGGTAAAACGTATAAATATATTGCATTTAATATTACGAGGAAATTATTTTGCAATTCCACCTTAAATATCTAATAATTTGGAGGAGAATATTAATAATTTTCCTTAAAATATACAATCCATCGGGAATGAACCAGATAATGTCGGAATATCAAAGGTTCTACTTCCTTGGCAGCAAGAAGGAGGCTAATCATCGTGTGTTCATTGCCGGGACAGAGCGTAAGTGACAAACCTACAGCGTTCAACTATTCGTGCTCCAAAGTAGCTCAAATTGCCATCACGTTCATTGAAGGCGCACTCGACTTAATGAGAAACACGCAGCCAGTGGCAGATCCAAGACGTTGGAAACATACTTTTCTTTTCATTTAAACCTTTGGAAATGAATCGATTATAGGAGAGGCGAGGTGCTCCGACAAGAATCGATTATTCAACATAGGTCTCAATGTAAAAAGGCCAGTTTTGCCAATTTGCTTGATCACTCTCCGCACGCAGCCTGTACTCCGTTTCAGTGAATTCATATGCATACATATATACATTTTTCTACCAAAAACGAGCCGGTTTTTTTCTCAGCTACTCACGACAGAATTCTGCCCTAACTTTGACCCCCGACTTCTTTAACATATTTAAACTACATTTTGCAGGAACTACTACTTCTGGCACATTTCAGACACAGCGCGTGTGGCATTGGTTTCTTCACGCAAATACGTGCTTTTATGGTTGAGCCACAAAAAAAAGTCCTAAACTGCGAAATTTAGTAAATTTGTAGAGTGTACCGAGTACCAGTGGCGTGGCGTGAATTGCGATGTATCGATTGTTATGCCATTTAAACCTATGGTAAAGAATCGTTTATTAAGGTGCTCGCTGCGAACACCCTGTTTATCGATCCTCTTTCATAGGTTTAAATGGCATAAAAATCGATATATCGCAAAGCACGCCACGCCACTGCACTCTAGAAAGTAGTCGCGACAACCTCGCAATCGAGTCTATTCAAAAGGCGATGCAGGTGAAGCAATCCCATAGACTGATTCATTGAGTCAGTGGGTGCTCAATCCTAATTCGCGCTTTCAGCAAATTGCGGACGATGAGGGATGGGGTGTGATGAAAGAGGAGGCGGGGAATGCACTCTCCCTCCACCATCCCTCTCCCACCGGAGGACCCACAACGATGGACCAAAATCATCGGAGAGGAGCCATCACGCAACTCTTGTTGCCAAATCGGTTTTAATTATTCCATCTAGTAGGTGAAATGGAAATGTTGCATGTGTGAGGGATTCGCGACTTGACCATTAATTCTTACATCAAAGTTCGCGAGAAACACGACGGTGCCACTGGTTTTCTTTGAAATCATCTCCCAAGCTCAAAAAAGCTCTCAAAGTGAGGCCAAAATGGAGGGGATATCCCACCCTACCCTGAGAGTCTATCTCTACCTCAAAACAAACTCTCCATGCAAAGATAGGGAGCAAATACATTGACAGGGCTGCCACTTTATTTGGGGACTCCAAAACTGAAAACACGGCAACCCTGCTAATGTATTTGCTCCCTATCTTTGCATGGAGAGTTTGTTTTGATGTAGAGGTGGACTCTCAGGGTAGGGTGGGATATCCCCTCCATTTTGGCCTCACTTTGAGAGCTTTTTTTGAGCTTGGGAGATGATTTCAGAGAAAACCAGTGGCATCGTCGTGTTTCTCGCGAACTTTTACATAAGAATCCATTGTCAAATCGTGAATCCCTCACACATGCAACATCTCCATTGAAGCGAGGGATTACCCTAGAATTATCCTCTTCTTCGCCGTAGAAACACAAATATTCAATTGTTTCAGAAGAGCGCTTTTGGTCGCGTTGGGTCGCGGTTTTTTTTTTTTTTGAAGCTCAACGTTTTAAAAACGATACTACGACACAGATGGGCATTGCGTTACAGGTGCCGTTTTATCCAACCCCTGTGCACTAGGAAACTACACAATATTCAACATGGCCGACACCAATCCGCCATAACACATGTGCCTGGACGAGATTCTAACCATTTGTTGTTAACAACTCAACGTGTTTACATTCACGATTTCTTCGCGTTGATAAAAATCAGCTTTGGTTGACCTTTCGCTCCCGATGGCGTTCTACGCGCGGAAGCATCGGCTACGTTGGCTGTTGCTATTGGGAGAGGGTGAATGGAACGACTCCTCTAACGAAATTTTAGCAAGTGCATTGGTATCATTTTGAAGCGGGAAGCTCAAGAAACTGCAGAATTTCTTAGCAGCTAGTAAAGTTAGGAGTACATTCCAAACTTTACCAATGAGCTCATCGTAATTTTTGAGACATTTAGACATTTCCGGATGGAAACAGATCTTATTTTTGCTCTACCAAAATTTTGCAACAGGCCCGTTTAAGCGGCTGAAAAAATCCTTAATCAAAATGCTTAAAAGAGAATATAGAAGGAACATATATTTGTGGGATAAAAAAATACTTATTTTATATCGAAAAAGAAACGAGGCAACGTTAGAATGCTCATACGGCGTTGACACACAACATAGGCCTTTAAAGCTTTAATATTCGATGCTGCGATTATTCTAACGCGAGTTCGAATAATAGCGCCAAACACAGTGCGAACGGCGTTAAACGTATATTAGCGCCTGCAAGACTTTAGGGATACTTCACGCATTGCGCCAAACAGTGCGGTCGACGCAAAGTTCGCACAGCCCATATTAGCGCCTACAAGACTGCATGAATACTTCTCGCATTGCGCCAAACGCACTGTAGCCGGTCAGTTGGCGAGAAACGTATGTTAGAGCCTACAAGACTGTATGAATACTGTAGGACTGCGTTTTATCATTCTTGACTTTCTGCTCCAGTGTTTACCATGATTAAAGGGAATCTATGTATCCTCATTGTAACAATTAAGAAAATTTGATGATATTTAATTTTTTTTTTTTTTTTTTGTTATATTAAAAGAAAATAGAGCGAACAAAAATATCGCGTCGAAATTTCCGATACTTTTATTTGAGATCATTCAGATAAATTCGCGGAAACTTTTCAGAAGACCTGTGAGTAGCTTTTTAAAAACATTTATTACACATAAAACTTATAAATGGTGCATAACGTTGCAATTAGAGCTAAAAATATGCTTTCTTTCGGGTGCACCCGTCGGGTTTTTGAATCCACTCATCTCTACAATCTCTGTAATTTACTTTTCTTTAGTTAAAAATGGAAAAAAAAAAACGAAAAAAAATTCATCTCTATACAGGAGGGTTGTTTTCCGATTTTTTACGTGCAGTTTTTTCAGTGGTAGGCGGCCACGTAGTGATCACAGGCCGCTGGTTAACTTTTTAAACGTCTATGAAAGCTCTCTAGGCTATTTTTGCTACAAGGGCTATCCATCGAATTGAGACATGCCCGTAAGTAGGGTTAAAATGAACAGTCTTCCGCAATGTAGTTATCTACCACAAACTAACAAGGTCGCACAAATTGACGCTTCCTCGTTGAATATGGAATATTCGCGCTAACATGTGATGTATCAGTACCAGAAAAATTCGCGTAATCCCATGCATCTCCAAAAAGGTAAAAAAGGGGCATTCGCGCAATCGTATCGCAACCTTGTGCAAGCGTATGTGCAAACAGCTCATGCTGCTGCTTTGTCCTCAGTTTAGCGAAAACTTGTTCATTCATCACTCGTCCTCTACCATACATTTACATAATGGGTCGAAGCAAGTAAGATTAATCAAACTTCATTAATATGACGAATCATGCAAGTTTAATAAATGCTTCAAGTTCGATTACATTATTTCGTTTCACAAAAACTCACCGCCTGTGATACGTGAATACTGAGCTTTTAAATATGTCAATCATTTTGATCCATACCTCTGCACTCCGTTGCTTGAAACAAGCTATATTTGTGTATGTAATTCGCATCTGATACAATAATCTACGGAACGGATCGCCAAACCATTAAATAAAAAAAAAAAAATAAATAAAAAGTACAATTAATAGAGCATGATGAATTTTCAGTTGCTGGAACAGTGAGATATTGTGGTGAGATTAAAAGAGATCACTTACTTTCCGCGCTGTTTCCCAAAACGCGGTCTCTTCGAAGCGAACACACCTCTACCCTCTCGACAGGTTCTGCTTATTTTATGCATTGTGTCCAAAAAATACGCACTCTTGAGGGGGGGGGGGGGGGCAAATTCCAGGGGCGCCAAACTTCCTCGAGGTCTCCTATTTCTCTGTAACACAAAAAGCGTAGGTATTTGAAAAATAAACAGAAATGTAATGATATCGAAGACCCCTCCCTGTCCTTCCTGAAAAAGATAGAATTTGTTTTTCTTTTTTATATCAAAATTTATTGCATTACAAGAGAAATAAAACATAGCAAATAAAACAACACTAATCCTCCCGCAAATTAAGAGGCCCAACTAAACCGCCAAATAGGCTGCCTCAGTATACTCCCAAGCATGAAAGTAACCTGTGAAATCATCTCTTTGACTCGCTTTATGACTGATAACCAAAGAGTTGAGCAATTGGGATGAAGCTAGCAAAAATTTACAATTGCAATTGGTTATAATTCAAATCGGTTTGGTACAATTGGTTGTAATTGCATGAACATTACCTGTAGAAATCATCGCTCAGACTCGCTTTATGATAACTGATGACCCAAGAGTTGAGCGTTGGGTTGGGGCTTGCCTAATTTGCAAAATCTCGCCTAGGAAAGTGCTTGACACGACCTCTATCAGTCGGCATTGGGCATTTATTTGATTTTTTGTTCAACAGGTTGCTTAACAAACATCATAAGGCGAAAAATAGCGTTATGATCTCCGAATTTCAATTTTACCTCAGCCGATTTCATTGCTTAGATGCGAGGTCTCTACAATATCGATAAAGTGCAAAACCACGCACCTCCATTGCGGGGTTTCCAAATTTTTCTAACTAAATCAAGGAAGTTTTTAAGATATTACGTTGAAAAAGTTTTCCCGAGGAAAAATAAAGTATGCCAGGAAGTCTGCAATGTCGCAACCGGAGATAAGAGGTTTTGCAATTTGGGCATCGATACATCGACGACCAAAGCGTGAAACCACGTATCTCCGTTTGCGATATTACAGACTTCCTGTCATACTTTACAAATTTATTTACTATTAATTTTTTTTTATTTTTATTTTTTAAATTAACCAATGATGTAATTGCTTGAGTGCTTCCTCGAAGTTTCTTCTCTGGTAGCAGAATATTTCATATAAAAAAGTTGCAAAAATGCGGCATGTTCCTCTTGGAAAAAACAAAAGAGGAGTGAAAATTTTGAAACGCTGCAATTAAGATAAGTGGTTTTGCACTTTGGTCACCGATATATTGTCTCTAATCCCTACTCCGTTGGAAATCAAAGTTAACCTCGCAACATCGATCGACTTTACGACGATATCGGCCGCGCCACGGTCGAACGACCAATACCAATTAACGTGGATTTGTATTTAGCCTCTTATGCCAGTATGCGCTCATTTGGACGACTCGTGCCACCAATTCAGCCGTGTTACGGAAAAGAGCAGTAAGTTCATTTACGTATGAGCCGCGATTAGTACATGTTCTTAGGTGTCTGGAGACTCATCCCAAAATGAACTTACTGCTCTTTTCCGTGACACGGCAGAACTCGCCTCCGCCTAAGCGGCAAACAGGCTGAGCCGCGTGCATGTATACCCGCCTAATGCCGCCTCGTTGCCAAAGCTCAGATAAGCCGCCTAAAACAGAGTGGAATACGAGGAGCTAGGCGTAAAAACTGTAGGCAATGTGATGGATGTTGTCTCTCATTAATTAGCGCGTAAGCCTGCATTGTTAAGCGGTGTTTCAGACCACCAGAGCTGCAGGCCGCTGGAGTTCTTGCATGAGCAATGTGGTCGGTTTTGCGGTCAAGGCATGGAGTCTTTCGTCAAAGCGTGAGGGATTTTCTGCCGTGCTGAGGAAAAACAGCGCATGACCCTTAGACGTTGGTAAAGTATTTTTTATAAGATACAAATTTCTCGACAAGTTTTGAAAAGTATTTTTAAAAAAAAAAAAAAATCTTCGCCTTTTGACACAAACATCAGCCTTCGCCATTTTCGAATTCTGCCAAAATGTATGTCTCATTCTGCATTAGTGACAATTGCAGTCACCTTAACCGAAGTCAGTCTGACACAGTGTTAGCGAACCGATTTTTTGACGCGAACCGAAAAGTTCGGTTTTAGGAATCGGATTCACGTGTACTGAACTACCGAATTAACTTCTGTTGAACTTTTTTTACACCGTAATATCCTGGTTTTGTCAAAGAACGCTTCAGTAATTTTTGGATCAAACATACCTAGCAAAAGTCGGCTGGGCAATAAAATTTTAAAACTTAATAACTCGACTATGGAATTTTTTACAGCTCGGATAGCCCGGCTAAAGGATTTCTTATTCTCGTCATGGTCCGGCTATATGATTTATTATTGCGCCCATAGAAAGGCTGCAGGATCTACCATTGCCCGGGGAAGTAAGCTATGCATGAGGACAGTAAAAAATCAATGGCCGGGATATTGCTGGCCAAATTGCAAAATCACGTTTCTACATTGCAATGTTTCAAAATTTGTGTTAATACTTTTGATGTGGCCATGATTCCATTGAGAAAAGGAAGGAAGATAAGAAGAGGATCGACTTTGTGTTAGGACGCCATGACAGATGTGTATTGAGGGGGGCCGCTTAGACCTGGGCGGCTAGTTTCACATAGTTGCCCTATCGACCAAATTTACGTCCACATTAGATTTTTCAGAGAGAAACAAACCAACCGTACATGCAGCTTGAAATTTATACGGAATTTTCTGCTGAAAGAATGGAAAAATCAAGAAAATTTATAAGGAAGTAAGGATACAAATTTTTCACGGAATATAGATAAAGTATGACAGGAAGTCTGCGATGTCTCAAACGGAGATAAGTAGTTTCTCACTTTAGCCATCTATATGCAGGATATAACAAATCCTATAGCTACGCTTCATTATGTTCCAAAATACATATACTAATGTATACAGCCAATTTTTACCAGGGATGCTTTCATGATTCTGCGGGCTTCATAATGAAGAAAAAAGAGAGAGCTTTTCAATCAGGCGTGATATTTTCCCCCGTGTGAATAAGCATTGCTGCAGCGTTTGGAAAGTGATTGCACTATTGCTGTATATCCGTTCGCGAAGGCAGAGAATGGATCCCGGAACGAATTTCGGCTCATCAGGCTAACGCATCAGCTTTGTCAGAGCCTGACTCGCGTTGGAAGCACGTCGCGCTTAAGGGAGTTAAAGTTCCGCTCGCAAACAATGCGGGCGAAAACTGCAAACGAGAACGTAAGTGTCTGCTCCGAGATTGCAGTTACAACGGATCCCCGAGCTATTTTCCGTCTCTCAACAACCTAATTCGCTGCGGGTCTCACCTCGACAAAAGGCTTGTATCGGTTCCAAACAACCCTTGATTTTAATTTGTTTCACCTGCAGCTTCGCCGAGTCCTCGCATGGGGCGCGCTTTATACGAAGTATGGGGTTGTATGCATAGTCGTTCTTTAATCAGTCTTTTTCTTTAGGGAGACCTTACGTGCTACATACAGGGCAGGATTTACCTATGGTGCATCGGTGCAGCTGCACAGGGCGCCAGATTTTGAGGGGCGCCAAATTTTGGGTTTTTTTTCCAAACTCTGCAAAATATTGAGAATTGCGTCGAAAGTTCAGAAACTCTGATTGCTGATTGATCGTATTGCGTTCCAACTTTTAAAAGACCAGACCTTAGACTTTAAGGGTCAAACTTTCTCTTAGTTTCGTAGTTAACAGTAATAGGAACAGGTACCTGGTTTTGGTTTCTGCCCCAGAATCATTCATTCACTCGAAAAATTCGTATTTAGTTAGAGTTATCACGCAGTAGACCGTCGGGTTGGGAAATACGCGGGCAAGGGAGGGGACGTGCGAGGGGGGCGCCTCGAAAATTTCTGCACAGGGCGCCAAAAACGTAAATCCGGCCCTGACTACATAGTTAACATGATAAGGGGTGATATTAAAAATTCAGGCAAATTCACGTAGATGACTTGTATTTAAATTATTGAATTGATGAGAATGCTACAGTACGAAATTCTACATTGAAGGTCAAGGAATGCTGGTATGTCAAAAACTTTGTCTTGAAAATCATTTAAATGCTACTTGGCATGTTGATTGAAAACGTGTTATCACGTGATGACATTATCACCATCTCTCTTCCGTTTGTTTTAAGTGAATATTATTATCTGATTCAAAGTGTAGCTGACCATGAGAGGTCGTAGAACTAACTACCTATTCATCAATACTTTTGGGTTTCAAAAATATGCTTTTGAAAAAGTATACTTGAAAGTTATACAAAAGGCGTACTTCATTAAGGTTTACTGGTCCTTGAGCCAAATAGTCGCGTTGCTTTTTTGGGTGCAATTATTATATGTGTCCTTCAAGTTAACATTGTTTGACTTCCTTCAAATGTTTGATGATGTCTCTATAGAACAATTTTCAGAATTTTTGAAGAATTTGGCATTTTTCCTCTCTATTTTTTTGGGAAAGGTGCTGGATTGCATGCCCCAGAGTAGGACAGTTCAAAAACTAGCAACCTACTCTTTGGCCGTTTCAAACTCAGCACCGAAAACCTCTCCAAAACATTTTAAAAATAAAGGTGTCACTTCCTGAATAGTGACATTCCTACCTAACTCTTTGGACAATGAGGTTACACCTTTGCCTCCTATACCGCAGGGAACGATGTGCGAGAACCAATTTAAGTCCGTGTTACAGTTCAAGGCCAATCCGTGCGTTGTTACAAACTTACTACAACGCACACCAAGGGCACAAATTTTACTATCATTGACCCACACACCTGTGTGTTCGCAAGTGTATGCTTTCAGTCCATACAGTTCACATAATTTGATAATTGTAGACTCTAAACAATCAACGTATGTTCCCACATTTAGATTAAAATATTTTAAGTAGATGATAGGATATGCCACAAGTTGGCCTGGTCCATGAAAAGTGATTAGCCCTCCTCTGTTCGATTTGTAAAATTCTGCATTCAATCCCTTCAGCCTCTCTGCAAATTTTTCGTCATATCCGTGTTCCCTAACACCGGTAGTGTAGATTGGATTATGCTCAACGAGAAATAGTGATCCATGATAAGGCGGGTTATCTTCTTTATCTTGAGTGATTTCCTTCAAAGCTTTCTCTGCACTTTGCTGCTTCGCGAAACTTTCCATGTATCCCAATCGGCCAAGCTCGTGAAGGATAACTTTCCGGGGTTTTTTAACCATCATTAAAAAAGTTTAAGAGTTCACGAGAAACTTCACAGTACCACAGAGCATTGAACGACGTGTGACTATTTGGTGATAATTTTAGCTACGACGAAGACGAATGTCATAGATAGAAAACTGATAATGTTCAAAAGTTCCTGATGACTAGAGAGATAAGGTGTGATACAGACAAACACGTGGCCTCAACATTTAAAAGAGATTTGCGCGTTTTCCGTGCCAACATCCAGCAATTACGCAATTTTCTAAATATTCACTGCAAAGAGCGGAAGTAGGATCGATGAGACCATACCTCCTCCCGGTAATTTTGGAAATAAAGTACGGAAATATGCCATTTTTGAGACATCTCCATCGCCGTAAATAGAAAATTTCGAGGTTATCAAAAACTGAATGGGGGAAAAAACAAACCAACAAACTGGACAAGTTTGGCGTGAGAGCGTTTGTGTTTGCATGCATTTTCAGTCAATGTATATGCACCTGAACATACATAAGGGGGTTGTGATCTATCGGGTAATCTTGGTCCCCCTTATACCTCCTGAAATCCCTCTCTGGCTTGAGATTTCAATATTTTTATGGATGAATTCACCGCTCAAAAATATTTATGATATTCATTTTTCATGCGGTTTGGTCCATGACCTTCAAAAATCAGCGAGAAAAATAATTTTTCAAAAAATATGGGAGAGCGGCTGCTGTGACTCGGGGTACGTGCGAAACGTTTATGTATGAAATGAGTCCCATTTGAACCTATAAAACACGATTCTGCAGTGTGGCGGTTTAACCCTAACATACCCTGTTTACATTTCTCATAAAAAAATCGGTTTGATTATGCCTCTAACCCCATTAATATAACCCGAATGGATCCATTCGGCAACGCTGCAAAGGTTGCCTGGTCCCTGGCATGAGCCATACCCCTCGGCGATGGAACGCACATTTCCTATGCAAATACTTCAACTTTAATTAGAACTTATTGTTAGTTGTGTGCTCCCGCTGCGCCGCTACACTGCAAGCATTCATGACTTTTTCGCTTGGAGCTCATTTAACAAAAAGAACTAACTCGCTCATTCCCTGGGGACCCGCGTAATGTCTGTCATGAAAAAAGGAATCTACGGCTACTGGGAGAGGTCGACCTAAGACGACGTTCCCTCGGGACTATCGCGTGGATTATGCAATAATGTCGGGGAAATATGAATTAATGTGCGTGAAAAGTGTCGACGGTGAGACTCGATAAGTTGAAAATGTATTTAAAGAGCATTGGCGGGTCCAGTAAATTGGCAACATTGTTTTTTCTCCATTTAAACGCGTGGAAATGTATCGATTCTTGGAGGGGCCAGGTGCTCCGACGAGAGTCGATTGTTCAGCATGGGTTTAAATGGAGAGGATCCGGTGTTGCCAAATTGCTGGATCCGCCTCTGTCAAAGAGGTGCTGATGCTTAACGATCGTAATCCTCTTTTAGTGATTTTGAATTTTTGATGCTGAATGAACTCACAGGAAGCCGTTTTTTACGTGTATGAAAGGGAAAAGATCGCACTTCAGACATTTTGCACCCCATTAAAAGGATGGAGAGATGGGGGTTTTGAATTTCCACACTATGCTGAAACGGCCGTAATCCATTCAAAATCTTAATTATGATCATTTTAGCATGATCAAAGAGGATGGTAAAAAAACTTTCTGATTCTAGATGAGTCGGTTGCATTGGTCACAGAATCGTGTTTTGATCCTTGAGTCTTGTACATTTGCTAAAAATATTAAGATCCGTCTAAACAGCAGCTTTCTACGTTCAATATTATCCGAGGTATCGTGCTTTGAAAATTTCGGTTTATGACGTCATCCATTACAGTCTTGGTTTTTTCCACCTTGCTTTCATCAGTCACGGAGACACACATTAACGCTGGTTACGCAACGTGAAACTCGGATGAAAGCAAGGTGGAGGAGACCAATGGGTGTCACAACCGCGGTGGATGACGTCATAAACCGAATTTTTCAAAGCGCGATATCTCGGTTAATATCAAACATAGAAATGTGCTGGAGGACAGAACTCCTTATTTTTAGTTGATCTCAGAGAATCAAGTATCAAAATACGATTCTGTGACCAGCGCAGCTGACCCATCACTTTGCGGCAAAAATTTTGCTGAATTAACATCTAGGATGTTGAATTAACAGCCAGAGCTTTCGTGTTCGCATTCTCAAGCGGTCGGACAGATTTTTAACATTCCTTGGGGTCCTAACAGTCTCCCTGACAGGGTCTCTGCTCTCTTTCTGTGCAGATTTCGAATATAATGGAACCAAAAAGAAATAACCATACATACATATAAGTCGCTTTACAGCACTCCCTCGCGCTCTACGACTCCTAACCTCCACTGCTCTCTTTCAAACCACAAATCTTGGGGGATTGAGCACCTTAACATTTTCGCTAGAGCATAGTAACCTACGGGTGTGAAGTATGGCCGATGAAACAGCGGACCCGGGAGGTTTTAGAGGCAACGGAGATGGACTTCTGGCGTAGATCCGCTGGTATTTCCAGAAAGGATCGCGTCAGGAATGAGACGGTACGGGAAATCATGGATGCCAAGCAGACCATCGTGCATGACATTATGACGAAACAACTCATCTGGTATGGTCATGTCCAGAGAATGGCAGGAGACAGGTTGCTGAAGAAGGTCCTTGACTGGGTTCCTCCTGGGAGAAGACGCAGATGGCGCCCAATGAAAGGTTGGAGGGAAGGGATTAAGAAATAACCATACCGAAAAAAAAGATGCTGTAGTAACATCCCCGATGTTACGGTTGTTAAAAAAATGAGCGACAACTCTTAGATGTTGCTATTAACACTCTGGCGGTTTATGTAGCATGATAGGTTGTAAAAGTAACATCCTAGGATGTTACTTTAACAGCCAGAGTGGTAATGACAACATCCAAGAGTTGTCGCACATTTTTTAACATCCAGGATGTTACTACAGCACCTCTTTTTTTCGGTTAAAAGCAAAAAATCCTGGATGTTCGTTCAGCATTGTTTGTTTTGTGGGTTAATGACGAGTAAAACGGTTGAGCACCAAGATACGTCTAATTGCGGGGAGCCTCATAAAATACACGAAGTTGGCTGATAAAAGTTGGGGAGGCAACCAGCGCGAGGTGAAAACTTCCGTGAGCGGATTTCGAGCTCGGACACTTCCAGGGCTAGCATCCGAGCATAGTTTTCCGGAAAGTTTTCAAATATTCAGCGGGAAAACTACTTTCGGAACACGACCACCTTGTCCGCGTAAAAAAAGCCGCCGCGCCCTCTCTCGAACAAAAACAAAGCCGCACCGACACGAATCGCAAGATAAAGTGGGTAATGAAAAAAGTTTCGCGGCTCATGATTTTCTCCTCGCCCCGTTTTCTTATTTCTTACGAGCCTCGAATCTTCTGGTAAAGAATCAGAGGCACCTCGAATATGACTCCTCGGTGGAGGCCCCTTCAACTTCGAACTCCGGGCCGTTTGCCGCTGACCCTAATGGAGCAAGGCAAGGCGTCGAGATGGGTATAAAAAATAATGCTGTGCATATTTTGCGGCGGCACCCTCGATGAGCCATATCCGGTGAATGATTATCTTCCGGTTCCGCCGGATACGGGCTTGCAGCGCCCTCTTCAGGAGAGAGAGGAATTCTTCTCCGCGGTCGGGGCAAAAGTTCCGTAAGATTGGGTGATATGCTGTCGTGCTAAGGAAAAACGCCGCATGAACCTTCAGGCGTTGCCATATTTCCTTTCATAAAACAAGAATCCCCTGGTGAACTTATGAATATTTTTCTTCCAATTTTTAAGAAAATTTTGTTCGTAATTTCACCTAAAGTTCCTAAAAATTTCGAGGAAAAATATTCATAAATTTCCACAATTCTCTTCAAAAGAATTAAATTGTCCGGTTAAATTTGGCAATAACTGATGTCGCCTGGCTCCTCTCTGCTAAAAGCGGCCAACTTTTACGGCTATTTGGAGGGTCTCCTCTAATTTTCCGACGGTTCTTCTCTATCGATCTTTTCTCATCGATTAGTACCCAAATACTTATTTTTGTGGGTTACACGAGTTGTTTTGCCCTCTGATAAACGCGGTGAAAGAAACCCGGAAGAGAGAATAGGTTATCCGTCGGAAACTTCAAAGATCGATTCTCAGGAATTTTTTTGTAAGAATAATTAGTAATAAGTCTCACTTTTGTCCCCCATCAGACGCGAAAATCTTTTTTGAGAATCCTCAAAATACAGGGTGATTCAGAGTTGAACTCTCCGGCTACAGAGGCGTGTTCTATTGATGAAAATAAGACTTCCTCTATGAAATTTTTCTCCTTAATAGTGCTTATTTTGACCCATGGAGCACGTCCCTGCAGTGGCGATTCTTGAAAGTTGGACACGCTGTTTTTTCTTTTTTGTTAATTATTATATACCTTGTTAGCAATTCTCATAAATTCTAGCAGATTTTCAGTCTTAAATTATGTTAAATCTTGGAAAGGTCCCGAAATCAAAGTGTTTTTTCTTAACGCAGCAGTATACTATCAAAATCGATATCTGTGATCTAGAGAACGCACGGTACTAACCAAAGATTGAAAATATCCCTCAAGCACACTCTTACTCCTTCTGCTTCAAAGCAGGAGAAGTCTATCTGCAGTGAGAGGTGCATGAAAAAAAAAGACCGCCCTTGCTTCAACCTGCTTATTTCATCCCTTCATTCTGCATTATTTATTTCAGACTTCTCTGTCATTGTGACAACCGATGGATCCCCACAATCAGTGCCATGTTTATATCATTTTACGTTCAATGCTATCCAAGCTTTAAGGAAATTCAACCTTTCAGCTTTTTAACAACAACCTTCCCCAAAGATAATATAACTAAAGTCCTGATACTCAATTTTAATGATGTAGCGTTTAAATCAGGCTTCTTTTCAATCTAGAGTAAATTCTTAGTAAGCTCCAAGGCGTTATATTGCTCAGGTTTTTCGTAAAAATAACATGCAAGTGAGAAAATAAAGAAATCTTCGATGAAGCCTGCCAGATTTCGATCAAATCCCATCAGGTCTTATCTTTATTTCGTGAAGGACGGCTAAGAAGTAAGTAAAATGTTCAAATGGCTCAAATGTTGACCCCTCCTTCCATAAGGTACTCACAAGACAAACTATCATCCTCTCTTTCAACTACATAGGAATAGCTTATTGTTAGAACCCGCTTGCCCCCCCCCCCCCCAATTTCACGGAAAGAAATGGAGAAAGTCTGGAAAATTGCCGAATAAAACTATTTTCATTTTTTTCTGCTTCTTTTTTAATGGATTGATTTACAACAAACTGGACCTCACCCCCTCCCTCCTCTTACGACTCCGTGAGGCAAACTCTGGCGTTACTCCAGTAGCTTAGGGGTCGTTCATAGAATGAGTATCGGTGTAGGGTGGGGGGGGGGTCGAGAACAACGTTACATCATTTTGTTTTTACGTGTTAAAACATCCACTCACGGTGACGTTTCTGTAACGCAAGTAGAGACCTGCGTTTTAAAAACGTCACCGCGAGAGGAGAGGGTAAAAAAAATCCGAAATCTAGCGTTACGTATTTTATGAGCGGCCCCTTACGTAATGCTTGAAGGCGGCTGCTGAGTTTGCCAATCTCAGCAGATTTGACAACAAAGGCTGCTTGACATGATATTTCTCATTCGGGAAAGCTGGAGTAGACACACGAGCCGGGGTTCAAAGCTCAAAGCTCACACGTTTTCCGGGGAAGCGCACGTCTTTTTGAATGGGTCATGATTTGTCAGCATCCATTTGCCCCCTTCCCCCTCCCCTCCGTCCACTCACCTCTGGTCTGAGAATGGGGTAAGACAAGAGAACACGGCCAGGAGTAGAGAGTAAGATCTTACACGGAAGATAATGTTCTGCGGAAAACGAGGCTCCGTTCATACACATACCGCGCCGCACAGTGGATCCAGTCAATAGGAGAGGTCGGACAAAATTTGGAAACTTTAAAGGCTTATAACTCCGTTTATACACAACTTTGAGGTTCTAAAAATGGTTCCATTGGTTCTCTCGTGAAATTTTCTTCTAGAAGCACCCCCTGAAATGTAAAATGTGCCGGAATGAGCATCAAAATGTGCAGTTTTCGTCACATATTTCATGTTCGATCTCTCTGATTGACTCAATTCACTGTGCGGCGTACCGTGGGCTGATCACGGGAAATTCTTGATCAGTGGCGTGGCGTGCTTTACGATATTAGTCTCTTTGATAGTCTCTGCACTATGAAAATATGACAACCTCGATTTCTTATGTAAGAGAGAAATTTAAAATCCTCGTGACGAATGCAAAGTAAAATCGTTAATATTTACACGTCTGGGGTTGATTTCAGTAATTTTCGTTTCGCGAATCGGGTTGTAAATAAATGTAGGACCCATAAGTTGCTCAGTCCCAAAAGTTGAGTATTTTGATCATTGGTGCGTTATTACGCCCATTTAAAACAGCGCAAAACCGTCAAATTTATCAACATTCTAATAAAGTAATCTGCGCGTGAAATTCGAAAATCAGCGTTCTTTGTTGCAGTTGAATTATTGACGCTCACTAGCACCTGGAGGAATATCTCAATGAATAATAAGGCCAGACTTTTAATGGGATTTAGGGGAAAGCGCCTACCATCTCCCTCTCGCGACGAAAGAGGAAATCAATTATTGACCCTCTTCCTTTATTTAACGGGATCTTGAACTTTTTAATCATAAGTATTTAACTTTGATAATAAATTTTACAGTCAACTCGCATTTTAAAAGTCGAGAAACGGGCGCTCGGGGTAGCTCCTGATATGGCTCGCTGAATTCAGAGTCCTGGATGAGAAAGGAGATGGAAATGCAATCATTCCTCTTTTTTCGAATTTGCATTCCAAAGGCAAAATGATAAAAGGAAGGGAATTCTACCTCTTCTTCACACTCTTCTGGTTATGCATTGAAGACGCGAGTCTTCGATCTTTAAGTATTCATGAAATGAGCCTTTACTTGGAATATCAGACGCCTAGCGAAACCTAGAGTTAACTTTTGGACATGCTTCTCCATTTTAGCGAGAATTTTTTCCGGTTTAGAAATGAAAAAAACATTTTAACATTCTTTTCATTTACTAACAAGAAATTTACGGGTCTAGCATTGTACATCACGGCACACACTTACATAGCGAGGACTAAAGAACAATACCACCTAACGGTACTGATAATTTTGGCATCAATAAGTTAGCAACTTTACCGCATTCTACACGGAGAAAAAAACTTCGTGCGTGGGACCCGAAGTTTAGGTCTTATGAATCTCTGAAGTTTTCGGATTGAGCATCCGAACACTTAAGGTCCAGCTGCTGAGGTTTGGACCACACATCTGAAACTTCAGTTCTTACATCAGAAACACTTCGGTTTTTACATCCGAAAAACTTCGGTTCCCACATCCGAAATACTTCGGTTCTCACATCTGAAGTACTTCAGATGTCAGAACTGAAGTTTAAGATGTGTGATCCGAACCTCGACAGCTAGACCTAAAGTGTTCAAATCCAAAAACTTCAGAGATCCATGTATGACCTAAACTTCGGGTCCCACGCACGAGGTTTTTTTATTCGGGTACTGGATGAAATACGCAAGCTGATGTTTTTGGTTTTTTTTTTTTCTTCCAATTCTGTGGGGGAGCGCTGTAATGTATGGAAATATTGCAAATCCAACCTCCAAATCACAAAAATGGCGACGTTTTCTCTTCATCCTACAAAGGCAGCTCGCAAATAGACAGTAATGTTCCTTAGCCATCAAAGTAATTCTAAGCTACTCTGCCGTCTTAAGAAAACAGTGGCGTGGTGTGAATGATCGATTATCGATATTTCTCCATTTTAAGCTATGGTAAATGATCGATTATCAAGGTTTTCACTGCGAACACCCTGTTTATCGATCCTTTTCCACAAGTTTGAATGACAGATCAATCGATACCGCAAAGCACGCCACGCCACTGTAAGAAAAAACATCGAACGCTGCCAAATTTTCTCTTTGAAAATATTCAAAATATTCCTTTGTGGATTCCATTGAAAATTTCAAAGCATTTGCTTCGGACCATGCAGAAAATTCACTGAATTTGGCACACAAATTCGCACAACCATTTTCATGTGAACAATTGAATTGCCCAATTAAACTTGGCAATAACTGAAGTGGGTTGCTTCCTTTTTGCGTAACGCCGTCCAAGTGAGGGGCATCGCGAGGACGATTATATAAATTACAGCTCAGGTCAGGAGTAGTTTGACGGGGCTAAAGAATGGGAGGGGGAGGCAAAGAATTTCGGGGGGATAAATAGAGATCTCCGATGACGAATACACAGGGGCTATAAACCACAGCAAGACACCGGATCAAAACATGACAACTCCCCGTGACATTGTAATCCGCGGGGTGGCGGTTGCATGTCATCTGCACTCGCATCAGCGCGGCTTAAAAAGTTCCCTCGACGCGCGACTCGCGACGCGGGGTCGTGTTTATGGTAAACACATTCAAATATTCAGGGGAGGACCGCGCCGTGACTTCGAGCCCCCCGCGACCGATAGGGTGGTAATGTAAGCACGTCACAGATGGAAATGCTCCAGACCCCTCGGCGGAAACCGCGCAACGCCCTCGGGAACGCCGCGTGTGAGCGCGGTTTTTGGTTGGCGCCGCGGTACACGCGAGAATTAGCGAGTGACAGGTGGCACGCCACCGAGAGCTCATCTTGCGTCGGGTTTTATCAACGTGCTGCCTGGCCGGGAAAAACGTCGTAAGAGGATCCCCATGTTGCCAAATTCATTCACAGAAAACATGAATTTTCCGAGAGACATACGGATGATTTTCATTGAAATTTTTGGAGGGTTTTATTAGCAATGTTCTCTGGTGTGCCTGAAAGTTTCAAGTCGAAATATTTGTATATTTTTTTCGAAAGCATATATTTTATCGGAGCAGATTTGGCAACGCTTGAATGTTCATGCGGCATTTTTCCTCGGGACCTCTATTTTAAACCTCACCTTCTTCTTCCTGCCCCTTTTCAGGGGTTTTTCTTGCTTCTGTTCTTACGATTGTGACTGTTTTTTTTCCGGAATATCTGCACATTTTGAGACGTGGGATGGAGTTGTTTTAAAAATAACACATGAAGAGAAAAAAAAAAAGGTTACAAGGATTGAACATTGGCTCAAATGACCCTTTTGTCACCAGAAACTTACCAAAGGAAGCTGACCTCGGTTCCTTTGGTATGTCTTGGGTAAAACATTTACGAATCTCAGAACTGCAAACAACGATTTTAGTTACCTGGAGTCCATTTCCTACAAGTTATTGAGAACGGGAGGTACCTGGACCATGAAATTTTGCGTCATGTAAGCGAGATTTTTTTTTATCCATGACGTTAGTCTCCAAAGAATCAAAAAACTTCGTTACTTCACGAGACTATAGAATCACGGGTTTTCGATCTCCGAGTCTGCATTGTGGAAAACGATACCAGTCAATTTACGTACGTTCGAGCGCCTTCATTTTCGTCTGATACTGTGCAACACTTCCGAGGCGGAATAGTTGCTCAGAGCGCCTTTGCCAGTTTCGCCTCGTCTCGATGCCAGAAAATCACGATTACCGCTGATGACATTTTTACGAGTGCGCAGTTCCACGTTTTCTCTTCACCGAGGTTGACGTGATTTATACCTCAATTTGCAACGATGCAAGTAAGTTAATTGCTGCCTATTTCATGGGGGTGTACCAGTATGAACACTTTAACCTTTTATGGCATAACGTTATGACTTCATAACAACTTGAGAGGGGGAGGGGTTAAAAATTGAATCTTTTCTCTGTGCCATGATTTTGCAAATTTTGATTCGTTTTTCCTTTTTTTGTAAACTGATTTCCAAAAATTTAAAATTATAAAAACAAAATCGGTACTCTACGGTTTTTTAGGCGAGCTTCAAAATAGATTAGTGTCCCTTGGAATCTGAGATATAAAATTAATTCATGCCATGGAGGGTTAAGCGAGTACATGTTCACTCGTTCTCTAACGACTTTCGTGTCCTATCAACTTTTGCCCCCACCCTCTCCTCCTCCTCCCCCTCTCCTCCTCCTCCTCATTCCCCCCGGTTCCTCTAAGGTTCAGTTGAAACTATACCATCGACGATCTTGCCACAAAGAGCGTCAATTACCCATCGTTTACCCGCACACGACGATTCCAAAAGATCCCAGCGAAACGGTTACTGATGAGGGAGCTCGTTCCGTGCCAAACTTAAGGAACTTTATCTCGGGTCGCGGCCGTGATTAACTCGAGGAGGAGCAGCTACAAAGCGAGATTAAATCCACCCGACCCTCGAGAGAACAATACGAGGTCTGGAAATTTAATTTCCACATCGTCGGCAGACAGACGAAGGCGGCTAAATGATAGTGGCGCGAAGTGTAGTCGAGATAAAGTAAGTGCAAGCTTTGACGATGACCTCAAACGCTCTTTTTTCGTCGTCCCGTCGGCCAAAAAGACGTATCTCTATCCTCGGGTGGGACCCGGGAAGCGTGGAACTCAACGGACATCTGAAAGTGCATTTGCGCGGTTTCGTCAGCGGATGAACTTAGTCTCGTGACGCTGCGGGAGTGCATTCGAGTGGAATGCACTCGGCAGAGTTGCGCTAGTTGTGAAAGAATTCGCCTACTTAAGACGCGAAGAATCCATTGTTCGGCCGACAAAACGGCATAAGTACACATTTAGATGGATCCAAGAGAGATTTGAGGTATATGAACGGCAAGGCTCATCGCAAAGAGGAGTTACGCCCTTCAGTTAAAGGGGCAAAGATTTGTGGTTAACTTCCCTATGTGGCAACCCTTCAGCGGTGAGGTTGTTGGATTGGGAATAAAATTCACATACTGAGGGTACCGCAGTGAATAAAAATGTTGATTTTGACACGAATGTGACAACGAAACCCCCGAGAAACACTCGTATTACGGCACTGTGTGAGAGTAATTCTGGAATGAAGTTCCCGTGCTCGCCTTTGAGGAAAGCATTTTTGAGACGGATGCGTTTAGCGCCAACCTTATACGTATCATGCTGAATGGGTGGGTTGGAGTTGCAAGGATGGGTTTTTAAGAAGATCATCTAAAAGTAAGAGAGATTCACTCCCAGACAGGGTGCATTCTGTTTGATATTTAATAAATTAGTTTCTTTTACCACGAAATTCAGACTTTTGATATCCAGGCTTCGAAGTTTTTCCACTAATCTCGAGGAACTGCTCCAGATCATTCATAAATCCCTGAATGCGACACGACACGATTGAAGGAAACGACCTAGGACATGAATACATCAAAATTGGCTCGCGTTGGGCAGAAAGAAACCAAGTCGCACATCAGCTATTGCCAGATTTAATTGGGCAATTTATTTTTTTACATGAAAACGGCCCTGCGCGATGCAAACCCCTTAAATTTGCATGAAAGTTCCTTTATAAAAAATTAAATTGCCCAGTTAAATTTAGCAATAGCTGCCCTGGTAAAAATTGGCGATAGGAGCTGCGTTTCAAAATACTATAAGAATTATTATAGCCGGCTAAAAAAGGCTACAGAAAATCATATAGCTGGCTGTAGAATGCGGAGAAAATCATACGGCCGGGCTATACGAAGCGATAAAAAATTATGAAGGTGGGCGATAGTTCCTATCGCCGGATTATACACCTTACCGTCATCTGCTATGAAAGGCTATAAGAAATTGTGTAGAAATTCGTGTGCTTTGAAAAGCATTAAGTTTGATACGGAAACACCTTAATATTTACAAAACACACATTATATTTTCCTTTAATACATATTTTTTTTAATCAATTAAAATGAAATTAATCCATACAGAGCGTGCAAACATTTCAAAATCATGTGATGAAAAACGCTGACTCCGCCAGATTAAATATCAGAGCCTTACTCAAAGCGGAGCGGCGACGCACTGGCGCCTACAAACCTAACAGGAATACTTCACGCATTGCGCAACGCGTGAAGTATCCCGCCTGTTAGGTTTGTAGGCGCCAATGCGCGTTTCGCGCTGGCCGCTGGCTGGCACTACTGTGTAAGAAACACCTAGCGCACCGTGAAAAGCTCAGGTCATTGCCATAAATCTCAATTACTCATCACACGTAATTCACCATCTGTGACTTCAGTAAATTTACTCCAAAATGTAATCTAAATATGTATATTTATTCTCCGTTTTTAGAAATATTAAATTTTGTGATCAGACGTAGATCTTTACGCTATAACATTGAAACGAATCGTATCTTCTTTGTTGGGAATAATTCGTAGTTCACATTGTGAATTTCAATTGTGTTAGCTGTCCTTCGTTAAAGTTCGACTTTGAAACGAGGCATTCGAGCATAATTTCCATTCATTCGGCATTCTAAGGTGACATAAAATTCGAACGACCTTGCGTATATCATAGAGCCGAGTTGCCAATTTGCCCAATTGTACTTGCATATCGGCGTATTTCATTAGTTTCTATTGAAAATTACGATGCCTCAAAAACCTGCAACACCGACGCATCACTTGGATGGACCATTTGACCTGCTTAAACAAAAAATGCCTCAATAATAATAAGGCCGCTTGAAGTATGAAACGACGTCCCTTGCTGGAAGCAACTGAGTATTGGTAGACAAAGATCAAAAGGAGTTTATGGTACAACGCTTTTTATTGCTGGCAGCTCTCATCTTCCAATCGATGCAAGAGTTTCATACTAATACAAGATACACATTGTTTTATCAAATGAAGTCTTACATTAAATGTAACCCATCACTTTCTTTGAAAACTGAATGAAAATAATCATGTGATGCGTTGTTTACTTTATTGAGCTGTATCAAATGAAAGTCAATGTAAAATGAACATTTATTTCTTTCATTATGTCAGGTAACCGTAATTAAAACTGTGTCCATTGACTTTGATTTTATAGTTCAATTTTATTAATATATGGAATTTTCAGATATTTTATATTGAATCGAGAAAAAATTTCCTGAAAATTGTAGGAAGAATATTCAGAATTTTCCCAGTGAATTTGTTTTTTATTGAAAAAAAAATGGCAACGTCTGAAGGCTCATACGGCGTTTTTCATTCACGCCTCACACTATCGCGCCTTCAATTTTGCAGATGCAACACGGACATCTGTCAAGCACGAATAGTCGTATTTCTGCGCCGTCATCAACGCGCGTCCTTTCCCTTGCTGGACCAACAGATACACGGTGAAAATACACGATCATGACTCGATTTGCTTTTATGGTAGTTTCTCGAGGTGACATCCTGCACTTCACGTCTTAGTTTCACATCAATATTTTTAGGGGCAAACATTTTTGACGGTCAACTCCTCAAATACAAGCCAGCCATTTTTGTGCAAAATTATAAAACCGGGAAGCGATAGAACTCTGAAGACTCTGTGCGCAGCCATTCTTGGTTTGCGAATGTTTATGCGCATCTACCTAAAATTAAGGAATTCATTGTCCTGGTTTCCTCTGTGCACAGACTACTTTTGCACAGAAAACTTGGAACATGTAACATACAGATATACCTCAAGCGCGCGGCTACTACTTGCTCGTTAAACTTGAGAATAAACTTTTGCTAATCGAGCATGTTTTCTTTCTGTTGACAGGTCTATCAGCTGAGTCTCCGGATGTAACCATGGCAACGGAAGGAAATGGAACGCACGATAAGAAGGTTAGTGATTTTTCGCTATCTTTCATGAACTGACTCAAAGAAAATGATTGTCCAGGAAATGTTAACTTAAAAATTTTCCTCGGTGTAGGGCTGTGTAATTCATGTGTTTTTATGGACCTTAGGGTCTTCGCCACAATAAAAATAGTTCTTTTTTATTGAAAGACGTCCAACTTTGCAAATTTGAAATAGAGTTACGCTCATTCGACTGTAAAACGGCGGCTCTTCCTGACTCCGCAACATTTATTTATTTTTTCTCTGGAGACGGAGACAGAACTTAGATGCCGCGACAACGACCCGACACTTAAAGTGTGTTGAATTTTTAAGCAACGACAAAAACACGGTCAACTCGAGTGTCCGTAATTATTTAAGCTGTCTCGAGGAACCCGACGGCAAAGCTGCCTTGTAGGAGAAACGCCGTATGAGCCTTCAGACGTTGCCAAATTTTATGCGATGATTTACAAATTCTCAGGGAGATTTGCGTATATTTTTCTACCGATTTTTAAAAAAATTGCACTTGCAATTTAGTCTACAGTATCTAAAAATTTCAAGGAAAAACATTCATACATTTCCTCGAAAATGAATGTGTCGTAGGGATAAATTTAGCGACATCGAAATTTTCATACGAGTTTCTTCCTTGGCACGGCAAAAAAACGTGTCAAGACGCCGAACAAAGCTCGCAGCCGAAACAATACAAAGGATCTTTGGATTGTCTCTTCACGCGGCGGGCGCGAATCAGTGATCGATTATCGATATATCCCTATTTGAAGCTGTTGTAAAGAATCGATTATTGAAGTGTTCGTTGCAAACACCCTGTTTATCGATTCTTTTCTATGGGTTTAAAAGACAGATCAATCGATAGATCGCAAAGCACACGCCACAGACGCGGATGGGGAAAAAAAACGCGGAACACCAAGACCTAGGCGGACCGGAAGCAAAGCGGAATGCATTACTCTGGAATCGCCGCACAGTGGATCGAGTCAATCAGAAAGGTCGGACAATCAATTTTTTACTAAAACTGCAAATTTTGATGTTTATTTCGTCGTTTTTCATTAAAAAAGGATGCTTCTGGTGGAAAATTTTACGAGGAAATCTTAATATATAAATTGAAAAATAGAATGAAATTGTGAATTAACCACTGTACTAATTGCGAGGGGCGTTGGTTCATTTGAAAGGTGTTGTTCTCAATGCTTCGGGAAAACTATAAATTATTTTCTGGGGTTTGTCCCCGATTTTTAAATCCCTAAAAACTCATTAATTGGATGAGGGGAAGTGGGGGTTTTTTCTTTTTTGTTTTTCGGAAAAGCTTTGTTGCTACCAACGTTGCTACGCATCTTACTTTATTATTTGCTGTCTTTTTATCAGCTGTTTCCATTCAACAATCATCATTAAATGAGGTTACCTCCAACACTCAACTGCCATCAACTTACATTTTTCCTCTCCCGCGTGTTTTCTTTTCCAATTTTACCCCCAAATCGTGATTGGCTCCATCTTTTTCTTATTTCCAATTTTTACTCATTAAGTCAATAACCTCCACTTTTTCTTTCTCATTTCCAATCAGAACGTTTCACGCTGTTAGTTATTTCCTTTTCAATGTGCATTAATATGTATATTGTTTCACGCTATTAGTTATTTTCTTTTCTATGTGTATTAATATGTTTATTACTAATTTCTATTTTCTTTTCATCCTTTTTCTTCTGATTTATTTTTTTTAATTAATTAGTAATTGAACTTTGCAGTCATGATTTTGTTAAAAGAATAATAATTTTTAAACGTCTAATTTTAATTTTAAATTTAACAGTTGTTATGAGTGAAATTTTAAAAGAGAAATAAGACATGTGAAAGAGAAATGTGTACAGGAAAAATAAGGGGCTGCGAAGCAGCCCTATAAGCCCCTAGTGTTTTGTATAAGCGGAGTTATAAGCTTGTAAAGTTGTCAAATTTTGTCCGACCTCTCCAATTGACTCGATCCACTGTGCGCCAAGAAGTGGAGAGCTTCCGAGTGCCCGCCTCTCTGACGATCGGAGCCACAGGCGTGGCGTGAATGATCGACCATCGATATCTCCTCATTTGAAGCCGTGGAAAAGAATCGATTGTTAACGAGTCCGCTGCGAACACCCTGTTTCTCGATCCTTTTCCATAGGTTTAAATGGCAGATTAATCGATATCTCGCAAAGCACTGATCGGAACGATATGCTGATGAGCGAAATTACCGAAGCGCGCTTCTAAGTGCTAGTTTTGCACCAATTATTCCGTATTTAAACGATTATTTGACTTGGGATGGGTCTGTTGCGCACTAGAGGTAAGGCGGACCAAGTGCACTCTTGGTTAGCTAAATCGCACGAAAATTACGTTGAGCACATCTAGTTCAGGCATTATAGAAAACATAAAAGTAAAACAAATTTGTAAGAGGTTTTGTGTGCCCCAGTCATTCCTGGCCTGCCCGCCAAAGAGTCTCTAAGCATCCCTGTACTGCCCTACTAAGG
This sequence comes from Bemisia tabaci, assembly GCF_918797505.1. Taxonomy (NCBI): domain Eukaryota; kingdom Metazoa; phylum Arthropoda; class Insecta; order Hemiptera; family Aleyrodidae; genus Bemisia; species Bemisia tabaci. Next base: position 44,880,422 of record NC_092797.1, on the reverse strand, counting down.
AAGAACGCCGTATGAACATTCGAGAGCTGCCACATTTCCCTTGAAAAAATATGTATTTCAGACGAATGAGAAAAAAACAATAACTTCTTGGCTTTGTTGACCCCGCGAAATGGTATGGACCCAGCACCATTTCTCTACCTTGTTTCAGACGAAATTTATGCATATTTATCCTCGAAATTTTCCGTTGTTTTAGATTTAATTGCGAAAAAATTGTCTAATATGTTTGAAAAAAGAGATTGAACATTTTCCGAGTAAACTAGGTTTTTATCGAAGGAAAATGGCAACGTCTGAAGGCTCATACGGTGTATTTCCTTGGCACGGCAGTGTAGGGCTGTAGGGATAGATACCCTCGACCTCTCCATCCCCTCCCTCCTCCCCCATAGTTTTTCGTGGTTTATGGACATAATAAACATCATAAGATATAATTTGAGCAAAAAATGAGTTTTTTTTGCTAAGTACACTTTTTTTTTCCAAAACGTTGTTCATGTGTATTATTTAAGGTGTAATGGGTCAATTTATGAAAGATACACGGAAAGAATAAGGTATAGTCGACACAACCAGCGGCTGGTTGTGTCGACTACCCTATTTTTTTCCTAGTGGTTAGCAGCAGTAGAAGTGGTAGAATAATTTTATTTTTACAAGCTGCCTCAACATCATAGACTATTTACACACCTGAAAAATTTGTTTAAAAACAGGAAGAAAAAAGAACAAAAATTTGCACAATTCGTTCATTTTTTAATTCATTGCTTCACGGCTCAGGATAAAATACCAATAGAGGAAAAGTTTCGACTTCTTGGTCTTAATTTCTGATTGATTTTCCATTTTTAAGCATCTATAGGGCTTTCCGATCCAAACATCAACAAACCCGAGGTAGATATACTTTTTTGTTTTTTTTTTCTCCGAGAAAAAATCAATGATATATATACCTTCAAAAAAATATGATACTCGGCATAAATATTAATCAATGTTTAATACTTGTACCTCACTTTAGAAGCTTGAAATTAAAATATTTGTATCGTGTCTTGAATTTTGTGGTCATCATGATCGCCTGCATTGGCTCCCAAGGTCTCCACGAAAGCCTAAATTTTCGCAGATCAACCAGAAAGCGCCAGTTTTTCTTACATTAAATGATTGAGATAGCATTACTCTCCCTACATAGGTGTTCTAGCTCAAAATACACGACACGAAGTGATAAGCCATGCTGTGTTAAAGCGCCATACTGCCGTGCTAAGGAGGAACGCAGTATGAGCCTTCAGATGTTGCCAAGTTTCCTCCGATAAAAACAAAATTTACCGGGAATATTGCGAATATTACTTTCCAAAACTTTCAGACAATTTTTTACGCAATTTCATGTAAAATATCTGAAAATTTCAATGAAAAATATGCATGAATGTTGTCAAAAATAAATATTTTATCAAGGGAAATTTGGCAACTCTCGAACGTTCATACGGCGTTCTTTCTTTGCACGACGAAAAGTGTTATTGCCACTCTTATTTTCCTGTAGTCACGACTGTCACAGGCGTTGTCTGTTGCTGTTGGTAGTACTGCTGTTGTTGGTACACCTGCTGATTGGGTCCCGTCTGATATGGAACAGGAGCTACAGCAGCAACAGGAACTACAGCAGTACCAGGAGCTGTATTCGAATAGATTGTGGTTGTCTCCTTGACCTTCACGGTCTGCGCTGGCATCCCTCGTCCGAATGTTGCGAGGGCGAGGAATACGATTAGGAAGCATGCGAGACGTGGCATGATACTTCGACTATGATAATTTGGAAGCCTGCAAGAACAGATACGGTATCTCGGTAACGAAATGTCAAGTCAAAATGTTGAATAATCTTCTGTTAAACAGTAAAATATGAAAGGAAATGAGGCAACGTCTACTTTGTCGTGCTGAGGAAAAACGCCGTATGAACCTTCAGGCGTTGCAAAATTTATTCCGATAAAACGAAAATTTCCTGGTAAACTTAGGAATATTTTCCTCCCAATTTTTCAGATAATTTTGTTTGCAATTTCACCTAAAGCTCCTGAAAATTTCAAAGAAAAGTATCCATTACTTTCCTTAAACATAAGCATTTTATCGACGGAAATTTGGTAACCCCCGAATGTTCATACGGCATTCTTCCTTAACACGGAAGTATAGTTAGGCTGAATTTGGTTACATGCGTTCAACTCTACTGTTATAGTTACAATTTTACGGTTTCAGCATCCTTAAAATGATTATTTGGTGCGGTTCCATATTGAAAGTTCTCTTATCTCAAGAGTAACATGTTTACTGATTGTAAGACTGAAATGTTGGGGGTTGTTGAAAGCTTTCAACTTTTCTATCGTAGCAGAACACAATTTTACCACCTCTTAACGATTATAACATCTTCACGAAGCACAAGTGCAATTCTGTCACAGAATCTTGGGGTTATAAGGTGCTTAAATTCTCACATAGAGAGAAAACTCAACACAAAAGTTTGATCACTTCTGTTGTTAACTTTATCGGCCATACTTTATCAAATTTTGAAATTTTTGTAAAACTTTTTCTTACCGATTTTTCTAGATAGATAGATATAGAAAAATCGGTAAGAACAAGTTTTACAAAAATTTCAAAATTTGACAAAAGTTTGATTAATACGAAGGTAAAACACAAAATAATCCAAGTCTCTGTTCCAATTTTCAAGTCCTTCTATTTTTATCTGCGCGAAATTCACCAAAAACTGTACTAAAATCAACACTACAGGGTTTACTTCCTATATTGACCAAAAGTAACACTATAACACAAATATTTTTGTGAGTGTAGAAAAAATGATGCTTTCGACTCTGGTCAAAAATTCGATTCCTCGGTTGAAATTTTAAAATTTCGCAAATACTGGAAATGTTTATGCAAGAGATCTTCTAAATTTTTATTTTGGATTTTCCTTATTTTTCCTGATACATCAAATGGTTCTTCTTTGCCGCGAATAAATTGACATTCACTTGATTTGTATTTAATGAATTGAATCAAATTGGTCACTTTTTACTTGGAGCAAGAATTTTCTGATCCACGATAGATTTGCCAGATTTGTATTAATGACATTAAATTTTCTGGTATTTACCGGTTTTTACTGACGACAGAGCCGATTCTTAAAAGTTGGCATTACCATATTTTCCCTTTTAAATCCATTAAAAATATCGATTTCAGGCAAGGTTGGTTGCCTCATCAAGAATCAATTATTTCACGTACATTTAAATAGATGAAAAACAATGTTGCCAACTTTTCAGAATAGCCCGTGAATGACGGTTCATTCCTCAGGGATGATAAAATAGGCCCTCGAAGTTGTACAGAGGAAGTGTTAAAAACTCTTACTTTGTGAGAGAGAATCTTAATTGTCAGTTTGAATCAATTGTTGTGCTGGAAAAATAATTATTAAATCAAAAAAGGAATTTGTAATAACGCAAGAGATACCCATGGATGAAAATTAATAAAACATTCCTTGGATTTGTAGATAGAATCATGAAAACTTCTGAAATTTCATAATACAATTCCATCTACGTGGTCCAACATCAGATATTTCCGTGGGGAAAAAAAGGAAACACGTGCGTCTTCAGGTTTAAGTAATAGAACAAATGCTCTGTAATACGCAAATACAATGTGTCAAATGAAAAGAGGCTGTCAAGACAAATAATTACCCAAACATTGTTAAGTGAATATCTGTCTGCGCTGATGTTAAAGGACTTCACAGTAAGATTCTCGTTTGTTAAATTGAAAAACAAGGAACAAATCTGGAGCACCCGACGATCAATTAGAACTGCGGAACAGTTTATTCTCTGAAACTAGACGACCCAGCTGAAGATAAAAATAATGAGCCGCCGGTCTACTTCTACACCGTTGAAGGACAAGAACAATATCATTTCGTTTAATTTATTTAAAAAATAATTATGCATGCTTATGGTCTCGCATTACCATATTTTGAAGGTGAGGTCAACCGGAAAACAGCATTCACCGTGTGATTTTCTTGTTTTTGTTCCGTTCTTTAATAAAAATGAGAGCACCGATACGAAAAAACTACTCACTTATTTCATGTAAAAATTTAAAAATGTTGCGATGGATGAAACGCTCATTAAAATTAGGAACTGGACGAGAAGGCTAAATTCCTTTTTTTTTTTAATTTTCAATCGAAAAGCAGAATTCTGAGTACTAGAAATTTTTTCGGAAAAGGTACTATTTCTTCAAAAATTCAGGTACGGAATAACCAGAAATGAAGACGGGGTTAGACATAACAAAATCTACTCAAATTGATGGAAAATTTTCATCAAATTCACACAGAAATTGTTATCAAATTGCCATTTAATAATATTTTGAAGAATATGGAAAGAAGAAAATTATCATCTGACCTTCATTAAATTGAATCGGTCAGTTCAAAAATGACTTAATTCTGAAAGTAAAAGATGAAAAGAACAAACAAAAACCTTAGTAGAGGGTATGAGTTGAACATTTTTTTAATCAATTCGTAGGGAGAAAAGGAAACATTATGAAGGCAATTACCAACGTGCTTACGCTTACTTACACTTGGTTAAAAAATGACGCTACTATTTTTAGAAAATGTGAAACTCAAAGCACGGAAAACGAAATGGAAGGTCCATTATTTTGGCGCAACGTAACGAAAAATATTATTTTAAACAATTCGAATCATAACTTAATTTCTTTAAACCACACCATTTTTGAGAAAATCGATGACAAAAATGTCCGTGCCTAATGACGTCATGAAACTGCTTCCTAATACGCTCGAAGTGTAGGCACTTCCTTTTTGTCTCTTTGTTATTGATACATTATAAAATGTTTCACTTTTTCGTCTTGTGAAAAAGAGCTATCAAATACCGAAGGCATACATTGGTTTTCAATTGACCAGTATTCTCCATTGTGCCTTGCAGGAGGTCAAAATAACGCGTGGTAAGTTAAGTTTAACCCTTTGAAACACATTTTCAGCAATAAGACAAATTGTGGAAATTTTCGCTGTTAGGCCGAATTTGAACTTAATTATTCCATTGGATTATGGCTTAAAGACTATGATACTTAGCTTAAAAATACTCTAAAGACATTCTCTTAAAAATGGAAGCTTACAAAAGATCGCGTTTAACAAAATCTTGGAGCCCCTCATAAAATATGAGGCACATTAAAATACATCATCTGTGCTCTTAATTTTTAAGCCCAAACGCCCAGAATGAGGAAACTTGATGATTTACAATTAATTTCTGCGACAAACATTAATGATATCAAACAAATATCCCTCCTTACCTCCGTATATATTTCTACGTCATAATCGTTTGTCGTTCATCTTGACGAAATCTCAACGTTAAATTTTCCTCCACCAAAAAATAACTGCATCGAAGGTGCGAAGAAAACAGTGTCGAATTCTACTGTGGAAAAACGCCGTAAGTACATTTGAATGCAGCCAAAGTACGTCTAATACAATATTTATTTTTAGAAAAACTTAAAAGTATTCCTCACTGAAATTTTCGAACCCTTCTTATTCGATTGCGATTGAAATTCTTTGAAAAATGCGGAAAATAATACACATAAATTTTGAAGGGAAAATGGCTTTTACGAGTAGAAATTTAGCAACGTGCGAATATTCATACGGTGTTTCTTCTCAGCACGGCGAATCGGAGGGTGGAGAAATAGCTGAGCCTCAAAACAATGCCGCGGCATTTTAAATGATCAGCCATCGAGCAAAGAGGGTGGGAAAGAGAGAGTGTTCGAGGAAGAGGGTGGGCTTAATAGGCGTTCGCTTTTCCAATTGCCACGAAAATTGAAGGGGTTAAGACGTCTTTGACTGTCTTCGATTCAAATTAAGCGCCGTTTATCTTACTCTCAGTTCGCCCAATGATTACCACAAGGCTCATTGTTGATGTTCTGAGGAGCGCAATTTATTAATGAAATCCAAAATAATTTGTGACCGAGCCGCGGAAAATGTGCCTTAAGATGCAAATTCAAAGTGTTCAATACGTCGGAAAAACTGGTTTGGGAAGAGGTAGCAGTGCCGGGAGGGGGGGGTGGGGGTTCAGGCCTAGGGGTCTGGACCCCCCCCCCCCCTCTCACTCTATGACTGGAAACACTTTTCCCATAAGGTTACTTTTCATGATCATTAGGAATCACTGAGAAAATATGTGCTTAGCTCAAGCATGAAGATTCTTGAATTTGCTGCCAAGAATTTATTTTATCTTGATTTAAGCTGAATTATTCTTAAAACAAGAAAAAAATGATCGGGGTAAGCAATAAAGTAGTTGATTTTAAATAGAAAGATTCTTGATTCGAGAAAAACAACTTCTTGGCGGCAAATTTAAGATTCCTTTTTTTTTCCAGTGATATATTCTACCTTTAGTCCTTCAAGAAAGATGTTTGACTGTGGATCCCCCTCCGCTGTAAATATGTCTTGGTTAAGCCACCGTTAGAACTAGGGTATCGATATTTACTTTTTTATACTAAGTATATCTTAATACTCTCAAGGCCTACGGATCGAAGTTTCAAGCCGTAATTTACTTTATAAATGATGATGTTGTTAAATTTTGAATGCTCATCGACACCGATATTGAATGTTCCCGAGACCAACAGCAACACCAGCAAACTTTAATTGCGGTTTTCTTAAATTCCTCATCCTCCGTGCTTGAACTTTGCATTGTTTTCAGAGGGTCAAATTTGGGGGTTTTTGGGGTTTTCTGTGTGCCAAATGATGTAGAATTAAATCTTCTAAGCTGTAATCCTTGTGAACCTGGTATTGGAACTTAAAACGCAACTTTTTTAGTCACAACCTATCAAGTAGTTCGTTAAAAAACATGCCAAAGGAGCAATGAAGAGGTAAGAATAAATTGTAATTTACTCACTTCTTGAGGAATGAAATTGAGTTTCTGGGAAGGATCGACACCTTTATAATCGAGTGCATTAAGGGGAGAAAGGAAGATTAAATCGAATTTTTCCGCGGATTCGAAACTGCAACTGACGAGAAGAAACTTCTCGAGTAGCTTGGAAAAAGTTGAAATGAAAACCTCTGTTCTGAGAAAAAAATTTAGTGGGAAGCCCGATGAATGGATCTCCGTTAAACTTTCCGATGTTGCCGTTTTGGAATGATCAAGGAAACGTGCAATTCAAATAGTAGGAGATTTTAAGTACAAATTCGACGTTTTAAAAATGACACCTAATACTGCCTCCAGCGTTTTTTTTTTTTTTTTTTTTTTTTTTTTTTTTTTTTTTTTTTTTTTTTCACCTTATGTCATGACAAAATAGATGAAAACAAGTCCAAAGTGTTCAGCAGTAATAATGCTGAGCACATAATATGGCATAAAATGAGGTGCAGTGGTAGTAAGATACGTTTATTTTAAAGCGGTGCCTTAGCATCTATAGCCGTTTACACTTCTGTAGTTAGGTAGCAGGGTTTTTTTACGAACAAATGGGAAAATCAATACCAAAAATTGGGGGAATGGGTGATAATAGAGCAACTGAAATGGGTTCTTTCCAGCGGTCTGCCGGCATCGCGAGCAAAGACCAAGTCTTTGAAAGAATTCGTGAAATCATGAAGATTAAAAATAAACAGTACACGACATCATGTCCGAATATTCATAGCAAAAAAATTGTCGAGCAATTTTTGGCTAAGCAAGGGTCGAATAGCCAGGTATCGTTGCAATTCATCCGTCCGCCAAAAAATTCCCGAATTTTTACTCCGTCTAATTTCATTGCACAGATTACAGTATGTTGTAGACATACGCAAAGAACATCGGTGAAAGTTCTGCTACGATACATGCATCCAAATGGAAAATACCTCTATATGACATCACAAGGCTATTTCTCGAACCGTTGAATCTACTCTTCTCCCAACTGCCTAATCTTAAAAAAATGATTATACAATACTGTTAGATCAGCTCATCACGCGCTTTCAAAAATAACAAATGTATTTTCTCATGCGGATTCTCAATTGGGCTGCGAGTTGCCCAAACAATTCGTTATTTCGTGAAGGTTGATCTTTGTAAGTATTTTGCTGCACTGAAGCACTGATATGACTGTATTGCTTAGATACGCCCAGTTCAGTGGCGGGGCGTGAATGATCGATTACTATCGATGTCATGTGCAGCTGCAGTGAAGAATCGATTATCAAGGGGTTCGTTGCGAACACTCTGTTTATCAATCCTTTTCCATAGGTTTAAATGAGAGATCAATCGATATATCGCAAAGCACGCCACGCAAAAGGACCAATTCTGTTTACGAATCGAAGAATCCCTTTCATCCTCAGTGTTTCATTAGATCATAAGCATTAAGTTCTCGACAGCATTTCAGCATCCGCCTCCCTTCACAGATTCGTGGAAAAGCGGAGAAATCGTCGCCTACCTGACATAAGGGCGTAACTACACTCTGCGTTGAACCCTGTCCTTTTTATAATTCAATGCTATTCCGGGCTCATCTCAATGGGTAGTTACGCCCTTGTGTCAGCCAAGCGACGAAATGCGCAGCGTTACGGAGGTAGGCTAAAATATACAGTGGTGTAGTGCAGAGCGGTTCCCGGAGTCTCGAGGCGACTCTCCATACCTTTCCGGGAAGATCGCGACCTTCCTGCCGTGCTAAGGAAGAGCGTCGTATGATCATTCAGACGAAGCCATATTTCCTTCAATTATAGTCTAATTTACTAGGAAAATCGTGAATATTTTGCTTCAATTTTTTCAGACATCCTGTTCGCAATTTTATCTAAAATGTCTGAAAATTTCAAGAAAAAATACGCATATTTGTCTTCAAAAATGAATACTTTATCCGGGGCGATTTGGCAACTCTCGAATGTTCATACGGTGTTCTTCCTTAGCACGGCAGTTTACCACCCCATACATCACTTGCGAACATTTACCTTTACTGTCGCGAAATTCGTCGTTCCCCGCACCAAGCAGCGTAACCCAATTGCAAGGTTGCAAAATTGACTCATACGATTCGTTTTTTTTAAAAAGAGAATAAACCTGTATAATTTTCGTCGAAAATTGGTTTGGTTTTTGCATGAGATAAGAGGAAAATTTTGTGACATTTCCAGTCAGAAATTCTCAGAACTCTCCCTGTAAGAATGCAATTTTCACGGAAAAATCTGGCAACAATGAAATGTAGTTACGTTCTTTCGTGAAAAAAACAGCGAATTTTATGTGACTCGAAAGTCTTGCTTACACATTTCACGAGGAGGAGTATTTGAACAATCGACACTTTGTCCTCCAAGCCCCTCATTTTGTCTTGTATCCCATTTATTATGAAAATGAATTGGACGGAGTTAAACAGAAAGGAACCAAGCCACATCGGGATCGAACCGAGAAAAAGAGGTTTAAATTTTGGCTCCTGCATAAGACTCAATGTAAACGTTAAACTTGAAGTTCCATTTCTGCGGAATTTGCTCCAACAAAAACTTTGAATTTTTGGCGATAGATAGTAGAGCAGTGGTTGAGTTCAAAACCACTCATAATTCAATGTTTTCCAAAATGTGGGTTGGTTCCTTTCTGCTCTTAACTCAGTCCAATTTAAACAATTTTTCAAAATGATCCTCAATTCCGGATATTTGGAAGCCTAGTATGTCCTCAGTTGAGGCTTTACTTCAGACAAAATATTTGTAAACTTGTTTCGTTTCCAGTTTGAGCTGGAGTTGGAATGCACGATAAAGGCTCACTTGGACAAGGAGAAAGGGTTGACGAGCCCCGAATTCTGTCCACGAACGTGGGACTCGCTGCTCTGCTGGCCGCCGACACGCCCGGGTTCTGTCGCCCTCCAACCCTGCTTTAGCGAGCTCAACGGCATCCCCTATGACACCACCCGTAAGTACACTCTCAAGCTCCATGCATGTCACGTCAGTGTTACACTTGAAAACAACGCTAATCAGCGACACCACCATTGGCGGATCCAGAAAATTGGCAACATTGTGTTTCTCGATTTAAACGTATGGAAATGTATCGATTCTTGTTGGGGCCAGATGCCCTGACAAGAATCGATTATTTAACAAAGGTTTGAACGGAGGGGATCCGGTGTTGCCAAATTGCTGGATACGCCTCTGGACACCTCAAATGAAAAAAGTAGAAGGAGATAGACAGATTTAGTGACTACGTCATTGGATATAATATCGAAGTCTTTGTTCAAACAAAAAAAATTTAACATGACCTCAAGTACGAATTTTTCATGAATTAATCGCGTTAATTTATTAAAATATAGTCATTGACCGGTCATAAGTCAATTAAAGACTCATTCGACACGAGAAATTTCGATTTTAAGAAACACTTGGACGCATTTCATCACCGTAGCGCAAAAGACGCGAATATTAAAAACAAAGTTCTGTGTTAGTATACATTTGAACCAAGGTTTCGATATTATATCGAATGACGTAGTCCTTAAATCAGTCCATGGCGGTACTAGTCTGCCATGCAGAGGAAAAACGCCGTTTGAGCCTTACGGCGTTGCAAAATTTCCTTTGACGCGCTTTCATCCCTTTCTAAAGAACGTGCGCGTCGACGACGGCGCAGAGATACAACTATTCGTGCTCGACGGATGTCCGTGTTGCGTCTCCGAAATTGAAGGCGCTGTGGTGCGAAGCGTGGAGTCGCAATGCTTTGCTCTATGCGTACCAATGGGATGTTGCTCAAATTTGAGTGAAAAGAAAGAAGTCCGATTACATCTCTCCTATTTTCGGCTGTGTTGCTCACGTAGCTCTTGAAGCAACACTACAAATATGACAAACGGAAACATCACAACATGGGGTTAGAGCAAGGAAAAGGACTCGCGTTGATGACGGCACAGAGATACAACTATTCGTGCTGGACAGATGTCCGTGTTACATCTGCAAAATTGAAGGCGCGATGGCGTGAGGCGTGAAAGAAAAATACCGTTTGAGCTTTTAGAAGTTGCCATCTTTCTTTCATTAAAAAACAAATTCACCGGGAAAATTCTAATTGTTTATCTTCCAATTTTTCAGGAAATGTTTTCACGATTCAGTCTAAAATATCTGAAAATTCCAGATATGAGCTGCATAACTTTTCACAAAAATAAATGTTTTGTAGGGGGAAATTTAGCAGCAGCAAAATGCTCACACTACGCACAGGCACAGCGAATCGAGCCAATAGGAGAGGTCGGACAAACTTTTGAAACTTTAAACGCTTATAAATCCATTTATACAAAATTCTGAGGTTCTGAGAGTGGTTCCATTGGTTTTCTCGTGCAATTTTCTGCTATCAGCATCCTTAGAAATTTAAAATGTGACGAAATAAACATCAAAATTCGTAGTTTTAGTCAACAATTTCGTGTCCGACCTCTCTGATTGACTCGATCCACCGGGGGCCGTGTCGCATCTAGTACAGAGTACATTAAACCATACATATCATAGAGGAAAGTAACCGGTAAATATAAAGGACATTTTAACATTTCAGCAAAATAAAATTTTACGTTGCATCTCTGGCCCCGACGATGCATTTTTGCGTGCGTAAAATTTCAGTTGGGATATGCGCAACGGGGGTGAAATCCACTAGAGCCATCGATTTCCCGGATAATGGGTCACTAAACCTTGTTTATTTTATTGGATATTCTGAGAGTACGATGTGAGTAGATAACGTGGTGATTTTTCCGCATTTTTATGGAGCCGAAATCGCGGAGAAAACCGCTTTTGAAAAATCTAAAAACTGCAAGACATTTCAAACGCACCCGAATGGCGGGAAACTGGCGGTGTTGATGTACTGCGATTGTCATATTGCAGTCTTTTCTCATTTTCCTCTGATGTTTGTTAAAATAAAACGTATTTCAATGTGGAATCGTTGCTTGTTTATTACAGCTAACATATGAATGAGATTCGAGTTTTGAATTCAAAAGATATAATTTCGACTTTAGTATTGTTCTCATATACGAAGAGTAGATAGACATTTGATTGACGTCGTGGAAACCCGTGCCCGCTTCTGATTGGTGCCGGATGACATCATTCGGTGCGGCGCGAAACCGGGGTGTTTTAAATTTGCGTAAAAGTTGAGCGATTTGAACGGCGCATTTCTCGGTTTTTGAGTTACTTGTTCGCGTTTTTAGTGTGCGCATTGTGTTCTATGCGTCATTTTCCTTTAGAAAACTGTATTCGCAAGTCAAAATTTGTACACGGTTTAGTGACCCATTGTTGCTGGTTGCATACGCAACCCCTGAAACTCGTCGGAATCCCATGGAAAATGAAATTTTACTTTAGATCTCTAGTCTAACATTTCATGTCCGACCTCTCTAATTGACTAGATTCACTGTGCGGCGTTTTTCCTTAGCATGGCACTGTTAAGGAAAGGAATACTCCTGTACCCTGTCCGATGTCCAGCGATCCATTCCTCAACCTTACGCCCGGAAAAATCCATTCGGTTTTCCTCATGGCGTATCTCGGGTCGAGGGTGGGGCGGGGGTGAAATCCGGGTAGTTCCTTTCCATGTCCAATTTTTCCCCTGGATGCACGTCCGCGCTCCCGATTCGCCTTGGATTGGAGTTAATTCGAGCCGGTCTTAATTCCCCGTCGGTCAAGTGGTCGCGGTCGTCCGTGCCCGCCGCCGACCGCGCTCCGCCCGCCGGGACGAGTGCTTCGCGGAAAACGCTCCTGGCAGCGCCGGGAAAGGACCCTCCACGTTTCCGGGGAGATTCGCCCCCGTCCGGGGCAGCCGCCGTCAAAGCCCAGCCTGGCAGTGACAGACTTCGCCCCCGCCATGTTGCCGCAGACCCCGACTGGTTTTATGTAGAGTCCCTTTATACTGAGAGTCAAGACAATGCGAATCCATTTCTGATTGGTTAGCCAGATTTTAGGCCTTCATAGTGTCACAAACGGGAATAAAGATTACATTTTCACCAATTGCAAAGATTATAATCTGGAATGGACCGAGGAATTTCGGGTTCGACAAGGAACAAACGGAATGAAAGAAGGAACGGAGAAAGGAATTTAAGAATGAGCCGATCAAAGATTACGAAAAACGTTCAATTTCTGTAATCTTTATTCCCGTTTGTGACTCCATGAGGGGTGTTGTCTTGACTCTCAGTATAAAGGGACTCTAGTTTTACGCATCCGCGTTGGCAGAAATAGAAAGTAAAATTTCATTTTCTGTGGGCTACGGCAATTTTCAGGGGCTGCGTATGCAACCCGCGACAATTGTCCGGAAAATAGATGACTGTGATGAACTTCGCCTCCATTCTCTGGGAACAAAAAAAAAAAAAAAAAAAAAAAAAAAAAAAAAAACACATTGGATCTAGAGTCCAGACTCTTAAAAACATCGACAAGAAAAAAAACTCTTGATTCAATCAGATTTAAGCTTAAATCAAGAACCAAGCCTCTTAATTTGAGCGGATTACCTTTTGATTTAAGCTTAAATCTAATTGAATCAAGAGTCCTTTTTCTTGTCAATGTTTTCAAGAGTCTGGACTCTAGATCCGATGTGTTTTTTTTACAGTGTTGCTGCAGATCCCGACTGAGATTTTGGGCGAGTAAAATTTCATTTTCCATGGAATTCCGGCGATTTTCAGGGGTTGCGTATGCAACCCGCGGCAATTATCGGGAAAATCGATGGATGTGACGGACTTCACCCCCGTTGCTGCAGATCCCGACTGAGATTTTGTGCATATGCGTTGGCAGAGATAGAAAGTAACATTTTATTTTCCATGAGATTCCAACGATTTCCAGGGGTTGCATATGCAACCCGCAACAATTATCCAGATAATCGATGGCTGTGACGGACTTCACCCCCGTTGCCGCAGAATCTGGACTGAGATTTTACGCATCGGCGTGGGGAGATATGCAAAGTAAATTTTATTTTGCTGAAATGTCAAAATGTCCTTTATATTTACCAATTACTTTCTTTTATGATATTTATGGTTGAATGTGCTCGGTACTAGATGCGGCATGGCCCACAATGGATCTAGTCAGAGAGGTCGTGCAGTATTTTTTATAATTTTTTCAGCAATGGGAAATGGAGTAAAAATATATTTAAAAGTGAGGAAATGCACCGCCTAGTGACGCCATCTAGCGGCATTTCCCATTTAAACAAATGTATTTTAGCAGATTAGGTTATTTTGTCAGATCTCATCGTTCAATTTATCAACAAAGGGTATCCTCGTGTTCAGCTCACTTGATAGCGTTCATTTATGCGAGGAATTCATCAAATTTCAGACACCTGCAAATTCTCTGTTGTGTGGTACTTTGCAGCACAGCATAAACCAAGATACGCGTTTTTCCAGTTTCGCCATTAATATTCGATGCACCATACGCTCTTATCAACTGGCCTGGAAAATTCAATAGAATGGCATACGAGGCAGGCCGAAATTTAATCCCGTTTGCAAACTTTTCAATTTTAGTTCGATCAGAACAAGCCGCGAACGTAGCATCCGTCCTCGCATTGTGTCAAACGAATGTAAATTATTCGAATTGCGAAGGGACGAAGGGAAAGAAGTAACCGCGTATGAGACGTCAGTCGCGGGAACAGCGATCGCCTTTTTGACGGCTAATCCAGCACCTTCGAGCATTTCCATTGCAAATTTTCATCGCGAGTGAATTCGCAATTAGTTTTCGTAACGGTCGCGAATCGGAGCGACACAGTCGCACGCAGCGTTGCGCAGTTGGACTGCATTTTGCAATTGGATTGCATTTTGCAAAAAGGAACCACTGGTATTGCAATGTTGCTAAGATTGTGCAACTTCTTTTGTCTTGGAGGAAGAACCCGATTATCCCTTAATAGTTTCTATTTTACTCGATTAAAACTGTAAATTTAAGACAAAAATTACCATCTAAATTTCATAGTTTTTCACAATTTCCGCAATTTTATTGCAAAGGAAGAAGTTGCACAATCTTAGCATCATTGCAATGCTGGTGGTTCCTTTTTGCAAAATGCAATCCAATTAGGAACTATAAATTCCGGCCCGGTTTAAAAACAACGTATGTGCCATTAGTTTCCCTATGCACATATGCGTTTTTTAGATAAGCCAGGATTTTTAGCTCCAAATTGCAGAATGCAGTCCAGTTGCGTTTAAATAACTTCAATCAATCGATTAAGGTGCGGATATAACACAGCCGTTCTAAGTTAATATGCCATCTAGCATTTTAATGCTGCCTTTCTTCCGGTGAAATTGATTTTTGAGGAAAATGAAAATCTATTCTTGAGAATCCTCCATAAAGTCTGGTTCCTATAAGGGTCTCTGTAGGTCCTACTGTCCACACAGTATCTCTGCGAAGATAAGCTGACGCGTTTAATTTTATCCGATTTGGCATTAGTGCTGTAATGACGCTGTGATGTATAAAACAAATTGCAAATCTAACCTCAAATTTACAAAAATGTTGACGTTGTTTCTTAGTCCTGCAAAATCGTCAATTTACAAATCGGCGATTTTGTTCCCTCGCCATCGATATGCATTTTGTATAAAATTGATCGTCCACAAAGTGGTGTTAGATATTCTGCGAGCTGACAACCCTTGCGAAGAGCTTTGCAGGGGCTTTTCACGCTTGAATCGGGGCAAATCGATGGGCACCCAGAAATGTAAATGCTCCCGCAAGAGCTGAGCGAATCCCCGAAGATTCGCCAAGACGTGGAACCAAACAAACGGAGCCGATTTTACACCGGCACTGAAATGATAATGAGTTGCTAAATTCGCGCCTACTATCACTGTTCAGTGTTCACTTCGCTTTTAGCGTCAGTTTACTCTCCTTGGTGCTCGCCTTGACTGAGCTCCATCAAATTATCAGTGGAGAGGCGTGAATGGTCGATTATCGATATTTCCCCATTTGAAGCTATGGTAAAGAATCGATTATTAAGGTGTTCGTTGCGAACACCCTGTTTATCGATCATTTTCCGTAGGTTTGAATGGCAGATCAATCGATGTATCGCAAAGCACGCCACGGCACTGCAAATTATCGAAAATTTAGATGAAAAAATGCTGAAAGCTTCAACTGTCGAGAACTTCGTGTCAGATTTTCAAACCCAGTTTTATCTCAAAGTTATCTCATAGAATACATCCAACCCGGTTTAGCCTAACGGTATTTTGCAGTGCCTCGCATTTCTTCTCAAGTTTTGTTCTTGCAACAGAGGACCATCCACTGTGACACCTTAGAAGTTTTTAGACCAATTTACCCCTGATTATAAAGAATTCACGCAAAATTTCGTGTTATAATACTCGTACTTCCCATATTAACACAAATTTTTGGGTTTTTCGTCACTGTGTGGCTCGTTTGGCTACCACAAATAAGATCGAGGTTCGATCGTAGTCACTTGCGCCTTATTTTTAAAAATGTTGCAAATTTCCAAACCAAAGATTTGGTTTGTAAAACCCAAAGAAAATCTAATCAAAAAGCATTTACCGCATGCTTGGGCTACTCTGAATCTTACTTCCTATATTGACACAAAATGTTGGTTATTTTCCCTTACTGAGTGGAGCGTTCGTCAAGAAATGGAAAATTCGTTGAATGAAATTTTCTCGTCCGACGCTACCAGATTCATTCTCTCAAAACTTTATTCTTGGTCTGCATCTGAATTGGAAATATTTATGCTAAAAGAAACTATGTGCATAGTGTTTGAGCGTAACATAGTTCCTTATACCATAAATATAGGTCCACTTCGTTTGGATTTTTATCGAGTTCACGGTCTGATAATTCCCTGTCGGAACCGTCGCGTCGAATCGCGAATAATGACGGAGCCGCTTTGCCTTACTCATCTGACAGCCATTCTGCCGTGCCAAGTAAAAACGCCTTACAAGCATTTGAATGTTGCCAAATTTCCTATCTGAAAATCATCATTTTTCAGAAAGCTACAAATATTTTTCCTCGAAATTTTCAGACTTTTCAGATCGAATTACGAACGAAATCCTTTGAAAAATCGGACGATATATATTCACAAATTTTTCTGAAAGTTTGTGATTTGTCGAGGGAAATTTGGCAAAGCCTGATGGTTTGTACAGCGTTTTTCCTTATCATGACAGCATTCTCATTGAGCCATCACTGCCGTGTTAAGGAAGAACGCCGTATGAACATTCGAGAGTTGCCAAATTTCCCTCGATAAAACACGTATTTGTGACGCAATTTAAGCATACTTTCCCTTGAAATTTTCAGATATTTTAGATTA
This sequence comes from Bemisia tabaci, assembly GCF_918797505.1. Taxonomy (NCBI): domain Eukaryota; kingdom Metazoa; phylum Arthropoda; class Insecta; order Hemiptera; family Aleyrodidae; genus Bemisia; species Bemisia tabaci. The sequence goes on along the minus strand of NC_092797.1, from coordinate 44,863,356 downwards.
AATGGCGTACAAAATTGTCTGAAAATTTTGGAAAATAATATTTACAATTTTTCCAGAATTTCAGTTTTTATCGAAGGAAATTCGGCAACATCTTAAGGCTCATACGGCGTTCTTCCTTAGCACGGCAGATCACTCCATCGAGGAGCCCCTCGATTGATGCAGTATTGTTTTTATAAATTATCCATCGTCAAAGTTTTTACGACCCCTTTTTTACGGCCGGACCTGGAGATCCAGTCGCAATGACGCCATCTTGGTGCTCCAGCATCATTTCATCCCTTCATTGTCCTCCGGCTTCGGATTCTACGATTCCGGGGATGATATCGGTGAAGACGTTATTGGTCGTTACGTCACACCGGATATTGAATATTTGATGAGTATCGATTTATTCCGATAGATATAATTTGCGAGGGTTGATACGAGTTTGGGTCGATATAAATCGATAAATAGACACTAATTATCGAGTTTAATTCAAATACAGGGAAGGGGCTGTGAAAATCATTTATTTGTTGCAGGCAAATAGTCGAATGCCTCGGCAAATAGTCAAATGCCGCGGCAAATAGTCGAGTATTTATACTTACTCAAATAAAATTCTGATTTTATTCTCAATTACAGACGTTTTGCTTGTGTGAGAAAGAATTTTCTGTACAAAACTACAACATAGAGAGGTATTTTACACGATTTTTTGTTCCCAAAAGAACATTTTTCTTGAAAGTTGCACCGTGCCGTAAAAAACATAATTTTTAAACTTAACTATTTAGTACAAGAGGAGCATTTGAAAAGAAAAGAACGATGAGATTTCATTGAGTTGGTGATTTATTCCTATCAAGATACTGAGAACTCGGGAGACCTCTGTCATAAATTTACACTGTTTCGTAAACCGTCGAAATTTGACCATCTGCCAAGGCATTTTATTAAATGCCTGATTTAACTAATTGCCTGCGACAAACGGACAATGTAGGTCCGGTACCACATGTCTTGTTTGTGGTGTTTGAAAATCTCTGTTCCGATTTTTTCTTCTGATGGAGAATAAATCAATACCATTCCATGAAGTTTTCACAGGGTTCTCGTCGCACAGAGAAGGATAATTACGGAAACTTTAGAGAATTGCCGTTATGTAGTTTTCCATTTAAAAAATAAAGTATGACAAGGAGTCTGCAAAGTCGCAAACCAAGATAAGTGTTTGGGGACTTACACCGTCTATATGCTGGTTTGCGTTATTGAGGAGCTCGATTTAAATAGATCGTATTCGATACATCAAACGGGTGAGATTGTATCGATATCGATTGGTTCAAAACATAAACCTAGCCTCAAAAGTAAATTCAGAAATCTGAGAGAACGGGTCTTTTGTAACAGATTTTTTATTCTTTTGAGTACCAAATGCCAATGCAAAGTGAAATCGTCAGGAAATTTCTCATTTTCAGCTTTTCCAACTTAAATCGTTACAGTTTGGTTTGAGGTTACGTTCTATTGTTTTGAACCAGACGGTACATCGAACCGTTATCGAATACGGTCTATTAATCAACGCATCCGCTCTGAGCACTTCGAAACGAGAATAACCGAGGCCATTTGTTCTGTATCGATGCATTTGAAATGAAGTGTAATGGAAAACCTACCCAGAGAAATTCTCATTTGAATAAAATAAAAATGCGTTCAATTGCGCGTTAACACAAAGTAAAAGTGTTTAATTATGCAACTAGATTCTTTTTGGAGAGATCCCATCCCACTGATCTATTCTGCCGTGTTCAGGTAAAAACCCGAGAGGACATTCAACTGTTGCTAAATTCCCTTTAATAATTTTCATTTCATTATTTATTTATTATGTTTGTGTGTGCAAACTTAAGCGAAACTTAATTAAATTTATTTATTTCGTTATTTATTTAATTTTTTGGGTGTATCGCACTAAATGGTTTTAAAATTTCCAAGGAAACACCCAGATCAGTAGAAAATTATTGCCTGTAAAGGAAATTTTCGAGTTGTTCAAAGAAAAATATTTAAATCTTATCGAATAAATAACATATTACCGAACAGAAAGGTGGCAACGTTCAAGTTTCCATCCGATGATCTGCCGATAACGAGTCGAGATTTCCTATAATTTGATAGATTTGCCATTTTAACCTATGGATAAGGACCGATTATCAAAGTATTCGCAACGCAACATTGGCAACATTGTCTTTTTTCCGTTTAAACCTATAGAAATGTATCGATTCTCGGGAGGACCAGGTGCTCCGACAAGAATCGATTCTTTAGCATAGGTTTAAATGGAGGTAATCCGATGTTGCCAAATTGCCGGATCCGCCTCTGAAACGGACACCTTAATAATCGTTCCTTTGTCATAGCTTCCAAAAGAATCATATCGATAGCTTGACTCGCGCCTCACCACTGGTTCCTCTTCACACGAGAACATTGGTGATCGATTATCGTCGCTCCTGTGACGTAAGTGCGAGTATCTATTTCCACATGAGCCTCGGAAGTCATAGAGGTACACGGAGAACAGGGCTCACAAGGAGATAAAGCTACGCCTTTACGTCAAAAGGGCGGCGTTATGAGCAAAGCAGGAGAGTTGTAGCCTCTTTTCCTGCTCGATGTCGTTTGTAGCCTCGTTTCCTGCGTCTTTCACTACCTCGCTAAGGAAGAACGTCGTATGAACATTCAAGAGTTGCCAAATTTCCTTCGATAAAATGATCATTTTTCAGAAAGTTATCAATATATTTTTCCTTCAAATTTTCAGGATATTTAGGTAAAATTTCGAACTAAATCATCTGAAAAATTGAGAGGAAAATATTCATAAATTTTCCAGAGAATTCGCGGCTTATCGAAGGAAGTTTGGCAACGCCTGAGGGTTCGTACGGCGTTTTTCCTTAGCACGGCGGAATATTTAGCCACACTTTTTTTCATCAAAGAGAAAACCTCGTTTTAAACTCCCGCAACCCATTAGCTCGGGGCAAAACTATTCAGCGACTCCGGGAGCTGAATCCGATACAAAAGGCGTTTAATCTCGCATCCGGAAGCAATTTTAATCACTCGATCATAATGGCCACCTATTTATCGGTCGAGTTACGCTTAAACTCATTAATGGACGATCGATTAAAACCTGAAGGAATGAAACATAAATCAATTAAAAGGGGCGTAGAGACACGGCGAAGGAATATCGGCTGTGAGCCAACAAGCATCGGAAAATGGGATATTTTTGATATTGTAACGATCCTTCTATTGCGATGTTGCCGTCCAATTCCTTTCTAAAACTGATTTACATACTTTAATTTCAATCTATCGTAACGGTGAGAAAAATGCAATTGTCGAGAAAGGATTTTTCGGTTGAAAAAAATTCATTTCCATTGCAAGAAAAGTTGTTTGGCTACGGCAAATTTTCCTTTGATTTGTCATCGATGACTGATATACCCCCTTTTGGTTAAAAACGGTCATTTAAATAAAAAAATAAAGAGAAATGTCTCCTCACCCCCCCCCCCTCCTTAAAAAAACCTCAGAATGCAATATGCTTATCCTTCAACGATCTTCAGGGTTTACACTTCTTCCTTCGTTCTTTTTATCTTCCTGTTGGATTTTTTGCCTGTAATTGCGAATAATCCACTCAATGCTGACCTTATAAAAATGCCGATTGAATGATGAAGAATCATTCCGAAATCACGAGTTTTCCTCATTGTTAGTGGCCTAGTCTAAGGAAGCGAAAAATGTTCCCCCAAAAATGTCATTTTTAGTGATTTCCAAGAGTTTTTTACCTCTGGCTTCTACATGAGAAATCGTAACTCGTAAATCGAACCCTCCCTCCCCCATAGAATAGTTTTTTTTTATTGCACCACTGCTCATTGCAACCATGAAAAGTATCGTATTGATTACTCAATATGAACGAACGTATACCTAGATCAATTAGTTCATGAATGATGAGAGGTATGGAACCATTTGTGTTATGTTAGACAGGGACAGATTTCAAGAGGGCTCATCAAAGCTTTGGTATTGAACTAAGCTACCAACTAAACTTAGGAAAACATCTTTTGGAAACAAGTATGCAACTAATTCTATTTGTGCTGGACGGGAAAACATTTACATGATTTGAATCTTAAGAAGACACTTCTAATCTTTCAGACTCATTGATTTGTAATTATAAAAAATTTAGTAATAGCATATTGCGGCCAAAACAATCTTGGCAATGCAAAACCGACCGGACTGCCTTAATATGCACTTGAATGATTGTTAAAGGCAAAATGCGTGTGAGGCGCTACGAAGATAACTATTTCAACACAAGTTCCACAATGGACCACTAGACAAGGTACGAATTTCAGCATTCTGATACGTGTTTCTTCACCAAAATTTCACGTAAAACACGATGCGCACAGCGAAAATTACCGAAAGTAACTCCTTACGAAGATATTTAATGATTCTTGATGCGTGAATTCAAACCACCCGCTCATGAAAACTCAATGCTCTACGTGATTTGCATCGCGCGCTAAACGTTATCATGACAGTCTTTGCAATATAAAAATCTGGCAACCTCAATCTTGACGCTTTGGCTCAGCTATAGCAAATTGCTAATAGTTTGAACAACACATGGTGGGAAATGAACATTACTCGATTGAGAAGCTTGCTGAAACCGTTGTAGTGCGTGATTTGACTCACGTAGACCTTTGAGTTTCTTGTGAGCGGGCAGTTTAAATTCCTCGTAACCAATGTGAAATAAAAATGTTAATGTGTCCGTTATGAGTTGGTTTCAGTAATTTCCGTTGCGCGAATCGTGTTCTACGTGAAATTCTGGTTAGGATACATGTATCAGAATGCTTAAATTCGTACCTTGTCTAGTGGTCCATTGATGGATACACATCTATTTGAGGGCGAACTAGTGACCACGCGCCAATGCGATATGGCATCGTGAGGATGCACCGATATCGAGTCTAATATCCACCTGTTGCTTTTCGCCTCGGCTATCTCGTTCAGTTTGTCGTTCTTTCGATATAAGAGCGTGACCGCACCGCGCGATGAACCCTGTTGTCCGTGTAACTCAATGCTTTTCCGGGCTCATGCGCCTCAATGTAGTTACGCGCTAATGCCAGCCAAGCAACGAGTTGTGTGCCGTAGACGCGAGGCACAGTGGCAAGATACCTCGCACAATTTCAGACCACGACTCTCGTGAAAGAAAATTGAGGTGATCCCTCCCCGACAGCTCTGCCGCACTACGAAAAAACGCCGTATGAACCTTCAGGCATTGCCAAATTTCCCCTGGGGAATCACTAATTTTCAGGAAATTTTTTGAACATCTGTCTACCGATTTCTGAGATACTTCTATACGTAATTTGATCTAAAACTTCGGAAAATTTCAAGGAAAAATATTCATGATTTTCCTCAAAAATTAACATTTTATTGGAGGAAATTTGGCAACTCTCAAATGTTCATACGGCGTTCTTCCTTAGCACGGCAGAGCTGGACTGCCACTTAACTGAGGAGAAAAGTTAGTGGAAGATGGGAGTTTTGAAAAAATGGACCTTGTGATGTCTGAGCGGACATTTCCATGAGACAAATTCTCTATTCTTGGTAAAACTGTCAATAATTTTTCAAAACACTCAATTAAAATAAAAGATGAACGACTTACTTTTCGGCTTCACAAGAAAGACATTTTTCATTATATATAAAGTCCGTATACCATAGAGTCTAGTGTTTTTTTACCATACTCATACACTGGGAAAAAAAATACATTGGATCTAGAGTCCACACTCTTAAAAACATTGACAAGAAAAAGGACTCTTGATTCAAGCAGATTTAAGCTTGAATCAAAAGGAAATCCGCTCGAATTTAGAGGCTTGGATCTTGATTTAGGCTTAAATCTGATTGAATCAAGAGTATTTTTTCTTGCCGATGTTTTTAAGAGTCTGGACTCTAGATCCAATGTGTTTTATTCCCAGTGTATGAGTATGATAAAGAAAACACTAGACTCTATGGAATATGGACTCTATATACAGGGTGTTCGAAAAGTCCCCTCCCCCCCCTCTAACTTTTGACCTAATCGAGGTAGAGATTTGAAACTTGGAGGGTGTTCCTAGATCAAAGGGAGCTACTTTTTGACCTCCCCAAAATTTTGGGGGGGCCCCATTTTGGGGGGGTTACGGACCCTAACTTTTAATTTTCAAATGGGAAGACCCCCTTTGTGATACCTCGTTCGAAAGAGCATAAAAAAAGAAAATTTTTCGCGCAAACCGGAAGTCATTATCTCAAACCGTTTCAAAATGGCGGCCGGTCAAAGTTCCAAATGGCCGAAAATTGGCACCTGTGCTATTTGCCCATGGATTTGCTTGAAACTCGGTATCTGGGGGTATTTTGGCACGAGAAAAACGAATTTGACGTTAGATTTTCAAAAAAACCCTAATTTTTCAAAGTGGCGACCGGTTTAGGCTCAAAGTGGCCGAAAATTTGACAAACTCGATTTTTTTGCCAATGGATTCACCTGAAATTCGGTATCTGGGGGTATTTTGACCCGAGAATAACGAATTCAACGTTAGATTTTTAAACAAACCCTAATTTTTCAAAATGGCCGCCGATTAAAGTTCAAAATGGTCAAAAATTGGCAACCTCGACTTTTTGCCGATAGATTCGCCTGAAACTCGGTGAAATAACGTCGAATTCCTTTGTCTCTCACCCAGATACCCTCAAACACCGAGTTTCAGGCGAATCTATCGGCAAAAAGTCGAGGTTGCCAATTTTTGACCATTTTGAACTTTAATCGGCGGCCATTTTGAAAAATTAGGGTTTGTTTAAAAATCTAACGTTGAATTCGTTATTCTCGGGTCAAAATACCCCCAGATACCGAATTTCAGGTGAATCCATTGGCAAAAAAATCGAGTTTGTCAAATTTTCGGCCACTTTGAGCCTAAACCGGTCGCCACTTTGAAAAATTAGGGTTTTTTTGAAAATCTAACGTCAAATTCGTTTTTCTCGTGCCAAAATACCCCCAGATACCGAGTTTCAAGCAAATCCATGGGCAAATAGCACAGGTGCCAATTTTCGGCCATTTGGAACTTTGACCGGCCGCCATTTTGAAACGGTTTGAGATAATGACTTCCGGTTTGCGCGAAAAATTTTCTTTTTTTATGCTCTTTCGAACGAGGTATCACAAAGGGGGTCTTCCCATTTGAAAATTAAAAGTTAGGGTCCGTAACCCCCCCAAAATGGGGCCCCCCCAAAATTTTGGGGAGGTCAAAAAGTAGCTCCCTTTGATCTAGGAACACCCTCCAAGTTTCAAATCTCTACCTCGATTAGGTCAAAAGTTAGAGGGGGGGGAGGGGACTTTTCGAACACCCTGTATAATGCAAAATGCCTTTCTTGTGAAGCCGAAAAACAATTCGTCCATCTTTTATTTTATTTGAGCGTTTTGACTGAACATTGACAGTTTTACCAAGAGTAGAGAATTTGTTTCATGGAAATGTCCGCTCAGACATCACAAGGTCAATTTTTTCAAAACTCCTATCTTCCACTAACTTTTCTCCTCAGTTAAGTGGCAGTCCGGGTCTGCCGTGCTAAGGAAGAACGCCGTATGAGTATTTTTTCTTGTCGATGTTTTTAAGAGTCTGAACTCTAGATCCAATGTGTTTTTTTCCAGTGTACCATTGTGTCAGAATATGACAAAATCGACCATATATTTTTGTCGCGGTGTAGTTCCCGAACTGACGAATGCATCCAAGGTACCGGGGTGGAGGCCCTACTGAGCGATCGTTTTCAATCAGGTCTTTATTTGTGTTGGCCATTTGCACGGGATCCGAGGCTGGCGAGCCAAGCCGGCTGGGCCGAGCCAACCCAATTAATTTCCTATCGCTCTCCACAAAAGCAACCCCCGTTAGCGGACCCGAATTAAAGGGACGACTCCGCTAAACGCATGGCTCAATCACAGCTCGTTCCCGCGATTGCGGTGCGAGTTCTACCGCGCTGCGAACAAATGAGGAATGCATCGGACGTTACTTGGACGTATTTCTGCCGGACGGTACGAAGTGCATTTTGACGTGAGCCCTGATATGTATGTATTCTTATGGGTCTCAGGTCTCATGTCTGAATGCACATAGTTCCATTTGGCAGAAATACGTCCACTTGAAAACGTTCGAGGGCCCGACGAGGCTCATCCCTCCCGCCTTGCCTAGCTCAAACAACGGTTTCGAGTGTTCCCGTGTTATCAACCGGTGACCAATCCCGGAGGAAACTTGCGTCAAAGGGTCTCGAGACAACAAAATGAACCAAATGATAAAGTCGTACAAAAATCATTGTCAGCACATTCAAACGTCTAAAATCAAACGATAGGGTGACTACCAGTTATGAGAAACTAAAATCGGGGACTTTTAAGGGGGTTACTTTAGGAAAATTTGGGAGTTTTTCTCCCAAAATAGTAGGAGAAAGGGAGCTAGCCTGCCCTGTTGACTGCCCTCGTGAGCTATAACAGTATTCGTAGAGGGTTTCGAAGAGAACTTTTGAACTTGCGGCGTTTGCCATCACCCCCTCCCCCTCGCCCTCGCATTCCCCATCAGGGTACTCTAGTCGAAAATTTACCTCTTAACACGCTTTCTGCGTCGTCCGTATCGATTGTTTCACACACATTTAGATGGACAATGAATAGTATTGCCAACTTATGCGAATTACCGCTGCCGAAATTATCCCCTAAACGTGTATTGTAAATAGGTCAGTGGCACTTACATTAACTTTTGACCGCCCTTCGTAGATGCAGGAGAACTTGAGGAAAGGGGTATAGAATTCTGGAACTCCGGCTAAACTTTTCACGGAAGGAAGTTAAAGTGGGATTCGCGGAGTGGAACGATCCAAAGTTGGCAAACTACTCACTGGTGTGCTGCCGTGACAAGGAAAAACGCCGTATGAACATTCGAGAGTTGCCAAACTTCCCTTGAAAAAACATGTATTTTTCAGAACATTTGTGCATATTTTTCCTTGAAATTTTTAGATATTTTAGATTAGATTGTGTAAAAAATTTTCTAAAAATTTAGTAGAATAATATTCACAATTTTCCCAGTAAATTCGGTTTGTATTGGCGGAAACTTGGCAACGTCTGAAGGCTCATACGGCGTTCTTTAGCGGTCCGGAGTGTGGTCGGTGGGATAATAAATCTCGTCTGAACCTCTTCTTTGAAATCGAAAAATAACAGATGTAGGGCGACAAAACTATTAAGTCGGAGTGTTAGCTATCTAAGCATTCGAGCTCATGGCACTAAATTCGAGTTTTAGATTCTTTCGCGCTGAATTTATTATTTTTCTCCGCAGTTTGGAGATTTACAGGCCAATGCAAGGGCTCTTCTCCACCCCACTCGACAGAGTTTCGCACGGCAGATTAGTGGGATGAGAGAGGTATTAGCATTAGCGTCAGGATTTAGGTTTAATCATCATTACTTCAAGTTCTCTGACTCTGAGCCTGTTGGGCGTTGGGTCACGAATTGAGATGAAGAGGAGGGAGAAATGGGGAGGAGACAAGGTACCCCTAGCATGCACGTTTTTGGGGAAAGGAATTTTCGGGAGAAAAGAAAGAATTTACAAATTAACGCCAAAAAATTAATTTGAAATATAGAATCGTTCTCTTTTATTTTGTTTTTTGAGGGGGAGGGAAGGTCGTGAAAATGAAAAATCGTCAACATGGGTTTAGTGCAGTGGACACTTTTAATTTGAACCCGACTTGGACAAAAATTGCTTAATTTTAATTGTTCACCGATGCAAAAAAATAGATGTCTCGAGATGATCAATTTAGAATAGCCATGCCTAGTTTTATTTTAATATCTGTCGGTGGTACTAGTTTAAAAGCGACATCTAAAGGTATTGTTTTTCACATAACTTGAAAACCTCGCAAAGAACTTGGGTTAATTAATACAAAATGCCATGAGAGAAGCGGGTTCTGCTTTTGCTAAACACGTACGGAGGCTAAAAACCAGGGCTAAGTAATTTTCTACCTTCAAAAATGTGAAAGATATCCAGACTTAATTAAGAGTAACATTTTCCGTAAAGTTTACAAAAAAAAGAAGAAAAAAACATTATTTTTTTCCAAACATGCGAAATTTCTTCGAGTAGGTTTGGCAGCGTGTTGATGTAGCTCAACGAACACAAACTACTCAGAGTGACATCACATTATACGTCTTGTGTGGAAAGTTCATGGAAGAAAAGAAAATTCCAAATGAGCATCTGCTTGTTACCATGAAACTCCAAAAAACCCAAAAACTTGGGTAAAGAGACTCCGGGCAAGTCACCATCCTCTTGCCAAAAACCTCCAAAAGCTCTTCTTTGTTCCCCTCTTCAGTGGAAAAAGAAAATATCACACTACGACAGTTTCCATTTCTGTCATAGAGTACCCCAAGCGGACCAAAGAACGGAACTCTTAGTCGTTTACACATTTACGTATTTAACAAAATCTCCAGGAGGTCACAGACAGGCTGGCAGCCCCTCATTGGACCAAAACGCACACCGTACCATTTTTTCCTTGTAGGTATGTGCCTCCAAAGTACATGAAATGACTCCTTGAGGGGCGGGCAAGTTTGATTGAAATTCACGTTGTCCTCTGAAAATGAGCTAAAATTTTTACCTTGAAGAAGAAGAAAATCGAGTTATCATTTTCTTCCATACACGGTAGGTATGCCTATGAGGTATGAGAGGCACCAGGAACGCCTTCCAAAATTATTGATGCAACCCGCACGACTCCGAAGTCAGCGGAAACTTTCTTGAAGCGTCTCCTAAGATTTTCCCTACGCAATAATCCCCTTCAAAAATGAATGATGCAACAAGCGCGTCCTGTTTGACCACGAAAGCTCCTCAGATGAGAAGTCTTTTGGTCTGGTCAGAAAAATATTCGAACTTTATTTTTCATCTTCTCTTCTCATTTCCCGCATTGACGGAGGCGACATTTTTTGGAAAGCATGACGCGCCCGGCCCAATGCTCTCACTGAGGATCAACCTGTAGATAGACTACTAAAAATATTTAGGAAACAGATGTTCGGGCTCACTGAGAATGAGGCCAATTTCCGAACTGATAGTACGGGATCAGAATGGAAAAAGTCAATTATGACTACGAGGAGGCTTTGTACACTTCCAAATAAACAGTGCCGTCTTTGTTGTACAAGTATTCCTGAACGATCATTCATAATGGAAGGTCATATTCTATTCGCACTTTTTTTTACGCATTGGGCCGGGCGCGTCATGCTTTCCAAAAAATGTCGCCTCCGTCAATGCGGGAAATGAGAAGAGAAGATGAAAAATAAAGTTCGAATATTTTTCTGACCAGACCAAAAGACTTCTCATCTGAGGAGCTTTCGTGGTCAAACAGGACGCGCTTGTTGCATCATTCATTTTTGAAGGGGATTATTGCGTAGGGAAAATCTTAGGAGACGCTTCAAGAAAGTTTCCGCTGACTTCGGAGTCGTGCGGGTTGCATCAATAATTTTGGAAGGCGTTCCTGGTGCCTCTCATACCTCATAGGCATACCTACCGTGTATGGAAGAAAATGATAACTCGATTTTCTTCTTCTTCAAGGTAAAAATTTTAGCTCATTTTCAGAGGACAACGTGAATTTCAATCAAACTTGCCCGCCCCTCAAGGAGTCATTTCATGTACTTTGGAGGCACATACCTACAAGGAAAAAATGGTACGGTGTGCGTTTTGGTCCAATGAGGGGCTGCCAGCCTGTCTGTGACCTCCTGGAGATTTTGTTAAATACGTAAATGTGTAAACGACTAAGAGTTCCGTTCTTTGGTCCGCTTGGGGTACTCTATGACAGAAATGGAAACTGTCGTAGTGTGATATTTTCTTTTTCCACTGAAGAGGGGAACAAAGAAGAGCTTTTGGAGGTTTTTGGCAAGAGGATGGTGACTTGCCCGGAGTCTCTTTACCCAAGTTTTTGGGTTTTTTGGAGTTTATATCATCTCATTTTTGCAAGAAAACTGTTATTTTACCAAATGAAGTCCCCCACTTGTGAAGGAATTGGATTACATTTTACAATAAGGAACCATTACCTCTGGCTCTCCCATAAAAACACATATCTGCATAGAGAAACCAATAGCATGTAATCTGTTTCTAAAATGGACCAGAAATAGTGGCTCCTAATTGCAAAATGTAATCCATTTAATGCTTGTAGCTATGAAGTGGATATCTCCTTGCTGTGTAGCAAAGTTTCTCGGATCCGTCTTATTTTTTTACACCCTTGACTGTCATTTTTAATTAATCAGTTCAAAGCTATTTCGACGATTAATCATTAATTGTTAGATCGAAGAAGAAATTTTCTTCGGAAAGCTATGGCTGAATTGACTTTACAACTGAACTTATGAGAACATCAACTGAGGCAAATTTTGCAGAAAGTTATACATGATAAGTGATAATTATTTCAACGCTCTCTTAGTTTTAAAAAGAGATTAGTTTTAAAAATCAAAATCTACACAACTGTAGATATCCCTGAAAAGAAATACAATTGTAGAATCCCAAGAAAAGAAAAAGAAGAAAGAAAAGAAATACGAAGAAATTCAATGATAAATTGCAACTACGGTAGGTACTTATTTCAAATTAATTGCTCTAAAAATTGTTCCTTCAATGAGTAAATAGGCAACATTCTCAACACTACAATGCAATAGAAATAATTTTACCATGGAATTGAAATCCAAAGAAATGTGTGCTGCTTGAGTAATAGAAGTTTGGAAATCAGGGCATTCAATAGCTTCCCAGACATCATTAGTGTTACAATCTAAAAATTGTAAGGATTAAAAGTGTCAAGCTCTCAAAATTTTTGTTCTCTGATTATCAAGAAGCCCTGCTAGAAATGTTCAGTGTCATTTTTATTTTTGTTTGTGAAAGGAAATTATTTTAAGATTTTTTGGCGTTCTTGGCGTCCTCTGAGACTCTGAAAATTTTTGTACTTTATTTTTCATCAAATAATGAACATTTTCATTGTAATTTTTGTCTATATTTAGGAGAGTACATTATTCGATAATTATCTTCAGTATGTATTAGATCTTTCCCCCAGCGACAAGGTTTACTGAAATTTTATGAGATCTATATAGTTCTCATAGGTACTGACCTGCATCATGGTCATAGTATCATCTTTGAGGAGTAAATGAAAACAAATTATTTTCTCTTGGTTCCTCAATTCAGGGCTCTGATGAATAAACCGTGTTTGACAACAATGTTAGTAGGTAAAATTGCTCCCTCCAAAATCCTTTAAGTAAGCGGTATCAATTTAGTGGTAAAGTTATCAACGACCCTCAATGAATCTCATCTGGTTCACTGAATTTCTGAGGGATAGACAGGGTGACAGGTTCTGTAAAAGTTAGGAAATAAAGCCCTCCTCACTGTGAAAATATGTCAGGTAGTTTTGCTGCGGAGCATTGAAATTCCTTCTCCCAGTAAAAAAATTGGACTTTTCAGTTTAAAGAGACTAAACACTTAAAATTAAGTCAAGTAAAAACTTGAAATTTTTGTGAAAAGAATTTTTATCTGAGACACCTAATGTCAAAAGAGGACATTCCAAAATCAGGGAAAAGTTAGTGACCACTACGCTTAAAATCCCAGAAAAGAATATTCTGCGCATCGAAGTCATTAATTACACAATTTTCAGAAATTATGTTGAATTATTTATCAGCAGAGAAATGAAAATACTCTGAAAGTCTTTGAGGCTGAACTTTGTGGATTGCGGTAAGTAGTTTCCCAGTTTGGCCATGGTATTGATATATTCGTTTCGTCATTAATCATTATCAATAAAAATATCCCTATCTACCGTAAATGTTGGAAAACCAGTGTGCATGTAATCTGGTAATCCTTAATTAATCAACTGTAGATTTCTTACCTGCTAAACTGCCTGATGAGTTGAAAAAAATGTTCACTTTGAGACGGATTCTTATGTCTTGGTTCATGCTTTCGTAAGTTGAGTTGCAATGTCAATTCCGTCGTAGCTTTCAGCAGAAAATGTCTTCCTTGATATAACGTTTGATGATTCATCGTTGAGATAGCTTTGAACTATGATTGATGATGAATGGAACTAAAAGTGCCATTAATCGATGAATCAGAGATCAAAGTAAGATGTGAAGCTATAAGAGCAGGGATCGTAACGGACAAAAGTGAACGTCTGTTCTACGTGTCTAAACTGAGACTTATCTGAGAAATTTAGCGACACCACACAGAGAGGTTTTCACTTCGTAATAAAGCTTAAAATTACTTATCACTGGAGGAGTTTCTTTGGTAAATTAGCATGCTTAAAGGTACATCCTGACGTGAGAGAAAAACAATGGTATTGGTACCTGAGCGTAAGTATGTATGTCCTTGAGTGTTCACGTAGAAAGACTCTTAACAAACATTAAACAAGGAAACAAAACTGGACGAAGGTACTGTAATACCTAATTTACTTTAAAACTGCTAAAAGAAGAACCAAAAGACAAACCTCACTTATCTTAAATGTATAAACACTTGGTATCGCTCAGAAAAACCTTGAGCGAAATGGACTCATATCCGTAGAATTTGAGGAGTAAAAAGGCTGCAATGCCAGAAAAATGTGAGCTTCACACTCTTGAATGGATTCAAGATCACATAATTTTAGTGAAGCGACTTTAAATCGCTTGACTTGAGCCAAAAATGAAGAGAGAACAATGAGAGAATAGAATGGTGAGGTTTTGAGTTCTAAGATTGGATATTCAGAATTCACTTCACAATGAGGCGATGGACTTCTGCTCCAGGTTGTAAAACACGATGATAATGATTGTCACAAACATCGTTGAAGTCGTAAATGGATTGAAATCATTGAAACCAAATGATTTCATATTGTCTCGATCGTTTTTGTTGCTCTGTGAAACAGGAACTAACCTAACATTCGTGGTTTGTTTTGTTGTTCCGCTGGTGAGATGCTGACTGCAGAGAGCACTAACATTGTCACTCTACCGTGTGTATGTGTTAGTAAATTCGGGTTTTACGATTTTTGGGACATAATCAAAGCTACAGCCTAAACGGTAAAAGTAAACCCTTACTCATATATAATTTTTAGAATCCTCATAACTTCAGGATGTTCCCTCGAAATAACCATAATTTCATTCCAGAATAGTGTAAGCGAGAAATTCAATGATAAACGTCAGCAGGTCGGGTCGCCCATTGCAACCGAAAAGCAGTTTAGACGCAATATTTTTCTTAGGATGCCTTGGTTATTAATGAAACTTAAACGCGCACTACACGGGAACATGACAATTCTTTTGATATAACATTATATAGGGCTCCGATGTCTCGTATTCTCCATAGCTTTGACAGAGCGTGAAAATGGTCAAAGTGGATACTTTTTGCTATTTTAGGCACATATGCGTAATTATCTTGTTTAATAAATCATCAACCTCCTTGAAACTCAACAGTTCGTTAGACGGGATCAAGACGCATCTTTAGACACCAAAATTTCTAAAATCCGTCGCTCCGTTGCTTTGAAAAGCTTTTGAGACCGCAACTAAAAACCCAAATAAGCCAAGTTCGTGTAACTATGGTGTCGTTGCCTCGACCGGGCTGTGCTGTGTTGCCAATTGTTGGAGGATAGGTTACTTGCCCGGTGGTGGCTACCGCCACTCATGATAATCCATAGGAATTCAGCGCGACTCGTTGGCAAATAAAAACGCCTTCAATGAATTGAATAGGCACACCGAGCTCCTAAGCGGTCAAAGTGGTATCACATCCGACAGCACATTGTTTACGATTATGTATCACAAACCGTGTCATTTGAGAGATTTTTGTGGCGGTTAAAAATCAATCAACTTTGATAAATTAATTTGAATATTTTTCCTTGAGTCATCGCGATCAAATCATGAATATAACTTCCTGGTGGCCTGTATAAACTTCGACCTGTGCTCTCGCAGAACACGACCAAGATAAAAATTATTTTCGCTTGCGTTTTATTTTTAAAGTAATTGAGGCTATTCTACCCGACACACAGTGCGAAATCCTTATGAACGATGCGGGAAAAATCGGCAAAAGTCACTTAACTTTAAATAATGAAGATAGTAGCACCGACGTAGGAAAACCCTTTAGCACTATCAAAGTAAAACACTCGACGAATAAGAAAATGTTACATCTCAGGATTTTTTGCGTATTTTTCGAGAGAAGTTCATTTGAAGTTGGCAACCTCGAATCAGCCCTATGTTGACAATATAAAGCAACGCGAAACACCCAAACTTTAATTCTAAATATCTCTGATGGTCGCGAAAAGTCGCCAGATCTTTTTGGTAGAATTGAAGTCGTATATCTGAGGATTACGAAAATATCAACCACCCAGAGCATTTTGCGTTTCAAGCAAGAGATCTTCATTTGAAGTTGATGTCTTTTCCCCGTGTATTTCTCATGAACCAGGCCAGTGATTCTCGACACATTTCCCGCCCACATTCTACCCAAATTTGAGGTAGTTCTGAGCGAAAAAATTGAAAATGGGCCATCATTGTGAGTCAGTAATATTTCTAAGATGACAAACTCTAAAAAACAATACCTATTCAGATGTCGAGTAGATAATTTTTTATTTTTGTCCACAAAAGGGCGCACTGTGCGACGCATAGCGGATCGAGTAAATCAGAGAGGTCCGACATGAAATTTTTGACTAGAACTGCAATTTTTGATGTTTGCTTTGTCACATTTTCAATTTCAAGGGGTGCTTTTGGAAGAAAATTTGACAATGAAACCGATCAAACCACTTTTAGAACCTCAAAGTTTGGTATGAACGGAGTTATAAGCTCTCAAAGTCTCCAAATTTTGTTCGACCTCTCCTATTGACTGGATCCACTGTGCGATGGTTGAAATTTTCTCCAACGAGAGAACAGTGCCGAAAGCAAAGTTCATTTCATAGCCGCGCCGCGAATCGTCCCTTTTGAATACATACATATACTTGCCACTGAAAAAAGTCAAGGTCAGCACTCTCCCCATTGAAAAAGCCGAAAGATAGCAGTCTGCTCAGCTCTCCCTTCAAAAACATCGCCGCTTTGGGGTGGAACGCCGTGTGAGCATTGGGATGATGCCAAACCTCTTCTAAAAAATACGAATTTCCTGTAAAACTGATTTTCCCCCAAACTTTCCGAAGAATTAAGACATGCTTTGTAGAAACGACGTAAGAAGGAATTTTAAGTTTCGAGAAAAAAGATGATGACGTGTTCAAAAGCGTATATTTTTGGAACCACCACTCCAATTTAAAAATCCAAAGCTTTTTAGGATCTACAGAAATCTACACATTTTCCAAAAAAATATGTTGACTAGTTTTCTAAAGAAAAAAAAAGTATGACCGGGAGTCTGCAAGATTGCAACATAGGTGGATACAGACGCATCGAAAGGAGGGGGAGGGGTAGGGGGGGGGGTCCGGGGGGCTTCCGTAGTTAATTTTCGAAATTTCAAAACATCTTATCTGCAGTTTGAATCAATTTTATCACGAGTGAGAACCAAATAAAAGCGTCCTTCCTTGTTCCCTCCTCCATGGGCATACGCCATCCACTCTTCGCTCCCTGTATACTGCCAGGCTAATGAAGAACGCCGTATGAACATTCGAGAGTTGCCAAATTTCCTCTGATGAAATCTTTATTTTTGAGGAGAATGTGAATATTTTTCCTGGAAATTTTCAGGAAATTCATATAAAATACTAAAAGAATTCCCTGAAAAATTGGAAGAAAAATATTTATTGGTTTACCAGGGAGTTCGTGTTTTATCAAAGAAAATTTCGGAACGCCTGAGGGTTCATACGGTGTTTTTCCTTAGCACGGCACTATATGCCTAGGCATCGCAAACAAAGATACAAGGGTTTCACACTGCAGGGTGTCTACTAAAAGAGGCTGATAAAAAATAAGTACTTTTTCAGTGCCTCATCAAGAAATTCAGTACCTCCTCTAACAGAAATATTCCGTACTTTTTCAGTACCTCCATTTGACGAAGTTCGAAAAATTTGTAATTGCGACAAAAATGACAAAAATTAAAAGAAAATCCGGACCTTTTAGCGGAATTTCCGCACTTTTTCAGTACTTCCGGACCACCCTTAAAAAATCAGTGCTATTTCCGGACTTTCCGGAAAATCCGGACTTGTAGACACCCTGCTTTAGTCATCGATATGTCACTTTCTTTAAAGATAAAAATGTATTCCGGGCAATCCGGCAATATTCGGGTATTGATAAGGCGTTCTCAGCGCGATGAAATACCTGGGCTCATTGAATCATCCTCCCTGATTCGATCTCGCCGAGCTTCGATTGGCTCAGCGTGGACACGAAACAACGGCGCTTCTTTCCCCCTCGACGGCTTTTCAAAAGCGCCGATATATTTCGCTCCTGCATAATTCATACACGCGCCCTTATCGTCGCTCCTCCGACGTAAGGGCGTAACTCGATTTTCGCATGAGCCCCAGAAAGCATGGATTTATATGCGAATTAGGGCTCACGTGGAAATTGAGATACGCCCTTACGTCAGAGGACCGACGAATATCTCGCGCGGGATCGCTGTCTGCGTCCGATTTTTTCGGTCCAGCAACCCGGGTCTTCCGCCTAAATCAATTGATGATTCTGATCGTCGCGAGGTTACGAGTTCACGCGGATGTTTTTCACGTGGAAGTTTTTTTCTCTCTCTCTCTCTCTCTCTCTCCCTCTTTTTTCATTCTTTCTTCCTTCCATCCTTTCTTACTTTCGTTTTTTCTTAGGTTGGTCGGATCGGTCGCTCGGTCGCTGAAATTTTGCACCCCAGCTTTTTGAATACCCTCCTCCCCCGACCACACTAAAAATTCAGGGTTGCCACAAAATTTAGAAAATTAAATTCCCTGACACTTTTTCAGTAAAATTTCCTGACAATTGAAAATATGACAGATGGTTAAAGAGACTTAATTTGAAATAGTTTTGCAAACTTTGTTGTTCTAAACGTCAAACTCACTCTAGAGAGCAAGTGAAGGTGAATTACCAATTTTTCCTGAAACTTTTATCATTTTCCCTGACTTTATAAAATTCTCTGATTTCCCTGACACATTTCGGTAAAATTCCCTGACAATTGAAAACGTGCCAGGTGGTTAAAGAGACTTAATTTGAAATAGTTTTCAGGCAAAATTTGTTGTTCATAACGTCAAATCCACTCTAGAGAGTGAATAAAGGTGAATTACCAATTTTTCCCTGTAACTTATATCATTTTTCCTGACTGTTCAAAATTCTCTGATATTTCCCTGATTTCCTTGACAGTTGAAAACATGTCAGATGGTTGAAGAGACTTAATTTGAAATAGTTTTGCAAAATGTGTTGTTCAAAACCTCAAACCCACTCTAGAGGGTGAATGAAGGTGATTACCAATTTTTCCTGAATCTTTTATCATTTTCCCTGACATTTCCCGGTTATGGGCAACCCTGTAACATTCAATCCCGTCCCATTATTAATAATGACCTCATCCAAATCTTTCATTTTAATAACGCGGGATTGTGGAATTCCGTTTGAGCGTGGACTCAAATGTCTCGATTTCCTCGCGACTGCGATGCGTTCCGAAGATGCAGAAATCCAAGATGGGCCAAAGTCGCATAAATTGAGTTCATTACATTTGTAGCCCCGCGGGCATTGCACTCCAGCGGCGAAGGAGCGTGTCTTCAGGACTCGCCGGGTTCCATGAACCTCTTAATTGCGCCGTTATGAGCAGGTGGAAAAAGTGGATGAGGTGGAAAACTCCGCGAAATAAATAGAAAACACGAGGAAATAATGATGACTCGAGAAAGAAAATATAGAACATCAGTATTGCCGCCACCCCCCCCCCCCCGCGAAAGTTGCGCGGGGGAATGGGAGGAATGCTTCTCCATTCTTGCCGGTTGATACTGTCGTTTTACATTGAAAATATTATGGTTTTCGGGCTGAAAAGTATTGAATACGGGCTTCGAGAAATTGGCTTCTGATTTGTAAACAAACGTCACGGTTCCGACAATGGGAAGCTACTAAAAAACAGAAACGGCACAATTTGCTGAAAGGATGTCACAATCCACTCACTCAGATGGTGAACCCCCCGGAAGCGACTCTCTGGCTGAAAAATACCTCATTTTACTGATCACACTTTCTAGTTTTATATTTGTCTTTCTCGCGTAGTTTTTATCTTTTATCCCAGTTCTTATTAGTATTTTTCAGCTAGAGCCTCAATTCGGCTGCCTCTCCGTCTGCCACATCATTGCCATATTGTCATGGGAACGGAGTTCCCCATGATATTAGAATCGTTCCGTTGCTTTCGCTATGGGATTCCCTATACCTCTGCGACCTTGAGCGTTTCGCCCAGTCTCCGATTTTTGGTTGATTTTCCGATGTATCAAAAACCGTTGTATTTTTTAGCCAATCATGTCTCTACGTCAAGTTGTGTTGATTGCTAAAATTCGCTTTCAGCGAGTTTTTTTCCACCTCGAGATGTCGTGTCTGACTGGTAAATCTGCGCAGAACCACGAAGTTCCGTTTTTAGGCAAATTCTTTTTTTTGGGAGGTTCTGATTGGTTATTTTTCGCCATCAGTTTTCTGTTCGTTGGTGCAAAAGATCGCCTACCTCGGTGCTCTTGAGAAGCCGCCATTATCCCACCTCAAATTTTACAAATAGAAATAAAGAAATAATAACCATCGTACAAGGTGGAAAATTGCTCTGAAGGACCCGTTACGGATATATGAGCCAAAATCAGAACTCGATTGATGGATTTAATCCATGAATACAGAAATATTGCCTCAGTTTACTGCCGCGATATCAAATGCATGGTGAGATGAACCTTGTGACACATGAAAGCATAGGCAAACAATGTCTCACAGAGAAATGCGCTTAATGATTCTCTCATATCCCAAAAGCGTCAACTGCGTCAAGGTCTCTTGTGATAAGTCCCACCCATTGCCCGAGTCTTTTGTATGCTATTTTTACTCCGTGACACGCAGATCGGTTATAGCCTAGTTGACTAATCCGCCTTAGACTCTTTAGTACGTGCGGGCAATAGGCGATCGGGAGTTCGATGCCCGATGATGGGTGTTACTTTTTAATGGTTGTATTGAATGTTTTAGACTAATCATCAAAAAATAATTAATACTAGATGATAAATGTACGAACATTTTCTCGTGAGTTAATATGTTAAACAAAAATACTGGAATATACCTCCTTCATATAATCAGCCACATGTTCCCCCAAATTAATGACGTTATTTTCTTTTTTCAATAAAGTTAATTTGCATTCAACGTTCGTAAGTTAAGCAAAAAGTACCTATTGATACAAATAGAAAGACATGAAAATAGTATGTCTAACATTTCAGTTGTTTTTTTTATTTATTTTTTGTTTTTTTTTGTTTTTTCAATAAAACAAATTGACTGCGACCAGAATCATTGTATTTCTGAAGACAAAAGCTAAGTTTTTTGATACAGAAATTTTATATAATCAGGGAGATGTTGACCCAAATATTGATGTATATTTTCTCTGTTCGCCCAAATTAATGATGGTATTTTCTTTTTTCAATAAAATTAATTTACATTCCACGTTCTTAAAGCAATATTTTCTCCAAAATTCAGCAAAAAATAACAATTTATACCTACGCAAAAAGTAAATAGATAAATAAATAAATAAATAAAGCAATGACATGAAAGTAGTATAGGTAGTACACATCTAACATTTCAGTTACATCTATTTGAATGAAAAAAATGGCAACTTAGGAAGCACATAGGTCACTTATGATGCGTATTCGGGCATATGCGTAGAGTAAAAATATCATACTTTACGCCGAAAAAACGAAACTGAAAGTTAAATGCGTTAACTTCCGAAAACCATACATAATCCAACGAAAATAAATAATTTGTAAATAACAGCTTTCTTGTATGCAAAGAAAAAAAATTAAAAATGTTAAAAAAGAGATGTCGACACAAAATTACATAGCCCCTTCAATTCTGAAGATACTACAAACGAACTGTACCTTAACATTTTCATATCCCAGAAGCAAAAGTTCCCATGACGAATATTGCTATCGCTAGCGATTGCAAAAACCAACTTGTTTTAATTTTCATTGATAGTTTTTTGCTTAAATCTAAACTATACGAGAAGCAAGAACTGTCATCGAACCAAGCCAGAATTGGGAAAAAACACTGACTTCGAAAAATAAGAAAAATTGAAAGAGGGACGACGCGGTCAAAGAGAATTAATACACATATTTATAGAATTTATTGTATTTTACAGGATGCAAGAAGTCTACTAGATGCGAGAGCTGACGACGAGTAGAATTTTGCTGAATTGCCGTATGAGCCTTGTAACGTTGCCAAATTTCAACGTATGCTACGCGTAAAGTAGAAAATGAATACAGAAATAGGATAGATAATCGCAAAGGTTGGTGACAACCTCCCTCGAATGCAAAAGCCTCTCTATTTTTGAGGGACGTCCGGGGGGCTGCCTTTGGAAAATTTTCAAAATTTTAGCATTTAATATGCAGATTGAGTGATTTCGTCGTGAACATTAAAGAAATCGGCGCTTCCCGAACGAAGAAACGTGACCAGTGGCGTGGCGTGAAGTGCGATATATCGATTTTTATGCCATATAAACCTATGGAAAAGGATCGATAAACAGGGTGTTCGCAGCGAACACCTTAATAATCGATTCTTTACCAGTTTTAAATGGCATAACAATCAATATATCGCAATCCACGCCACGCCACTGAACGTAACACCATTCGTAAGTTGTGAATCTGACTTAAAGAATTCAATTATATAAACAAGGGTACACTGGTGCAATTTTTGTCCAACATTTTTGATTTTCGCATGAGATCAGAAGGGAAATCGGGAAAATTTCCAGTTAGGAAAACCCAGTATTCTCTCAGATTATTGCCATCTCTGTGCCGCTCTCTGATTGGTTCATCAGCTTTAGGCTATCATGGAGCTCTAAAATTGGACCAATATAAACAAACCCGACCCGGAGGAACACGCATTATCAGCTGAGATATAATGATAATCACACTCAACGCTTAATTTTCGGCAAAAATATTCATCAAAGTTCATCAAGTTGCCAAACTCCATTTAGAAGTTGGCTATACAAAAACGTCTATCACATCCAAAATCACGTCTACAACTTTATAGAACTTTTCCGCCATCATGTTTGTTTATATTGGGCCAAACTAAGAGCGGAGGGGCTGGGGTTCGTTTACATTGGTCCACATTTGGGGTTCCATGATAGCCGACCAATCAGAGAGCGGCACCCTTTTTCTTCGTTAAAAGGATTGTGATGGCAATACTCTCCCGTATACAGGTACTCTATAGGTGCCTCACCCATCAACCTTGATGTGAACGAACCGTGCTTTTTCATGGAAACTTGACAAAGCAGACGTAGGCGCATGCAGGAGACAGACACGCTTGCAGTAGACATCTTGACCTTTGAGAGGGGTCGCGAGTAATGGGGGGTGAGGGCGGGGGGCGTGCGGAAATAACCGGGGCTTCTGGCAAACGCAGAGCTCAACAAGATTAATTTTTACAACGTCTAGATGTAAAAGTAATAACACTTCCGTCTCTCGCCGCTTCCAAGTCGGAGCGGCTCTAACCTGGAGCAAGTTCTGGACGGTGAAAATTCAATCGGCTATGATAGGATATCTACTTAGCTTCAGCCAAGAAAAAACTAATCCTCAGAATGAAGGACACATTTTTGTTGTCTGATCTTGTATGAATTGACGTTTGCTTGTTGAATTGTAATTGAGCAAAGCTATGATCTGCATTTGGCGCTCACAGAAAATTCATAAAAAATTGGTCTGGTATGGGCATGTGCACAGGATCCCGGATGACAGTGCCAAAGAAGGTTCTGAGTTGGGTCCCCCCTGGCAGAAAACGCAGAGGACGTCCTGAAAAATCGTGAATTTTTTTGAGGGAATAAGGCAGAAAATGAGGAGATGCGATCTGCCGAAGGAGCCCTGGCAAGATCGCTGTCAGTGGCGGTTGGGTGTCGCAGAGCGCACAGAATATTCAAGGCGCTTGGTTCAAGGGCTGAGAGCGTAAGACGCAACGAGTGTTCTTTATATGGATCGTATTTGATACATCGAACAGGTGAGATTGTATCGTTATCGATTGGTTCAGCATGTAAACATAGCTTCAAAAGTCGATTGAGTAATCTGAGGGAACGGGTTTTTTGTGACAGATTTTTTATTCTCATAGGTACAAAATGGCGACGAAAAATAAAATTGTCAAGAATTTACTCATTTTCAGCTTTTCCAACTTAAATCTTGCAATTTTTGTTTGAGGTTACGTACTATTGTTTAGAACCAAACGATGCATCGAACCACTATCGAATACGATCCATTGAGCAAACGACAGTTTGCTCAATGGATCAATGCGACAATTGCTTGTCGCAAAGGTCGTTTTCACAGCGCTCTCTGGCGCTCTGCGACGCCTAATCGCCATAGTATCCGGTCCTCCCTCAACCCTTCAGGGAGTTGGCACTCCCTCATTTCATTTAAACCCTCATGTCGCCACCCTCTCACCGGGCGTTTCCTCCGGTTCCTCCTAGGAGGAATTCAATCAAGTATCTCCTTCGGTACCCTGCTCATTTCGGTCATCTTATTAACATGACCGTACCAGACAAGCTGTTTAAGTAAAGATGGTTAGGATAAAGGTAAGGACCATAGTAAAGGTATGCCATCAATACAAAATTGTTTTACGAAGGATTTAGGACATACACAAACGAAAAAAAGTCCCTACACTTCTAGATGAATACAAACCAAGGAATACAGTAGGGATCGATTTTCCGCGATTTTCTTTAACCGTTTCAATTTTTATATGGTTTCTCGATATTTTTAGTGGTCTTTTGATTGGATCGCATTTAGCAAAAGAAAACCGGCGCAATCACAGTGTTTTCAAAATTGTGCAACTTATTTTTTTCTTCTGAAAACACTCAATATATGTACAGTATCGAAATTCACACAATTATTTTCCTTTAAAATTAACAGCTTCTTGGTGAGAATAGTAAAAACAATTGCTGTTCAAGGAGATTTTTTAGATGATTATGAAGAAGCAACTATTTTCAACACTGTAATTGCGCTGATTACTTTTTGCTAAATGTGATCCAATTGTTTTACGTATATCCTATCATGCGAGGGAACTGTTAAGGATTCACTGATTGCGTGAAAATGGCAAAATAGGGCATAACTACCGATCAAGTGCTAATGTCTAGTGTTTATACGCGAAATTCGACTATCCGCGATATCCCTGGTCTAATGAATGGCGGATAATCGAAACTCGACTGTAAAATAAGTTACAGAAAAAGAACATATTAAAATTGCATCAAACAATTGCTGCGTGGAAAAACGCTAAACCCTCTTTTCTTAATCATATTTATAGAACGTCGATTAATTTACCGCTCGGTCTTTGAACCGTCATACAATTTTTTCTTCGTTATTTCCATCGCCTCTTTGCGAAGATTGAGCTCCGCAGACATGTCGAGAGAACCTGCTCATTTTGAGGAAAATGGAGGGGGAAAAACAGGGACGTAATAAATTAAGCTTAAAACGCTCCGGGGTAAAAATATGCAAAACCTCCGGTTGATGCACACAAATGGAAAGACTCAAGTTGAGAGGTCGCACTCATCCCTGGGAATTATTACGGTTTGTTCGGATACGCGACTCGGATTGGCGCGCGGTCATGTTGCGGATTGTGTAACTCCATTAGTATTACTCTCTTTGTATCTCCGTGAAAAAAACAGACTCGAGTCTGACTTCGCTGCTGGTTTTTCGTTCCCGAGGCATACGATGTGATCAAAGGATGAAGATGTCAGGGACACGCAATGAAGGAATTACATCAGCGATGCGCTCGACTCAAACAGATACATAGAAACTTACATTCAAACTTGCTATAGAAAAGGCCGTATCATCATGCTGATACAAGCAGAATACTGCTTGGGTTGAGAGAAAAAGTAGTTTCTATTGAGCAGCAAACTTCTTGATTTAAGAAAAAATACTTTTTGGCGGCAAATTTAAAATTCTCTTTTTTTCCAGTTTAAACCTCTGCAGTTTAAACCTCTGGAAAAGGATCGATAAACAAGATGTTTGCGACAGACACCTTAATAATAGATTTTTTACCACATCTCCAAACGGGGAAATATCGATAATCGATCATTCCCGCCCCGCCACTGAACGGTGATAGATTTGTAACTTTAGTCATGAGTGTTCAGCATCAATGCGGGTGCTTTGTCCGAACGTGGGAGCTTGAAATTCTTGCCTTGTAACCAGCGGCAAGGTGTTAATGATTAATTTATTGATATTGTCCCCATTTGAAACTATGGCGAAGAATCGATTACTGTGGTGTTCGTTGCAAACACCCTGTTAATCGACCCTTTTCCATATGTTTAAATGGCAGATTGATCGATAAATGGCAAAGAACGCGACGCCACTGCTCGTAACCCGAGAGGCGTTACAGTGACAATAAAAAGCGACGTTGCTCATGTTTGTGCGCAGGAGCTTCGACGAGCTGTGAGTTTAAGGACCTCGTAACTAGCCGTCACTAAATAGTCCGTGGGGGGGGGGGGGGGGGGGTATCGGTAAGATTACAGAGTGATTCATGTTTCAGTAGCACTAAATTCGCGTTATACCTCGGCTTCGGCGTTCTGTTTGTATTCTTTCACCATTCTGCCGTGCTTAGGAGAAACGCCATACAAACTCTCGGACGTTGCCACATTTCCTTTGAAAAAATACGAATTTTCGGGGAAACTTGTGTATATTTTTCATATAATTTCAATTACAATTTACTCTTCAGTGTCTGAAATTTTCAAGAAAAAATATTAATTCATATCAGCAAAAATGAATTTTTTATAAGGAGAAATGGACTGCATTTTGCAATTTGGACGTATAAATTCTCGCTCTTCCGGGAAAACACTTATGTGCACAGGGAAATCAATGGCGCATACGTTTTCTTTAAACCGGGATAGAATTTATAGTTCCAAATTGCAAAATGTAGTCCAAATGTGGAAACGTTCGAATGATCATATGTCGTTTTTCCCTCGCAGGGTGGCATTCAAGTCCCTTATAGTTTATTTTAACCCGAAATGTGATTTTATGTTATATCCGGTCCGTTACACTAAAATATGAAAATCACTCATCATTTTTTATTCACCAAATGCAGCGCAAACAACGCAGCGCGGTCATATCGTAGGTCACGGTCGGACCGATAAAAAACGCCTTCAATTGCGTATGATACTGTGCAACACACAGGAGTCGATATAATTGTATTCTTAGGTTGGAACCTAACTCAAGTACTCGTTGCTCTACCAAATAAGGCACGCCAACCTGTTAACTGCTGTATTTCTAGTTACCTCTCTTATTTTACGTCCATAATTACCCTTGACAAAAAGTTAAGCTTTGATTAATAAAAAAAAAAATAACCATCATTGGTAATGTGGCCGACGAGAGAGGCTCATCTTGAAGTAAACCTTTCTTGAAACTGTTATAGTTCTTGAACGCGCCCGTCGTGTACTGAAAGGTACTTTTTGACAAGAAACTAGATGTTTTAGTCAAATTTTCAAATTTTGAAAATCCGACATGGCAAATGTGGCTTATCATGTTATCTCGGCTCCTGTTTGGTCGAGTTTGGTGAAACTCGGAATCAGGGGATATTTTTGGACGGGAAATTTGATTTTTTAGTTAAATAGTTAAAATTCCAAGTTCCAAGAGGGCAAACATGGCCTAATAGCTATATTGACTTTTCTGAAGGTATTAATCCTTGCAGTCAAAATATGTATTTATTTTCTGTTCATCTTCACACACGCAGCTAATATACACCTTGACATGGACATGGACACGTTCTTCAACATTGCTGTGTTGAAACAGCTTGTTTATTCTAATTTTGAAGGTTTTAAATGTATGCATGGTTTCTAACCACTACCTTTAATCATTTAAAACGTTAAAAGTTAACACTGATTATAAGCTAAGAACGGCCTCTGCACTTTCCTCTTCAATATGTTCGGCATGTATTTTAAGCGTCAAAATTTTACATGCATTGTTTTTTATACACTACTAAAAAGTTCGAGAAAATTGTCCATAGAAGGGCTAGATTTTATGAAAACAACCCCACAAAAATCTTAAGTTTCATGAAAACAGTTTGTATGAAGTATTTTGTTTGGTCAAATATCAGCAAAAAATTTAGACTTTATACCTGAAGGAAACTGATTCATCAGGTCTGGACCCGGGCATTTGCGAAAAACCTCGATGTGACATTTGCCTTCGACATTAATAGACTTAAAAACAAACTTCCCGAGACGACATTGAGAGACTCCATCGGGAGAAACCTCTAAGTCCTTTCAATCTTTTCACATCCCGAAGTTGATTACGCTAGTGGTTCAAACATTGAAAAAGCGAAAAATATTTCGGACTTACAATTAGCAGTCAAAGGAAAGTTCTGGGTTGAGGAATAACTTCGTTTTTTTGCTGATCCGTAAAACAGCTTGGAGAAAAAGGAGAGACAAAAGTTACCCTGGACCACGCCAATACTTACTGAGAGTTCCTTTATAATATGCTTGGGAGAACCATTCCCGGAGTTCCAATTAAAACCACAAAACTTCGATCTCTACGTTTGATTTAAAGCGAGGTATTGACGATAGGGAATTAATTCTCTGCCCTCTGAGGCGTTGTAAACATCTGACCATAACAAGCTTAGTGTTTTTCCTCTTAGAAAAATGTTTCCCTTCCGAAATGATTCTTTGCTTTTACGCCTTTTTGCTGAGTCTTTGGTCTTCGGTCGGAATCAAACTCCTCTTTCGCTGTTTACTTGGTGTAATTAATTGAAGCATGCTGCCCACAGGTTTGTCACTTCTCGGAGAAATATTGCCTTTTTCGATGAGCACATCCTACATTGGTATTGCATTTATGAAGATAGAGGGGATATCGTACCTTGATCTCACTATTTGACTTGAGGGAAAAACAGCACCGAGCGAAGAGGAAAAACAGGAAGTTTCAAAAAAGGAGACAAATGAAGGGAAAGGAAAATAGATCGAGAGGCAGATTTAATACGAAAAAATGTTGATGAGGATAACTATAGATCGAAAAAAAGCTTTTAAAAAGGAAACAACAAAATTAATACAAAAAAACGGTAACGAAAATTTAGTAAAGATGAACATGAGGAGGAAGAAGAACAAAAATAAACACCAATACTAATGAGAAAAAAAGCAGACAACAAAGATTAGGAGAGTCAAAAAAGAATATTGAAAAAAAAACGTTAGAAATTAACGAAAATGAAAAGCGAAAAGTAACACGAAAATGAAGGGAAAAAGAATTGGACGATGTAACAAGTGCGGATAAAAACGAAGAGTCCTGGAATACTGAAACAACTACACAGTGACCGAATTTTTCCTTCAACCAGTGTACCAAAGTGTACTTAAAACAATGGAAGACTTGACGACAACAATCGCTCAATCATACGGAGGACTTTCAATAGTTCGGATCCTCACTCCATCCAAAATTCCTTTCGCCGAGAGAGAGATCTGACTATCAACTCTCTTTGGGCGACAACTCATTGAATTGGCAAGAGCGAGTGGCAAGAATTACAGCTGCCTGGCTTCCCTTCGAACCAATTATCTTTACGCCATCGGCAGAGTGATGATGATGATGATGATGATAGCAATTTCCTTTCATTTTCCCTCTCTCGACCATTAACAAAACAAGTAGCAGAGAGACAAAGAACAATGAATAAACAGAGTTTTTTTCTTATTGCGTGATGTCAATTTCATTATTTGTTAGTTTAATTTCTATTCGAGATTTTGATAAATTAAATAAATTTTTAAATATTGTAATAATTTACTCACTAATTTTGTTCTTATTCTTAAAATATTCAAATAACACTCCATACGTATATAATATATCCGAGAACGTTTATCCTTAAAATAATTGCTGATCAATCATGTCTATGACCCGAAATCAAAAACTCACATTTTTTCTTTTTTTTAAAAAATCGAGTTAGTGTCGTTTTGGATATCTTCGATAACATTTCCGCACGTGTGGAAAATTTACAGAATTTTGAAAATTGCAATTTACATTGGAATCATTGTGGCCGACGCACGGTTTTTCCCTGATAACTTGGAATGACTAAAATGGAGTTAGGTACCTTTCGGCACTGGGGTAGAGTACCTATATAGGGAGAGTATGGAAAACTCGAAATATGTAGCTCTAGGGGCCCAAAAGGGTAGGTAACCTTCGAAATGAAAAATGTCACTGTCAATCTTCAGACTCCAATATCAAACGGGAATGGACGAGAAAATTCATGAGTAAGCATTCTTCCGCAAAAGTGAGTAAGTTTATGCAAAAACCAAGTTAAATACGAGCTTTACTAACGACAGTTCCCAACAATTGTGATTATAAATCACTCTGGATAATTTGAATTCATAGGTTGGCTTCCTTTTTGGGGTCTAAGAGCTACATTACCTAACCTGAAAATTGTCGACATGTCCATACTCTCCCTATATATAGGTACTCTCCACTGGGGTACTGATTTGAAACACCTAAAAAAGTAGGAAATGTTTGGCAACGTTGACTAACGTTCCATTTCAACTGGAATTTCCCTCAAACTGTCAAATGTTCCAGGAAACGGTCACATTTTCCAGTATTCAGTCACATCCGGGGAATTATTGATTTTTCTCACTGGCATTCAAAATGTTCGGGTGGAAATCAAAACTTTACAACTAAACGCCGGTCCCGTGAACGAGGCGGCTTAAGGAGAGCCCGCTTTGAAGCGGGTTCACGGTGATTTCGCGCTAATAAGAGTAGGTTTAATAAACGGATGCGCTATTAATAACGAACCGGGAAAGAAGAGTAACGGAATAAATTAAGCGGTAAAAGCAGGCTCCGAGTTGCCGTGTCGCTCTCGGAGCCCAACGTGGCGCGGGCCCGATCGAGCTCTAGTGCTGCCCGCTTGACAACAGATGTCGCTCGTAGCGTGCGCCGGCTTTCGATCCCGGGTGCATTATTAATGTAATTTCAAGTTTATCATCGAAAACTAACGAATATGTACGAGAGGGGAGAGGCCGGCTACGGTTCGATCAGGTTACTTACTGCCAGGCGTGCCGTTTAACCCGACACTTCGATGGGGGTAAACTTATGAAAATCTTAAAAAAGAGACCTCAAAATGCAGGTATGGTGCTCTAACGTAAATCAGGTTTTTCCGATTCAAGATGAGTCGATGGACGATATATTTTGTATCAAAATGGCGTGCGATCTATCGTATCGATTAGTTCCATTTTTTCAGCAAATTGGCATTTTTCTCGAATTTTGAGATCGCAATTCTATTGCCAGGATTGAGATTAAAGAATTCACTTCTCAATTTTTAAGAACAAATTCAAACGCGATAAAGGCGTAATTTTTTCAAATGAAAAATATTGCATTCGATACTGATATCGAAACTGCACTCGAATGCGACATTTTCTCTCTAAAACAACCATGCCTATATTACGTTGAATCTGTTTGTCAAAATTGATAAGTGAATTCTTTAGTCTCCTGACAACAGAATTGCGATCTCAAAATTCGGGAAAAATGAAGAGTGGCTGAAAAAAATGGAGCCAATCGATGCGATAAATTGCAAGTCGTTTTGACACAAAACGATATAGCATCGATTGGTTCCATTTCCTCAACTACTCGTCATTTTTCTCGAATTTTGAGATCGCAATTCTGTTGTCAGGGGACTAAAAAATTCACTTACCAATTTTGACATACAAATACAACGAATTAACGGCTGGGTTTTTTTCAGAGGAAAAATATCGCATTCGAGTGCAGTTTCGATATCAGTATTGACTGCGATATTTTTCCTCTAAAAAAAAAAACCCTGCCTTTATCACGTTCAATTTCTTTGTCAAATTTGGTACATGAATTCTATCGTCTCACGACATGAAGAGGCGATCTCTAAATTCGAAAAAAATGACAAGCAACTGAAATTATGGAACGAACTGATGCGATGTATCGCGCGTCGCTCTGACACGAAAAATGACAACCGTCGAATCACCCACATCATAGTTATGAGGTGATTTCAGAAATATTTGTAGAACAGGTCGTAATCCAACGTGTCTAAACGTCCGGAATTTCCGGTAAGTCCGGAAATAGTGCTGATTTTTTAAGGGCGATCCGGAAGTACTGAAAGAGTGCGAAAATTCCGCAAGAAGGTCCGGAATTTTTTTTTCATTTTTTTGTCATTTTTGTCGCAATTTGAGAGAGAATTTCAAAATTTTGAACTTTTTCCAATTTCGTCAAATGAAGGTACTAAAATAATACTGAATTTTTCTGTTGAGGAAGTACTGAATTTCTTAGAGATGTACTGAAAAAGTACTGTAAAAGTACTGATTTTTGGCCAGCCTATTTTACTATAGGAAAATATGTATCAGAATGCTTTAATTTGCTCCTCGTCTGGCGATCCAAGGAAAAACACGGTTCAATGTTCTCTTTTTGGAGTTGGTCTCTTCACAAATTGGTCGTCAAATGAATCGGGAGCGATCAGTCATTTCGTCGCTCCTCTAGCGTAAGGGCGTATCTCAATTCCACTGTGAGCCCTGTTCTTTGTACAACGCTATAGTTTCCAGGGCTCATGTGGAAACAGAGAGAGGAGCCCCGATTTAAAGAAGCCCAAAACCAGTGAAAAATGCCCGTCCAACGCTTTCTTATTCAGGAGGAGGCGATGGGATAATCCGGTGGCACGCCGAGTGTATTAAAAGCGGCAAGAAAAATTGTATCAGTGAATGAACCTCGTTTGCGAATTTTATAAAACAAGAGGGATTAAGGGATGCTCGTCAGGGGACAGGATGACGCAGCGGCCTCCCTTTTGAACGTAGATGCCACAGCCTCCCCGATTCCTTCATTATCGTTACATTTATCCCTCAACCGGGGTTTAGTTTTCCCGTAATGAGATTGAGGCGAAAATTCATTTCATTATTCAGAAAAGCCTTAGATCAGCCTTCAGTGGCTTAATGCTAATTACACCTGTAGATTAAGATGAGAATAACTATGAAGATTTTGTGCGCTGGAGATTTTTTAATAAAATGCACGGAGTAATTTTCAAATTTAGTTGAATTAAGTAAAGATAAAGAAAGATAGGGTTTATAGTGAGCATTATAATTTAGATATTAAATTTTATTTAATTTTTTTTAGTTCTGTACTGGTACTCATTAGAATTAAACAATTATTTTTGACTCTGATTACAATTTTTGAAACTTCTTGTCTTTGATTTCCCCGCGAAATGGTGTGGACCCAGCACCATTTCTCCACCTTGGTACATACAGTATTCGGGCCACTTCTTAGTGTTTTTTTCCCCTCTCATTAAAATTTAGATAAATATATTTTAAAATATTAGGAAATATTCGAGAAAATTGTGAGGATAAGATTTGAAAAATACACGTAAATGTAAACTTGGAATGTTGCAACTTTTACATCAGGAATTAATTAATCGACTGTATTTTTTAAGACTTTATTTGGTTTTCATTAGCTCTGTAGATTATTCTTTGAAAATCTGAGGTAGAGTTGGAATATATTTTTCTTTGAAAATGAAAATATGAGCTGAAATTCTGGAAAATCGCAATTTTTCTCGTAACGTCTTTCAATCTTTGCAATTGGATTTCGCATGCACGGTCGATCGCAGAAAAAAAAATTGTACTTATAAAAAGAGTGTGTCTATCATGCTATCTTTTTACGAAACAACTTTTTGTACTTTTATCAAGTGAGGCTTCACATTTGCGTTGTTTTGTGACTTCGATCAGAGTCATGAAGGTAAATGTTCTCACAATTCAAAGACTGTATACTTCAATAATTCTGACCATGAAGATTTGAGTGATTTGTAACTATTAAATTACCAATCTGATCATGTCAAGCACCTACTAGGTATGCACTATGTTTATTCTTTTCCGGAGAATGAGATACCGGTAAGCACGTGCATACTTCCTCCGAAGCCCTGCAGATAAAGGGGGAAAAGCACCAAAAAGCAACTTAAAAATCATTACGGCTTTAAAACTTTACCCAGCGAAGCTAAAATGAAATAGCTAAATATAAAAAAAAGCGGCAAGTCTGTTTCCATATGAGGTATTCCGCGGCAGCATCATTTCCCTCTAATATTTGAAATTTTATTTATGACGGGTAAAAAAATTAATAAAATTCGATCAACATGGCAACGACGCCACGTCCAAACGGGGCTTTAAACAGTTTCCCCCGGGTCCTCTATTTTATTTCCCCGAATGAACTTGAAATAAAGAGAGGCGCCGGCCCAGGTTGTCAAGTCGTGAAAAAACGGAGCATCTTCCACGAAGAATCCCTCAAATTATCGACAGACTTGGCAACTCCCTCTGCTGGCATTTTCAAAGGCGAAAACCGGGCTGTTTTTCCCATCTTTTTCAATAAGACGGGAGGCTGAAGAGCCTTTATTTATTTAATATCACCTAACACTCCTCAATCCTGTAAATTAGATTATTCTCCAATTTCGGGGGTCGGTCAACAACGCTGATTGCGATTTTAAATTAATTTATATTCGCCTCGTGTTTGCGGAAAATCACAGCGTTTGGGTGATCGAATTTTTATCGAATTATCACATCGATAAGTAGCGTTGCTAACATAGGGATTTATTGATCGAGATTTTTCGATATGTCTTTAACAATCGACCTGCAGGCCTCCGAACTCGATAAACTGGCGGACCTGGGGCTGTGAACTTTTCCGTGACGCTGTGGACCCCTTCCCTAAAGAAAGTGAATCTTTTGATGTTAAAACATTACAAGTTAATTTTCTGATGAGCCTTGAGATCCATTAGAATGCTCAAATTTTAGGACTCAACATTTTAATGGGCATAAGTGGGTTTTAACAACGACTGATTCAAAAGAGCATCTGTGTTCCGAAAGTTTAGAGGATAGGTTTGTTATTCGGATTTAAAATCTTTTCACTCCAATTTAAACTGCATTTGTTCAGCCTCTGAGTTAAATTTAAGCGCGCGAGAAGATTGGTTTCAGGACTTGAAACGATATGCATTTTTTATTTTCACTTAGGACTATTTCCTAGCCTTTTGAAGGAGAAATTACCCGACACTTGTACTGCAGCAAATATTTGGGACATTCGGTTGTAAAACTGTTGGTAACGTTGATTAGTACTTAACACAACCAAACTACTTCAAGAGTGAAAACTTCGAGAGTGAAATTTTCGTCAGAGCACATCCATGACTAGATAAACGAGTACCTTGGTTTACGACATTACAAATATTCGTCATATTGCTCCTTTTAAAAGATGTCCAATCATAGTTATTGCCAAAAATGTTGCGTGATTTATTTAGACGTCATTAGATTACTCGCTAAAATTGCATCACCAAGTGTTATACGTTACATTCTCTCGACATTTAGAGCACGTGAGAAAATTTTAAACCACTGCTACATATCGAGACACAAATTATTCTAGTTTCATCGACAATATTTTTCCTCAGCGTAGATAACCACATTAGGATATAACAAAAAAACAAATGGACAAAAATTATCATGTGCCAATGTCAATCATGTGCGACGTCGTGGTGACTAAGCAACGACAGGAATTTCTCGCTGCAGCGACAGAAAATGTCCTCGTCTCCAAAAGTATCCTGGTACTTCAAAGATACGTCTTTGTCGCTTTTACGTGATTTCAGTTGATTCAAAAAGAATGGAGATGTTGCATGTGTGAGGAATTTGCGGTTTGACTGTTGATTCCTATGTAAAAGTTTGAGAGAAACACGATGGTGCCACTGGTTTTCTCTGAAATCAACTCTCAAGCTCAAAAAAAGCTCTCAAGTTGAAGCCAAAATGGACGGGATCTCCAAATGGACGGGGCCAAACTCTCCATGCAAAGATAGGGAGCAAATACATTAGCAGGGCTGCGGCTGGGCTGCCACTTTATTTGGGGCCTCTAAGACTGAAAACACGGCATCCCTGCTAAAGTATTTGCTCCCTATCTTTTGCATGGAGAGTTCGTTTTGATGTAGAGGTGGACTCTCAGGATAGCGTGGGATATCTCCTTCATTTTGGCTTCAACTTAAGAGCTTTTTTTGAGCTTGGGAGTTGATTTCAGAGAAAACCAGTGGCACCTTCGTGTTTGTCACGAACTTTTACCTATGAATCAACAGTCAATTCGCAAATTCCTCACACATGCAACATCTCCATTCCTGTCGTGGCAAATTAAACAGGAGAATTTTTCACGGTGCAATAACTTAAAATCACTTTTAAACTCAATAAGGAACAGAGAGGTTTAAGACATGTAAAAACCAATGATTTTATCCACGAGATATGGCTTTTGTATGCGGAAGTGCGAACCACGTTTACTCGGTTGGAGCAGATGTGGATTGAATCGGAATTTTATTCCGGTGTATTTAACTTCCACAAAGCCTCTGAACTACTCCCCAAGGACATGGGCAAGAAAAATAACTTACACAGGAAATCCTCAGCCCTTTTGCGTGCCTCCCCGGCTAGGTCGCAAACTCCAGTGCCTGGCGGTAGACAGTTACCTTTCTGGGATTATTTATTTTCGTTTCTCTGAATCATTTTCCCCCGGTGAAGTTTCAAACCGCGGTGCTTTTTCGCCGACCGCAATAATACCGTGCTAAGAAATAACGCCGTATCAACATTTGAGAGTTGCCAATTTTTCCTCGATAAAATGTTTATTTTTGAAGAAAGGTATGAATATTTTTCCTTGCAATTTTCAGGAACTATAGGTGAATTTGCGAGCAAAATTACCTGAAAAATGGGGGGAGAGTATTCATAAGTTTACCAGGAAATTCGTGTTTTATCAAAGGAAACTTTGCAACGCCTGAAGGTTCATACGGAGTTTTTCCTTAGCAAGGCAGAATGGTACCTCAGTGCTTCTGCCGCTTTGTATATCAATCCCCTCTTCTCGTTTAACCAGGTAAGATTTTTAAATCAAAAATTAAATTCAACGTTTCTTCATTAAAAGCGGTCATTCTTATCGTATAATGTAGGAGACAAGTTTTATCGCTACGCCTCAAGCATTTCTTTCGAAACTGAGGGAAAAAAACTTGAGAAAAGTCTGGAATTTAAATCGTGAAAAAGGTGTATTGGTTGCCAGCAAACCTGAAAGATTTGCCTTTCCTATCAAACTCTGCTGACAAACTGATTTGAATAATCTTGTTTGACCTCTTAACCACTTGAGAGCCACCTTCCTGTTAGATACTTCCAACCCAATCAGTAAACCCGGATCACAAACTAATTAGGACGGTTCAGAATATACCACGTTGACTGAAACTAGGTACTGATCAAGTTGATATCAACTTTCCTATAGTGTGTTTTCCAGTATAGATTTACTATTTTAACTTGGTTCAGTTCAGTTTAATGACATATTTTGGGATTGACTTTTGATAGATTTCGTTATAAGAGCAACTTCACTCTATCTCTTTCTGAGGTGGAGTTACTCATTCGTTCGTTATCGATAAAATATACACCAGTGGCGTGGCGTGAATGATCGATTATCGATATTTTCCCATTTACCACTGCAAACACCCTGTTAATCGATCCTTTTCTATGGTATTAAATGACTGATCAATCGATATATCGCAAAGCACGCCACGCCACTGATAGGTATGCACGAGACTCATATCTATTCTCGATATGACGTTTGAGCGAGGGATATACGTCTACGGTGCAAGCGTTTTCCATCTTTTAAGGCTTAACAACTCCATTTTTTTACAAAAAATCACAATAGAGCGTCAACGATTACACTAACATTTAAAAATATATGAAAGGACCAAAATAAATTCTACTTCAGCCATTCATATACAACATCCAACGATGAAGTGGATCACCCTTACGTCTGAATACACCACAAGTCAAGGTATGAATTTAAGCATTCTGACGCATCCTTCCCTTTCACAATTTCGCGTACAACACGATTATCGCGACGAAAATTACTGAAATTGACTTAGAACAAAAATATCAACGTTTTCATTCATTAGCCACGACACATTTGTTTTCATCGTTCACGAGAATCGATCATTCAATGTTTAAATGGACGTATTTCTGCCAGACGGAACTATGGTCATTAAGACATAAGCCCTGAGACCCATAAGGAAAGGTGCATAACAGGGCTCACGTCATAATGCACATATGTATAGTTCCGTTCGATAGAAATACGTCCTAATAACGTGCGATGGCTGAGCCGAAGCGCCAATTTTTAGTTTGTCATATGTTTATACTGCCAAGACTGGCAAGACACGGCAATGTTTAGAGGGCGATTTAACTTGAGTAAATTATTGATTTTTTTATGAGCGAGAAATTTGAATTTATGCATCGAAAAGCGTTATCTGGGTAAGGTGTCGCTATCAGTAATTTTCGATGTACAAAATGTGTTTAACATGAAATTTTAAAGAGAAAACATGAATCAAAATGCTTTAATTCGTACCTTGTCCATGTCGACCGCTGAAGCTGAAAGTTCCCACTGTGAGAGGATTTTGGGCGATCATTGTGTGCCCAAAAGCTCAGACAGGTTCACGAAAAGGCTCAGATCGAAGCGTGGAAAATGGCGACACATTACAGACATCAATTAACTGAGCAAATAAAAAAGCGGCTGGCGCCCGCCTTGACACGGGACAATGGATGCCGAGGTTGCCATATATTTCGCCTATTTTACACTAGTCAAAGCGATGGAAGAGATTCATCCAGACAATGTGGCAATCATGATAAGTGCCTATCGCGCTGTCGGAAAGCCCCACTAATTGTTTAAGTAATTGGGAAGAGGGGGTTCTTGAAAGGGGGTGGTAGTCGACTGAAGGTGCTAAGATTGGGCTCTTGGGGTTCGATTGGAAATTCACAAGGGTTCAGACCTCGTTTCACATAGATTCGAGCCGGTATTCTAAAGTCGAAAGCGAAGAGCAAATGCAAAATTAACAGCCATGACGTCTTGCACAAAATATTAAATAATGTTGAAATAATGTAATTTTTTTTTTTTTTTTTTTTTTGTAAAAAATAAATTTTAGGGGACATTGCGAGAGGACTGAAGTAATAAAGGTAGCAAGATCAATTGCTTTTTGAATTGAAGCTATAAAGAAAGGAAAAATGAACTTTTCAAGAGTAAATAAGAATCAATTTTCAATGTAAAATCTTTCCGACAATTTCAAAAATGCACTGCGACAGGTTTTTTTTTTTTTTTTTTTTTTTTTTTATTCATCTTGTTGTGGTTTTGTACTTTACACTTTGTTGTAACACCAGTTGTTGTAAGCCAAAGATGGAGAAAATTTCTCCAAAATGCATCCTTACAATGTGTTAAATAAACAGTGAATAAACATTTCCAATTTTGTCCGTTTGACCTCCACAATATTCTTGACAATTGTAATTGTCGAAGGAAAAGAGGATCCTAGTCCACGGTGGCAAAATTTTTAGGAGGGCGATTTTCGAGGACCTGTGAACTCCTGTACAGACTAGAAAAATTCCCAAGTGATTGATTTACCAAAAGAAAAACTCCTAGGTGAAAGAGGTAAAGACAATACTGACCTGTGTGTACGTAAACTCTCGCGCAATTTCACGATTATGGTCCAGTCATGACGAAAAAGGTCTATGATGGAAAACTCTCACTTGTGCTCTGAAAAAAAAAAAAAATGAATCGTTTGTTTTTTTTTCATTAAAGCATAGCCTTAGTTACTTATCATTGTGGTAAAAATCGACTAATAGCTCAGTATTTGATTTAATTTCAGTTAGTAACACTCAAGATTCTCCTCACGGAAAAAAATGAAATGTTGATTTAGCATTTATAACCTGGAAAAATGTGCGAGATGTTTCAAATGCTGATTTTACATTAAAAAATGCTAACTTTACTTTTGAATATGTTAATTTAACCGTGGCCGTAGTTAAGTTATCATTTTTTAAATGTAAAAACAGCATTTGAATCTTCTTGCCTATTGTTTTAACATTATAAATGCTAAAGCAACATTTGATTTTTTCCCGTGCTGTTAAAACTGCAATTGGGGAGAGCAATTCGGCAACATTGAAATGGAGTTACGTTCTTTCTTGGGGGAAACTGCGAAATGAGAACCGGAGACCGCACGGCTTTCGGGGTGGGATCGCTTTGACGATGCCGTCTGATCTTATCGCGGGGTCGACAAAAATTTCAAGTTTAGACCCCCCCCCCCCCCCACCGAAATAGGGAAACGCCGGGGGTCCATTGGGGGTCGGTGATCGTCCAGTTTGCTTCAAAGTCCACTTTAATTTAACTGCGTTTATCGCCGCTGAAATCTGTTGTTGGCTCGGGATAAGAGGGAAAGATCCTCGCTCGGTTTAGCAGACTCGGTAACAGAGTTTCAGCCCCTGTTTCCCATGTTGCCGCGCACAGTGGTCGGGCACGTAGCCAGAGAGAGGGCTTGGGGGGCTCGAGCCCCCTCCGAAAGCAAAAGAGGAGAGAAAAAATGAAGAAAAGGGGAGACAGAAAATACAAGAAGGCAAGACAAGAGGAAGTTAGAGCTTTTTAAATGCGTCGGAATAGATTTACAATTTAAAAAAATTTCCAGACGTGTTGAATGCAATAACTTGGAGGTATCGTAGACTGAAAGTAAAAAAGATACGTAATTTTCCCGTAGAAATTGATGGAAAATCTGCGTCACGGAAGCCTCAGAATGCGTCAAAATAGAATTAAAATTCCAAAAATTGGCGGGGGAGGCCCCCCGAACTCCTCTCTTAGCCGGGTAGGGGGGAAGAACCCTGCTCACCCGACCACGCCCCCCTCGAAACAAAATCCTGACTACGTGCCTGACAGTGATGATTTTTCTGCCGTACCAAGGAGGAACGCCGCACAGTGGATTGATCCAATAGGAGAGGGTGGACAAGATGTGGATACTTTAAAAGCTTATGACTCCGTTTTTACAAAATTTTGAGGTTTTAAAAGTGGTTCCCTCGGTTTTCTCGTGAGATTATCTTTCAGAAACGCACCTTGAAATTTAAAATGTGAAGAAATTAACGTAAAAATTTGCTGTTTTAGACAAAAATTTCATGTCCGACCTCTCCAATTGACTCGATCCACTGTG
Organism: Bemisia tabaci; assembly: GCF_918797505.1. Classification (NCBI taxonomy): domain Eukaryota; kingdom Metazoa; phylum Arthropoda; class Insecta; order Hemiptera; family Aleyrodidae; genus Bemisia; species Bemisia tabaci. Next base: position 44,822,444 of record NC_092797.1, on the reverse strand, counting down.
CGCCGTATGAACCTCCAGTCATTGCCATAGTTTCGTCGATAAAAACCGAATTTACTGGGAGAATTTTCCAGACAATTTTGTACACACTTTAATCTAAAATGCCTACACACTTTCATCCAAAATGTCTAAAAATTTCAAGGGAGAATACGCGCAATTTTCTTCAAAAATACATGCTTTATCCGGGGAAATTTGGCAACTCGCGAATGCTCATATGGTGTTCTTCTCTAGCACGGCAGTATTGAACGCACTTAAATCATATGGTAGTATAGCCATTTGTGACATGGGCCCAGTCATGCTCGAATTCTTGATGGTCTCAGGGCTCATATCTGAATGGATACAGTTCCTTTTGATTCAAATACGTCCTATTGTGAAATTCTTTTACGGGGCTCCGTTCATTTGACTGCGTATAATTAACGCAAAAATGACCCATTCAACTGAAAACTTTTGGTGAATGGAAAATAATTTTGGCGCACACTATTCAGATTCAAAATGGAGCACCGACGTACAGAATATGAAACTTTTCAGTTATTAAGTGATACAGTGTGATAATTTTCAACGCACTATGTTGTTAGGTTCTCTGTTGGAAAAATAAGAAGAAGAAAAAAATAATTGGAAAAGGAAATAGGCGACGCGAAATGCAGTTGGGTTCATTTCGATGATTCGTCCAAATTTGTTATCTTGTTAGCATTGGCGGATCTAGCAAATTGGCAACATTGTCTTTTTTCCATTTAAACTTAGGGTTATTTATCGATTCTTGGAGGCGCCAGGTGCTCCGACAAGAATCGATTATTTAGCATGGGTTCAAAGGAGGAAATCCGGTGTTGCCAAATTGCTAGATCCGCCTCTGCTTGTTAGTGTGGACTGATTTAGTAGCTACGTTACAGTAGGAAATTTAAGTTCGATGGTCCTGCTAAACATATGCATGACCTCATCTCTAAATCGTGCCATGGTGGTAAAATGCGTCCAAATGTTTGTTTACAATTTAACTATATATCGAATTTAATGAGGCATTAAGTGATTAATGATTTATCAATGACAAAATTGTAATGAATTGATATCATAAACTTACAAACGTACTTCATACTACGTACTTTACATACTCATCTCGGGAGTTTAGACAGGAAATCATTTTCCATTTTCTTTTTGGTTTGACCCATTATCGTAAAGTGATACGTCGAATATAGCAAGAATGAAGTATTCGCCGAATTCTCTTCATTTATTGAAATCGGAAAAAACCCAGTGCCCCCATGTTTTGAGATCAAGCCGGGCTTTGACTGACAAATACTTACAAGTGCACGATTAGTTACAAAAACCTGAAATATCAGAGAGAACAAGCGCACGCATACTGCGCGTGCTAAGGAGAAACGCCGTATGAACCTTCAAGCGTTGCCAAATTTCCTTTGGTAAATCACGAATTTTAAGGGGAAATTGTGAATAATGTTCCTCCAGTATTTCCGATTTTGTTTGCAATTTCACCTAAAGTTCCTGAAAATTCCAAAGAAAAATATTCATAACTTTCTACGAAAATAACTATTTTCTGAGAGGAAATTTGGCAACTCTCGAGTGTTCATACGGCGTTCTTCCTTAGTACGGTAGCATAGGAGACCGACTTTTTCCGCGAAGGCAGTTTATCTACGAAAAGCCGGGGACCCCAGTTTCCGTGATGTGACACGACTCACACGTTGATGACGGGCTTAACATGATCAAAGTGGCAGCTCTAATTGGGATTAGGGTGGAATACACCGGTGGGCGGTGGGTCGTTACGCATCAAAATCCATGGACATCAGGATGCAAGGTTTGCCGATGAGCTTTTGGGGACCGATGACTTCCACCTCTATCCTACTCCTCTGTTCCCTCAGGGAATCGGGGAAGCATTTTGAGTTGCAAACGCAGTAAAAATGAAACGAAAATAACTGAGATGAAGTTAAGTTGACTTGTTAGTTCAGCAATATCGGAGTCCGAGGTGAATACTCGAGAATAGTCAAATGTTGCAGTTGTACACCGTAATAAACTTTTCACTTTGTCTTGCCTAATACGGAATGACAAAGGCCCTGTTTACCCAGTCGAAGATAAAACATGTCGATTTTAAGGTATCAAAAAATTTTAAAAATCTTTTGCATGATTATACATGCATTTTTTGGAGGACGCAGCATGACAAGTTCTCGCAGATTATACAGTTTTCTAACTTTTCAATAATTTTTTGGAATTTTTGAGCATCACATTCCTTGACATTTGGACCGCGTTGAGCAGAAAGGAACCAAGCCACATCAGCTATTGCCAAATTTAGCTGGGCAATTTAATTTATCACATGAAGACGGTGAAGCGGATTAGTTTGAAAATTTCAGTGAATTTTCTGCATGTTACAAGGCAGATCCCCTAAAATGTTCAAAAAAATTCGCACAAATTTTCTCTTATAGAAAATTGAATACCTCAGTTAAATGAGGCAGCAGCCGATGTGGCCTGGTTCCTTTCTGTTAAACGCAGTCCATTTCATGATTGGGCAAAATTCCCGGAAATTCAGGTTTCCCCTGCCTATTTAAATACTTGTTATACAAACGAAGAATCGTACCTCCATTCCGAAGTTGCAAAATCTACTTACGCAATTCCTATTTTCCTCCGAAAATAATCGATCGATTGCTGCTCAAAATATCGTTGATTTTTGACAGTAATTTAAATGTAAAACTGCGAAATTCACAGTGAATGGCGTCTCGTGAATTTTGTATAAAAACGCAAATTTTGATCGAAAATTTGGCAGTGTTGAGATAGAGTACCTAGCGTTCTTTCGTTCGAGAAAAGAAGAATTCTTCATTTTTTTCACACTTACTGCTCGATTCGATGAGACGACAACTGGAGTCCCTTCATAGAGAGAGTTAAGACAACGCGGCTTACGAATGTCCCAAGCGGGAATAAAGATTACACAAATTGAACGCTTTTCGTAATCTTTGACCAACTCATTCCCGAATTCCTGTCTCCGTTCTTTCTTTCATTCCTTTTGTTCTCTGCCGTGCCCCCAGCATCCCGGTCCATTTCTCTTTATGATATTTGCAATCAGTGAAAAAGTAATCTTTATTCCCGTTTGTGACTGACCTGAAATACGTGAGCCAATCAAAAATGGATTCGTATTCTGCCGTGCTAAAGAAGAACGCCGTATAAGCCTTCAAACGTTGCCAAGTTACCGCCGATATAAACAGACTTTATTGGGAAAATTTTGAACATAATAATCCAAAATTTTCAGACAATTTTGTACGCAATTTACTCTAAAATATCTGAAAATTTCAAGGCAAAATATGCATGAATGTTGTCGAAAATACATGTTTTGTCAAGGGAAATCTGGCAACTCTCGAATGTTCATACGGCGTTTTTCCTTAGCTCGGCAGTACTAACAGTGTCTTGTGTACTGGTTACACGCTCAAATTCCCATCAATTTCCGATCAAATGGTGACTAGTGCGCATCATCGACCATCAAATTTCTGCGGCCTGCAAAAATTTGATGGTAGATGATGGAGTTGCGGGGCTCATCCTTCATCTGATTTCCGCACAACCGTGCTTATTTCATGCTTATTTCAATCAACACGCTGTTTTAATTAATTTTACTCATCAATCTAGATAACTTTTGACCGCCATCTTGGTCATCATTCTGATTGGAATTTGACGGGAATTTGATCGTGTAACCAGGCCATTTACTCTGACGACAACAAGGTAGCGATGAGCGACAGGTGTAGTGCAACAGTTTGCCGCTTCCTCGTGGGAGCGCTGGTGTCGGTGTTATGGGCTGAATGCCGAGGCGGCTCGTAAAAAGGGAGTGTCGAAGTACTCTCAGCGGGAGTTGGAGCCGGGCCCGACTTGAGCCTCGGAATACCCGTGCACGCAACGCCATTTATTATCTGCAACTATTTTTCACTTTAATCCCACCCGATCCTGCCCCCTTCGCTATCCCTCACCCCCCCTCGGCGTAGCCCGACTGCGGACGAAAACCCTCGATTTACCCGCTGAGAGGACACGATTGCTTCGCGTCAAACCACTACTATCTCCAGGGTGCCCATTACTCCGGAACTTCCAGGAAGTCCGGAAAAAGTACTGATTTTTTAAGAGTAGTCCGGAAGTACTGAAAAAGGGCGACTGGGCCCCGAAACAAAGTTGTGAAGTAGAAGAAAACGCCGCATGTTTCCTCTACAAAATCTTGCATAAAGTGCAATGGGTCATTTGCGCTGGACACAGAATTGTATTTTGATGCTTGATTCTTGTAAATTAGCTTAAAATATTGAGATCCGTCCGAACCGCAACCTTCTACGTTCAATATTAACCGAGGTATCGCCCTTGAAAAGTCGGGTTTTGGACGTCATCCACCGCGGTAATGACACCCTCGGTTTCTCCCACCTTGCTTTCATCCGCGTTTCACGTGGTGCTGATGTGTGTCTCCCTGACTAATAAAACCAAAGTGGAAGAAACGGAGGGTGTCATCATCGCGGTGAAGGACGTCTTAAGCCGAATTTTTCAAAGCGCTATAACTCGGTTAATATTCAACATAGGAAGTTGCTAATTTTTAAAACTAATATATTAAAAGCAAGCATCACAGCACGATCCTGTGACAAGCGCAACTAACCCATTCACACAACGGGAAGTTTTGAAACAACTCCTCAAAGAGATATCAACAATCTTTTTAAACACACATCGAATGGTTGACGGTCGAGAGTTGCCAAATTTCCTTTGATACAACGTGTATTATTGACAACATTCATGCATATTTTTCCTTGAAATTTTCAGATGTTTCAGATTAAATTGCGTAAAAATTTTCTGAAAATTATGGAAAATAATGTTCACAATTATCCCAGTAAATTCTGTTTTTATCGGAGAAAACTTGGCAACATCTGAAGGCTCATACGGCGTTTTTCCTTAGCACGGAAGTGCTGACATTCGTCGATTGGCCTGGAAAGTGTGCACCTCGAGTCTTAGAGTAGTATTTGCCCGCAAGCTCGCGACTGTCCAGTCAGTTAATCCTCAAACCGCCGTTGAAAGTTTGTGTCTACGCCATTTTTGTCGCAATTCGAGAGAATTTTTTAAATTGTCGAAATTTTTCGACTTCCGTAAAATAGAGGTATTGAAAAAGTACTAATTTTTTTCTGTTGATATGAGGAGGCACTGAATCTCTTGGGAATACACTGAAAAAGTACCATAAAAGTACTGATTTTTGGCCAACGTGTTTTAGTAGCCACCCAGACCTCTTCAAATGAACCTATAGACAGAAATGATACAGTGTCTGTCGCAAACTTCCGCGAGAGAAAAATGAGGATTTGATTATTGCGGAAAATGACCTTGAAAATTCGACAGGGCGCTTTAGAAACGTCTGACATTCACTCTTAACTTTCCTGTCCTGTAACTAAAATGGAAATATTTCTGGTAAAAGGACCTATGGGTAAATGAATACAAAAGGATCTATGTAGCACGCAAACTTATGCACATAGTTCCTTTTAATTGAGTTTATGTACACATAGCTCCTTATAGCATATATATACGTCCACATCTATCAAATAAGAATATTAAACAAGCAGTTTCGACACAAAAGTGTTGAAGAGCGTGCCAAAATTGAGGTCCCTATTAGCTGAAGGTATATTGATTTTGACAATGAACAGGATATAATGCATATCTCTATTCGAAGGTTGAATAATTTGGGAGCCGCCAAGATAGCATGTTACGTAACGTCTGCCATCTTGGATTTTCAGATTTTGTGAATTTGGCTAAAAATTCGAGTTTCCCATCCAAAACTACCCCCTCAACCCCATTTTTCACAAACGTCGATTGAACAGGAGCCGAGATAGCATTTTAGGTCACACGCATCACATTAAACTGAAAATTCAAGTTTCAAAAATAAGAGAGACAATGCGGATTAATTTGAAGGAAAATACATAATGTTCACATTTGATACAAATTGTATAGGTATAAAATTGCAAATGTTTTCCCAAAAATTGTATAGGTACGCTAAATTATTGAAAATACACGTGTGAAAATAAATAAAAAAACAAAAAAAAGGTTACACACGTTTCTTGTAAAATCTGTAGTTCATTAGAAGAAAATTGGCAACCGCAAATTATCTATTAGCTAATTTTTTCGGCATAGCTGCCTGTGCGAAACTACACACTGCCTGTAGTGTGCTGATAGAAATTAAGAAAGTAGAAAGTTTTATTGGTTGACGTTGGAGAAATAGTGTGTGCAAATTCGGGATTTGGGTGCCTTCAATTTGAGTGATACTTCCCGCATTGTCGTTAGGTTAGTTTAGTTGCGTGACCTAACTTAACCCAACCATGACTCTATTCCTATCGGTTCCCGAGCTTTCTGACCCATCAGAGTTATGAAACTCGGGGATGTTCAGTTACAGCAAAGACAACATTTGCTCCAACGTTCAAATATTACATTTTATGTATTGATTTTTGCAAAGAGAGTCATACAATTGTTTTTCTCGAAGTTCTCCGTGGATTTTTTTTCACGGTTTGTAAATGCTATCTCGGTTTATGTAGGTATGGATCGGATTTTGTGAGACTTGTTACCTCATGGGTTTTTCGGATGGAAACTCGAGTTTATAGTAAAATTTTCAAATTCGAAAATCCAAGACGGTGAACGTGGTTAGGTCGATAGGTACATCGAGCGTGATACTTATCTCGTGGCCATCAGTAGCGTGGCGTGCTTTGTGATATATCGATTGTCATGCCATTTAACTAATGGAAAAGGATCGATTATCAGGGTGTTCGCAGCGAACACCTTAATAATCGATTCTTTACCACATGTTTAAATGGCATGACAATTGATATATCGCAATTCACGCCACGCCACTGGTGGCCATATCGTCTTTTCTCCCGTCTGCGTTCCGCGATTTCTTTTTGTCACAAATGTTTCTTCAGACTCATGCGCTCTCGTCGTCTTAGGGCTACAAATTCAAATTCTGCCAAGATTTTTTACTTCATCGGTGTAGTATAGCGCAGGTCAGTTGGATCATGTCCAAAACCCGGGACGAATAGAAGTATACCGAGCATTTTTCAATCGGCCTTCATATTGTGACAAGTAAATATTACTTCCAGTTCATTTTAGAAACGACTTATGTGCCATCAGTTTCGCTGAAGAAATGAGCATTCCATTTATGAGACGATAAAAGTATTTCATTTCGCAAAATGAAAAATAATTCAGACTGAAATCGTTCGACGGAGATCCGTCGTGCGAATATCGATAGTATGGTCACACAAACCAATGGTTCAGTTGCGCTCATCACAGTAGCAGGTTTTGATGTTTGATTCTTGCGAATCAGCTGAAAATAATAAGATCCGACCAAACAGCAACTTTTTACGTTCAATATTAACCGAGATATCGCCCTTTGAAAAATTCGATTTATGACGTCATCCACCGCGGTAGTGACACCCTTGGTTTCTTCCCCCTTTCTTTCATTTTTCAGGGAGACACACATTTTCACTTATTTCTCGATCGGCGTGAAACTTGGAAGAAAGCAAGGTGGAAGCAACAAAGAGTGCCACTACCGCGGTTGATGACGTCATTAAACGAATTTCTCAAAGCCCTGATATCTCGGTTTATATTGAACGTTGAAAGTTGCTGTTTGGACCGATCATAATATTTTTCGCTGATCGACAAGAATCGAGCATCAAGACACGATTCCACGACGATTGCAACTGACCGATTGTTTTTCATCATTGAAATAAGGGTGTTGTTATCAAAAGGGATGAAGAAGGAGAGAATTAAAACATGGGTAAACAAGGCTAAAACATTAAAAACACTAGAAGGCAGGACGTTTCGAGCTGTTACCGTCTCATTTCCAGCTGAAAAAAAAACAAAAACAAAAAACAAATAAAATTAAATTTAACAAATACAATTTTATTTGTATTTTGTGTGTTTTTTTTTTGTTTTTTTTTTGTTTTTTTTTGTTTTTTGCAGCTGAAAATGAAGTGGTAACAGCTCAAAACGTCCTGCCTTTCGGTGTTTTTCATGTTTCAGCTTTGTTTACCCATGATTTAATTCTCTCCTTCTTAATTCGTATATTCGGGCTATGTTTTTGTGCTTTATCGTCATCAAAAAAGTCATTCGTGGTAAAATATTAGTAGATATTAGTAAAAAGGTAATCAAAAATATTGATTACCTTTCAATTCAATTATGAAAAAAAGATGAGATTTTATGTCATTGTAAAACGTTTCTTGATGATAAGCAAGGTAATAGACTTGTTACGACCAGTTATCATGGGAATCCTGCTTTCATCCGAGTTACACGTTGAGTAACCAGAGCAAACGTGAGTTCTCCTGAGTAATGAAAGTAAGAGGGACGAAACCAAGGGGGTCACTACCGCGGTAGTTGCCGTCATCAAACGAATTTTTCAAAGCGCGATATCTCGGTTAATTGAACGTAAAAAGTTGTTGTATGGACGGATCAGATGATTTTTAGCTTCTACAAGAATCAAAACACGATTTTGTGACCAGCGCAACTGACCCATCGAAACTGCCGGCTAACATGAGTTTTTTTATTTGTTAAAATTATTTTCCCCCGACTCGATGTGTAAGCAAATAAATATAATAAACATAAAGACGGCAACGCGGGAGCTGGAGGCAATTTGAGCGCTGTTAACCTAGGCGGGAAACGCGTGTCTACTCCGCATCTGTGCGATCAGCTCGGATGGCGAATGCGGGCGGCGTTTCCATAAACAACAATTAACCCTCTCTTTATTAAACCTCGGTCCGGATCAGGGCATCGGGGCAGCGACCCAACTCTGCACCCTCGACGAAACCCGTCTGCTCGCTCGGCATCGACGATGAAAAAAAGGTTGAGAAGGAATCCTGGACAGGGTTGAGATGCCGTATGCGCGTTCTGCGGGAGAGGGTTCAGGCGGTGGCGGTTTTGCGAGTTTTCAACACTGTTTTTCCTCCATTTAAATCAGTGGCGTGGCTTGATAATCGAGTATCGATATTTCCCCATTTGAAGCTGTGGTAAATAATCGATTATTAAGGTGTTCGCTGCGAGCACCCTGTTTATCGATCCTTTTCCATAGGATTAAATGGCAGATCAATCGATATATTGCAAAACACGCCGATTTAAATCCATTAAAAATATCGATATTAGAGAAAGAAAACTGGCCAGGGTGTTTACTGGTACCCTCATTCAAATTCTTTGCTTTTTCAGTACTTCTTCCTCGCTTCTTCCTTACTTTCCCGAAAACTTTCTTAAAAATCCTTGACGTTTCCCGTGCCTTTTCCGTACCTCACACGCATTTTTAACTGCCTTCGGATAAGGAAAGTGGAATAGTGGAAAGACAAAGGAATAAACCGAAAAACACGAGGAACCGAACCAAATTTGAACCGAACACTTGATATAGGATTGTGTTGGAAACTCGTACATCCGCCAAGGTACTTTTTCGAGTAAATCATGAAAATCTCGAATTTCCGTAACTTTTCACGGAAAATCCGTACTTTGTCCGTCCTTCTGTAACGACCTTCCAAAATCCGTGCTATTTCGGTGTATCCGTACTGTTTTCGTGCGGTAGACACCCTTGCTGCCTCAACACAAATCTATTGTCTGACATACATTTAAATGGGAGTAAAAAAGTGTTGCCAGCTTTCAAGAATCGTCATCGAATTCAGCATTTTCGGGAATATGGAGTGCTTGTTGGATTTCATTGCTGAGTCGCCACGTCGGTGGAACCTTTAAAGTTGTTATTGCTTGTTCAACTCCAAACCCAGTAATGCTGAATTATGACATTTTCCTCTACTTTCGGGGTCACTATCTCACACATAGCGCGGCAGAAATTAATTTTTCAATGATGACGGTTTCACTTAAACCAGTAGGACGCAGGAAAAAATGACGAGGGCTTTAAATGCCGAAAGTGTGTAACTTAATTGCTTTCAGAATGATTGCACTTAATTCGCAGATTAACTTAAGTCTATTATAATTCAAGGTCGGAACACTCTCAGAAAGTGGTGAAAAATCTAATGAAAACCTCATAATCTCCACTGCGTGCCTTTGAATCTCACGACTAAGCATAAAAATGAAAATTTCGAAGAAAAATACACATTCCAAATTTTATGCGGCTAAAAGAACAGCAAAATTGTGAGCCCGATTGGAGATGAAGTTAGTAATTTTTTAGAAAAAAGAGGGGAAAAGAACCCTCTTACCTCTTCGCGGTCCGACCTCTCAAAGCGCCTCGCACCTCAGGCGTAATGCATTACTCTTATCATCTTATATTTTAGAGTAAGATAAGATTTGGAGGGCTGTAGCTCTTTGAGAATTTTCTGAAAGATTATTCATCCAAAGAAATAAGCCAAAGCATCGTCCGATGACTTAGGGACACCCTGTATCTAAACCGCTTTTTCTATGACGTAACTTTGAAAGGTCTTTACGTCGAGTGGGTAACACGGTCATATCTCAGCCGGCGGCGCGGAGTTATCTGACAGCATGCCGCCCCGCTAGGGAAAAACGACATAAGAGCCTTCAGACGTTGTCAGATTTCCCGTGAAAAATCACGAATATTCGGGTTAATTTGTAAATACTCTTGCTTCCAATTTTTCTGAGAATTTTGTTGTGAATTTGATCTAAGTAGTACGGCACTTGCTGGAAAAATATTCATGACTTTCTTTTTTTTTAAAAGAAAAACAAGTTTTCTAGGAGGAAATTTGGCAACTCTCGAATGTTCATACGGCGTTTTTCCTTAGCACGACCGCGCAGTGGCGGCATTGAATAAAATATGATATCTGTAAGATGCACCGACAGGAAAAGCGGAATCAATCTCGCATTGACTCGGGGAAACCCGAGCTGAGATTGAGCTGAAACAACGGAGGGCGATTGAAATGAAATCAAGAGAGATGAGAAACAGGCGAGAAAGGATGCTTTTGGAATTTTAATCGCTGCGCCTCACAGTGGATCGAGTCAATTAGAGAGGTCGGACATATGTTCTGACTAAAACCGCAAATTTCGATGTTTATTTTGTCACATTTTAAAGTTTAAGGGGTGCTCCTCGAAGAAAATTCCACGAGAAAACCAATGAAACCACTTTCAGAACCTCAAAGTTTCGTACAAACGGAGTTATACGCGTTTAAAGTTTCCAAATTTTGTCCGACTTCTCCTGTTGACTCGATCCACTGTGCGCCTGGCCCTTGAATTTGATCAAGAGGTTGCCTCGGTCATATAACGGCGAACCGATTGAGTCTAGAGAAAAACTGCGATTCTGAGCGTTAGTGTCGGGAAAGCAAGAAAAGAAGATGAATCCAGGGATTGTTCGTGGACTAGGTCAGTCTAGCGGGCTGATTATTGAGATTAATAGACAAAACGATAGAGAAAGAAAACAACGGGAAAATGAAGCGATCCTATTGGTTGAAACGGGTGGATGTTACAGACTAAAGAAGAAGAATGATGGATTGGATCCATCGTGGATTGCCGCCTAATACTTACCTCTTTTGTCAGCTACAGCCAACCAATTCCACCAATGGGATCGCTCCAAGACTGTACGCTTTCTTATCGCTTAATAATCACTTCGTTAACTTAATTCCAAAAGAATCTATCAGTGAGCCACCAAACGAATAGTTTTGTACGTTTGCGGTTAGAAAAATCTATGTTGGTGGGATAAATTAATTGTGCATGATAGGAGTGGACCAAACTACTTTCAAATAGGTAAACTTAAGTTAAGCGAATCGATAAATGGGTTATAAACCGTGACCAATCTATGAACCAATTTTTTTGAATAGGTATTTGAAGAGTGAAGACTCCAAACTTAACTGATCTTAAGTTCACTATAAAATTCGAAAGTTTCAGAGAAAATGTATTTTTTCCATGCCAAACGCCCGCGTTGGTTTTCTATTCTGTTGAATTCTAAACTTGCATGGCAAAGAACAGAAAGACCTCGCAAAAATTATTTCTGATCGTTCTATGCCAGCACCGTAATTTAAAAACTGCACATATTTTTACGACGCTGGAACATTTATTTACTGAAACTGAGTTTAGGCAGGGCCGGACTAAGGGGGTGGCCACATGGGCTGCGGCCCATGGCGGAAAATTTTGCAATCTTTTTGAATGTAGGTATAAAAAAAGAAGAAGAAATATAGGATTCAAAAAATAATTTACAAACGAGAAAAGGTGACAAAATCTGTCATTTCCTGAAAGTAAAAGTATACTAATTTCTAATATTGTCGTCAATACAAGAGAAAACACCTTTAATTAGTCGAGTTAAGAGGGAAGCCAACACGCAATTTGATGAGCGGAGTGGCGCAGTGCAATGATGACGCGAGGACTGAGATGAAAAGGAGAAGCCCTCGGCGCGGCGGCGCGGCGGTTGGCATGAAACGCAGAAATACTTCACGCATTGCGTCAAACACACTGCGGACAGCAGCAGTCGGCGCGGCGTGAAACGCCCAGCGCCTACAAGACTGCATGAATACTTCACGCATTACGCCCAACACAGTGCGGTCGGCGCAGCGGCGGAAGTTAAAATTATAAAACCACGCACATTTATGTTTGTTCTTTCATAATTTTTTCGTTCGCTTGTTATAAATAGAAGGCCTTGTCTGAATAGGGATGGGTTTATGGAACTTAAATTTCCCGTAAAGTTCCGTGAACTTATGTTAGTGTTGAGGGGGCTTTCATAGGGCTTTCACAAAAAATGTGCCCAACACGTCAACGCGTCTCATACACCCCTCCCCCACCGGCAAGTTCACTTAACGAATGAGAAGGGGGCGGAAAAATATAGGCGGCCAATGGGCGACAAGCAAGTAAATCCGGCTCTGTTTAGGATGTTGAGGCTTTCATTCTTTTTCCCGAAGTGTATATTTGAATCATGAAAACTACTAATCATGCATACGGTCTACCTATGCTGCCGTGCTGAGGGAAAACGCCGCATGAACCTTCAGGCGTTGCCAAATTTCCTTTGATAAAACACGAATTTCCCGGTAAACTAATGAACATTTTATCCTTCTAATTTTTCAGATAATTTTGATCGAAATTTCACCTGAAGTTCATGCAAATTTCAAGGAAAAATATTCATGTCTTGCCTCAGATAGAGGTTTTATCGAAGAAAATTTGGCAATTCTCGAATGTTTATACGGCGTTCTTCCTTAGCACGGCAGTATGATACACTCGTTTGTTTAACACTGAACTATCATCAACAAAATCGAATTATTTAATGCAGAGATTAAGTTCGAGAAACATTTCCGTATAGGAGAGGTGGAGCTTAAATTCTTCGATTGAAAAGTTCTGTTGCGTTGTGTGACCAAAGGATCAATTTTTGATGTCAAACATTTTTCTTGCTGGGAATGAGCTCGTTTAAGAGATTCAATTGATCTCCCAATTACTGAGGGTAGAAGCGCAGGACAAGCCTGGACAAATGGACGTATTTCTATCAAACGGAACTATGTGCATTACGACGTGAGCCCTGTTATTCACCTATCTTATGGGTCTCGGGGTTCATGTGTTAATGCGCGTGGTTCCGTTTGGCAGAAATACGTCCAAAAATCCTTCGATTCTACTCACAAGGCCGGCATTAATTATTCCTGCTCAATTTTGACCCAAAAGGGAATAAACTAAGTAAAACTTTCATCTGGTCTCATCTGGTCTCATCTGATCTCACCTCACTTCCTCGACCGGTTATTCCCGTAGACTATAACGCACTTCTCTCGGAAGGCACGGGATAACGTGGCGTGGTTAGCGCTGATAAAACGTATCATTTCTCTGATGATTTTTCAGAGGTTTTGACCTGAGATTACAGAAATTGGATTCCGCGATGAATAAGAATTGGCGTTTTGAGGTGAATAAATACCGGAAAGAAGTGAACAAATGCTCCCAAAATACCGGAAACGTTACGTAGTTGAAATATAGCGTTAACTTGTCAAGTTAAAATTAGAATCCGTGCGTCTAGTCTTTAGAGATCGATCGATAAAAAACTAAATTAAAAAGTATATCAATTACACAAATATAATGACTTGATGAGATCTTTCTCTTGACGAGTATACTCGTAAAATTACTAATTAAACGGAATAAAAAATTAATTGAAATTAAATTATTTAAAAATTGAAATAAGTAAGCAAGCAAAATTAAAATATTTAGTTTATTTAAATTTATTTAAATTTCTTATTGGATTTATAATAGAGAGAGGTTCTTTTACTTTTCAATTTTTTGTAAACTAAATTATTGAATAGCTGTTCATGTTTTATCTTCATTGATAAAATCAATTACCTTAATTTTTCTACTGCCATTCAATAAGCTAGACATTATTTCGTTAAAATTTTTTTGACTACCTTTTGTTTTGATATAAAACCGCTAGAACAGAGGAGCGTGTTCCAATGTTTCAAACGAATTTTTTTTCTTCAACGAAGTTCTCCTAAACCCCCCCCCCCCCCCCCCCCCCGTCAGATTACGGCCCCCAAATGTTTTTCTAAAAATTACCGTTTTTTCCTGGATTTTGGCGACGGTTACGGAATAAAGCTCATTAAAGGCGGCTCGTATGATATTTTAACACTGGATTCATCAATGCTCTTGGCTTTTAAAATCTAAATCTTGAGGGGGATTTGGGGATCTTTACTTAAACTAGGCAATTTAGTTTTATACAAGAGAACGTTAGTGCGAATCCCTTTGAAAATTTTTGGGAATTTGCTTCGTACTACTACTCATACGCTTCTGTGCGCTCTGCGACACCCAACCGCCCCACTAATAGCGATCCTACCAGAGTTCCTCCGAAAGGTCGCAACATCCACAGAACCATTTTCACGTAAAACACTAAACCACCCAACTGATCCAATTTTTTTCCCCAATTTTTTCTTGTGCAGTTTTGTTGTTAGGCAAAACATTACTATGGATCTAAGTGTTTCCCTTGAAATTTTAAAACCACCAAGTGCGACGTACAAAAAAAAAGAGAAAAAAAAATTTGGAATTATCTGACGTGGCTTTGGTTCCTCACTGGTAAAAAAAACATCTTGGTTCAAGAGTGCAGTTTCTTGTCGCCGGATTTAAGAGTCTGGACTCTTGTTTCAATGCAAAATCCGCTTGTAACAAGAGTTCAAGACTCTTAAATCCGGCGACAAGAAACTGCACTCTTCAGTCAATGCAATGCGGCATTGGTCCAAGAGGTTTTTTTTATTACCAGTGCTTTCTGCTTAACGTCGTTTAGTTAACACTCTTCTGGTCTGGCGGTTCAACCCTGAAACACCCTGTACAGCGTCTTGGTGCTTCATGGCGTTCCAATTTCTAGAACCACTCATTCCGAGCCTCACACACTCCAAATAACCGGGCAAGTGAGGACGCGTTAATTATTTCTTTTGAACTTAGATTAATACTGCAGCGGCGGCGCTTCTCCACGTCCGGCGTATGCTGCTCCAACTTTTAATCAAAATTAATGCACCGTCTGCTGCCCTGTTAAGACAAATTGACGCCTGGCCGAGCGCGTCGATTTTCCCCCTTCATCTCGTATTTATAGGTTAGGTTTGAGGGGGTGGTGCTTACGTGATGGTGAAGGGTTGGTTGACGTAGTGATTTTAAACATAATTGAAGAAAAATCAAACGACGTAACACTCACTTTTAACCCTCCCTCTGAATTAACCTTCACTGGAAAAAAACACGTTGGATCTAGAGTCCAGAATCTTAAAAACATCTACAAGAAAAAGTAATCTTGATTCAATCAGAATCCAGCTTAAATCAAGAACCAAGCCTCTTAATTTAGGCGGATTTCGTTTTGATTCAAGCAAAAATCCGATTGAATCAAGAGTATTTTTTCTTGTCAATGTTTTCAAGAGTCTGGACTCTAGATCCAATGTGGTTTTTTCCAGTGTTCATATTATGAGAGTCTGCATTGATATTTCTTTAAATTCAATGATATGAAATTCTAATTCAACGAAAATGATTGAATATGAGCTCGATCGGTCATTTAAACCTATGGAAAAGTATCGATAAACAGGGTGTTCGCAGCAAACACCTTAAAAATCGATTATTTACCACAGCTTCAAATGGGGAAATATCGATAGATCGCAAAGCACGCCACGCCACTGCTACCGTTGCTCTCCTCACGGGAGGACGTGACTATATTCCTATGTTGCCAAATTTCCCCTTAAAAATTGCACTTTCAATAGGAGATTCTTGGACAATTTAAGTGGGAGTATTACACATTTGTCGATGGATCTCAAGCAATAATAAAAGAAATTTTGAACAAAAATTGCGCAGGTACGTTTTTCTAAAAAAAAATTAGTTGTTTCAGGCACTTCTGCATTGCTATGCATTCACCACTGCAAAAATGTCAAAGGAAATCGACAAGCCCAGCGTGCTATTCCCATTGTAATCTTCCGTCACATTCTTACGGCGCAATGATACAACTATTTGAACTCCCCGGAATGCGTGAAGTATCACGCCGCATTTGAAGGCGTTTTCAAAACAGCCAAGTTCCATTACCCGGATTATCATTTTGCATGGTTCAAATTATTTTGATATATTCCTTACTACTTGTTTATTTTTAATCCTCGTATAAAATCCGCGTAAAAACCGTATAAAAAACGGGTTCGTAGATTTTATGAGTCGTTTTTCTCAGAATACTGACAGTTGGCAATTTTTGGGCATAAATTTAGGTGTTTCCGTAAACTGTCACTTGAGTATCCTCTTAGGTATTGGACAAAATATCTAATTTGACTATTCTGCTGGGTTTAAGAAAAATGCCGTATGAACATTCGAAAGTTGCCGAATTTCCTCCGATAAAATGTTCATTTTTGAGGAAGGTTAAGAAAAATTTTCCTTGAAATTTTTAGACCATTTAGATCAGATGGACGTATCTCTATCAAACGGAACTATGTGAATTATGACGTGAGCCCTGTTATGCGTAGGTATGTATTCTTATGGGTCTCAGGGCTCATGTCTTAATACACATAGTTCCATTTGATAGAAATACGCCCACATTACGAACAAACTTCTCGGAAAAATCGGAAGACAGATATTTACGAATTTGTCCAAAAGTGCGTGATTCCTCAGAGGAACTTCGGCGACGCCTAAATTTTCATACAGCGTTTTTCCTTGGTACGGTAGTGTTTGCTTGTGACATATCCACATGGTAATTCCTTATCGGGACATGTAGTGAAATTGTTGGTTTGTTCTTTGTTGCAGAGAACGCGTCACGGTTGTGCGGGGTCGGCGGGGAGTGGGTGAACCACACGAACTACGCGGACTGCCACGACTTGAACCAGCAGGCCGACGATGCTGGGATCGTCGTCACGACGGCCATCTACTTTGCCGGCTACTCCATCTCTCTCATTGCTTTGTGCCTCGCCATCTGGATCTTCCTCTACTTTAAGTAAGCCGTCTCTCTCATATTCTTCTCTTCCACAAATACTTTTTCAAAGGACCCCGCATACTCCTGCTGATCAAAAGTCATCATTGCGCCAACTTTCTACAATGCACCGTTTTAGCACAAACTTTCAATAATTCGGCGATAAAGAGTCCAAAAGAACATGGCATTCGAGAACAGGCCTGATGCAAATGAGAAAAAATGTAGCGCGTGCAGGGCCGGATTAAAGGGGTGGCCACATGGCGGCAAATTTTGCAACTTTTTTAAGTAAAGGTATAAAAAAATCGGATTCAGAAAAAAATTACAAACGAGAAAATCGTCTTTCAGTGACACAAGAGTCGACCTTTAATTAGTCGAGTGAAGAGAGAAACCAAACACACAATTTTGTATGGAGCGACGCGGCGCAGAGAGCAATGATGATGAATAGGACTTGATGATGAAATAGGACTTGAGATGAAAAGGAGAAGCCCTCAGCGCGGCGGTCGGCATGTAATACATATTAGCACCTGCAAGACTGCATGAATACCTCACGCACTGCGTCAAAAACAGCGCGGTCAGCATGAAACGCACAGCGCCTACTAGACTTCATGAATACTTCACGCATTGCGTCGAACACAGTGCGTTCAGCAGCGGTCGGCGTGAAACGCATAGCGCCCACAAGACTGTAGGAATACTTCACGCATTGCGTCAAAAACAGAGAATTCAGCGCGGCGCGGCGGCGGAGGTTAAAATTATTATACCACATTTATGTTTGTTCTTGAATAATTTTTACGTTCATTTCTTACAAATGGAAGGCCTTGTTCACACAGAGATAGGATTACGGAACTTAACTTTCGCGCAGTTTCGTAAACTTTTGCTAATAGTGTTGACAGGTTTTCGCAAAAAAATGAGTCCAACACGAGTGAACCCGTCTTATGCACCCCTCTCCTCCCCCTCCGGTACTTCACTTGATGGTTTTTATTGATGTTTCAAAACGAATGAGAAGGGAGCGGCAAAATACAGGTGGCCCAGGTGCGGCAAGTGGGTA